>NC_092587.1:118839772-119146590 GCF_047663525.1 Anas platyrhynchos | reverse complement strand
GCAACTGACCTTCTGACCTGTATTGCACAGCAAGAAACATCCTGTTCCATACCTAGCATGAAAGCAACAAAAAGTTAAAACAAGGATGTTTAAAGGATAAACAATTACTGCAATTCCTGAATCCACAACTCCCTTGTGGAGAATCAAGATACCACTTTTTTTTACCCCTTGAAGTTTATGGTAGCATTAACTTATGATAAAATCATCACTCTCCATCCTCCCCCCCAAAAAAGAATTAAAAACAAAAATTAAATGCAGCCTGAAGCTGAAAAATCTAGATCTACACCTCTTTCCCTGGGTATTTCTTGTATAGTACTTATCAAGGAGCAGATAGGGACGAAAACTAAACATGAATTCATAATGGGTGGCAGTGTTTACTTATTTCAATTTAAGATGATTATGAAAGCCACTTTAGAAAATAAATATTTCAAAACATCAAATTCAAACCTTTAAAGGTGAAAATTCAAGACACTGCATTCCTGCCACAAATAAGAGGGTTTTCTTTAAACATATTCACTTCAAATATTTCTGAAAGTGGCATGTTTCTCATTTGAAGACCACACTACATGTATGTGTGCATACACACATACAAAGATGCAGTTTAATAAAAGGAATACAATAGACTCATAATCCATGTTAATTTATTCCAACTAATTATTAATTCTCAATATTTTTTACACCCTGCAAATCAACAACCAAAACACAGTACTGAGAAAGTTCTCAGTTATATTTGGAGAGAAGAAAGGTAACAATACTACAAATAGGTTAAACATTCTCATCTGATAATTAGCTTTTACCATTTTCTTTATAAGTTTTTTTTTTTTTTCCCAAAGTCTCATGTTATAAAAATATTTTTTATAAAAATACTTTGTGACAATATTGCTTAGAACCATGTTTTTTTTTAATAAAATACAAGGCTACTAACAATTAGATTCGTGTACAAATATAAAAGATAACATGAAGGTTAATTAGCAAGAAATATGGACTAATGTGCAATTAAATCTGTGAAAGTCCAGAACTCTGTATATTCGTACATGCTGTGTTAGGCACGCAATTGTAAATGAAACAGTAAGTCATTTAAGCAAAGAGCTTTTCCTCAAATGAATGTTTGATTACACCATTTGCCTGATTTAACTGATCAGCTGTTTTAAACAAGGGTAACTAAGAGGCTGAGAGCTAGGAAAACAACATTTTATAATCTCCATATTGATCTAGACACAGAATGAAAACTAAGCACAGCAACCTAGAGATTGCCTTTTACTATCTAGCAATACTGTCTGTTTTTTGTCATTGAAGTCTACACAATCTAACCTGCATTGCCCATATTTGTTTAACTTTACCTTACTCAGTTTATATTACACTAGCAACTGCTATAGTCTGTGTTTTGGAGAATTTTAAAATACAAAATCTTCTTTCACACAGAGGTATTTACTCACAATGACTTTGTTCCAAAGTATACCTCACAAACCATTTAACAATTTTCCCTATTTCATTCAGAAGTCAGTACACTGTTTATTTTGTAGGTCAACACAGTCCAAAGGTAGAGCTATTTATGTTGTAACTACAAAAGTATCTGGCAGTTAGGTTGAAAGAGAACATAACACTAAATTTAAAGCAGAACAGTGACCTACTGTTTATCTTACAACTTTCATTATAACTTACGTGTTTTTTGCCTGCCCATCTTGAAAACACATTTGCCCAACAAGAGCAGCAGACTGGTCACCCAAGCACTGAAAAAAAAAATATTTAGGAAATGTCTGCACATGAATCACATCCATGAACAAGTAACATGAATAGATATATTTAACTATGACTCTAACCTATTAGGAGCACACAGGTAATTGAAAGTGAGAAAAAATCCATAGAGATAACCTGTGCTTATTATTACTCTTCCTTTTGTAAGAACTGCAAATTAATCATGTCATGGAACTTATGGTGAACAACTTAAATCAAAATTAAAATTTACTATCTTAATGTAGAAAAAGCTGGGAAGCCCCACATTTCTGGATTATGTATACACTGAATTACTATTATATATAAAGCAGAGCTCGGTTCCATTTTGTTATACTACTCATTTATTTAGAGACTCTAAGTTTCCAGCATTAAAGTTGACAGCTGTATTTGCATAGCCAGGCCTTATCTTATTAATTTACTGGGTTCTTCATTATTAGATTCAACCTCAAAATTTACTTCATGTAAAGGAAATTTACTTCATATGAAGGAAAAAAACCTACAAAACTGGAAACCATGATCATAATTTGTAGCATGATTCACCCTTCTTAAAGCTTTTTCCAGTGAAGAAATGCTCCTGCAGTATCTACCAGATTCCCATGCCAGCATTTTAGTTGAAGTTGACTCACCCCAGAAATTGGTACACCTGTCAAAGCTCCAGATTTCTGAATCACAAAAAGAGAAACAAAAGCTCCATATTAGCTTTTTGTGAATACAAATTTCACGCAATCAAAAATAAGCTAAACTTTTATTTTAATAGGGAGATGCAAATCTTGGATGTAGACAAAACACATGAAAGAAAGGCTAAATCATACAAGAATGGACAGCCACTTAAAAACACTGTCACTAATACTGTAGAAGTTGCTTTATAGTATCCATGTAATAGAAACTGTTGCAGTTTTCAAGACAAAGATTGCAATACAAGACCAACAAACACACAAAAGACCACAAAACCATACAGGTTTTTCACCGAAGGTACAGACCCTCTATGTAAGCCAAATTAAACTTAGTTACTTTAAAGTCTGCATCCCCTTGATCCCTAAAGTCTAGTCTACAGTACTTCAGATTCATCTTCCAATTAACAAAAAAAGTGACTACGAAAAAGCATAAAAAGAATAGAAAAATATATCCCCATTATCCTGTTATAGCCAAACATGAAAGATAACTCAACCCAAGAATAAAAGCAAGGAAAATGTGTAGGTAAGCTGAAAAAAAAAAGGGGCGGGGGAGGAGAGAGAAGAAAAAAGCAAGTTGTGATATCACTGCTGTTTATATGGTATCACATATATATCTATCTATCACTTATGCAGTTAGCATTTTTCCACAATCAGTGCTGAGGTGGCAGAATCATGGTACCTGTCTGGCAAACGGCAGGACCCGATTATCACAGACAATAGTTTAAGCAGTAAAGAGATTTTTTTTTTTAGTATTTTAATGCTTCTTTCAATTCTGATAAAAATCTCTAGTGAGAAACTGAAGACGGCCACAAGATATTTATCAAGGAGAAAGTGTCCTGGAGAAAAACACTTTCTGGTAGGAGCAACTGTTTGTCTAGCAATTTGTTCCATAGAGCAAATGAAGAAAAAAAAAACAACAGATACTTCCCATAAAGACAAATTTCTGGGAGAATAAAACTCAAGTGGGAGAATTAGTAAGAGGAAAAAAAAAAAAAAAAAAAAAAGTAAATCGTGTTAAATTATGTTTATGAAAAGCACAGATTCCAATCCTGAACATAGCATATGTTAACTAAATTTTAGTAACATTAAGATTGTAGTAACATTAAGATTGTAGAAGCTGGAACTCTCTTCTTTTTATATCACTTTAAAGAGAAATGCATTGAAGTTGGTTTAAAGTCGGGGGGAAAAAAAGGAAGTAAGATTTAATGCCTAGAGAAAAACAGAAGGATCACATAAACAGTATGGTTGAGTTGGACTTGAGCTTAATGCAGATCATGCCTAAAATAGAGCAGTAAAAGGTCACAGACTACATGGTCGAGTTGAATTGTACATTGGACTTCAGCTTTATGAAGCTCGAGCCTAAAATTGAGTAGGAAATTTACAGGTATATTTGATAGTATACCTGTATACTACCTCAATAGTTCTAAAGATATTTTTTTTGAAATTATAGTATACAGAAAACCAGGTGCAGTATAACATGCAGCCTGTGTCAAGTTTAAAATGAAAAGGTGCAAAACAATAAAGTGACTAGAATAAAAGTGACTGTGATGACACGCTAGGCAAAGACAGATGCCTCATTTTAAGATACAGCATTTCAAGGCTCATACAGAATTTCTTCCAAACACTACCACATATTTTTTCAGTTGTGTTCTTGCAGTAGGTGTCATAATAAATCTATATCTTGACAATTTTTACCTCTTTCTTTAAAATTGTTTCTTTGTGGAATTGTGAAAATGAATTTTCAGTGAAGCCATGCAAGTGCATTTCCAATCTGATTTTTTAAATTTGTTTTTTAATTCTCATTTCAATTGACTGGAATTAAGGTAATTCATTTTATAGATGTACTAAAAAACCTGGTATGAATCGAATATTTCAGTATAATAGAATGAATATTTGTAGACAGAATGGCTCAGTTTCCTCATTTATAAAATGAGACAGCCAGCATTTACTAGACAGTAGCTGTATTTTTGTGTTTGCTGTGAAAAGAAATATTCAGCAGCCTACAAATTAAAGCAAATGCTTACATAAAGATTACACTTCAGAAGCAACTTTGACATGAGCACCTAGCATAATATCTCAAATTTAGAAATATTTGCCAAATTTATTGGTCTAGAAAGCATGCTTTTACTAATCCTAAAAATCAATGGAAATGCACAGCACCTGAACAGAGTGGATAACATACAGGTGGTCAGCCTAATAGAAGCCTCTACTCACCAGGCTAGGACAGATTTTCTAGTCAGCAAAAGGAAGAATGAGAAAAAAATGGGAGGAAAGGGGAAGAGAAACAGAAGTTCAAATTTAAAGCGACCAGTGACCAGCTATTCTGTTTCAGTTGCCAGGCTGTATCTCGTTTTTCATTACCACATTGCCTAGTATTTCATTTGCCTCACTTATTCAGCTTAATACAGCTCACTCTCATCTGACCATTCACATTAGTAACAGTTAGTAATGATTTTTAGTGGCATCATTTTTGACAGATTAGCAAAAGTACTTAAGTTTCAGGCAAATTAGAATTTCGTTTTAAATAAAGTTTTAATTTGCGTTAATTACAAAATGATTGTATGTTCTTAGTAAGCAATAGGGTAAAATACCATGAAAAAAATGTGAAATCACAACATCTACCTTATCCTATTCTCAAGATTTAAGAATAAATCAGATGTCACTTTATCAGAAGAATTGGTACTACACAAAGTAAACTTAAAACCTCAGGCCAATGATAACAAACCGTGTTTTACTCCTAAGTTACATTCACAGCTCCACTGGGAACAGTGCAATTAGTGTAAGAGTTCACAATGTCATTATTATTATTTTTTAACTGAAGTTCGATGTAAATATACACTGCAAAAGGAGTTTATTAAAAACAAAGGACAAAAAAGCAATCTAAGGTGTCACTTGTGATCTGCTAGTTCATCGAAACTGACCAGATTCTGCCTTCAGTTATATGGGAATAAGACATTACACACTTTGTCCAGTCTTCTTAGATCGTTAAGTAACTTTCACATCTTTTTTTTTAGTTGTACAAGAAGTACAACTACGGTGCCTTAATAACAGCAAGCTCATTACTTTAGATCTACTGATTACACTTTGCAATCTGATGGGTAATTTCTACATTAATAAGTACTTATCTGCAACTTGTCTTATATTTATCAAAAACCTCTCTGATCTTGCTTTGCTTTTTTGACTGATATTTAACTTCATATAATAACACACAGGAGATAATGACTCACAAATCAAACCATACTGGTCTAGAAAAAGCCAAATAATACCAGTCTAAGAAAAGCCATTAGTTTTAATGACAATTCTGTCAATCAATATTGATATATTTTTACAGGATCAACGTCACAAGAAAACATACCATCAGGCCATAAATCTCAGATGAGCTTCGTACTTTTGGAAGTATTTCCATAGGAATATCAAAGAACCTGAACACAATATAAAAGAAGTTATATATATGGTCAGTGACAAATCAGGAAGGATTCTGCATTTATTTTTTTAAATAAATGCAGAATGATTCTTTAAGCTATAAAGAAAAAAAAAGGTAACTTTGATTTCTAGGTTTTAATCCATCACTGTATGTTTCCCCATTTCTTACATAATGTGACACTGAATCAGGGAGTAAAATGAGAAATATTTGAGTATTTTGAAGACGCATCCAAGTCTTTCACATGGGAAGTCTTTGCTCTTCCAACACTATCTTTATAATATTGGTATTAATTGTAACAGACTAAAAATTAAATTAAGAAATAAACAAAATATTAAATGGCATTGTTTTCATGACATAGTCCTCTACTGACAGAAAAAAATCAAGGCTCTGCTTTTGCAATTAATCCAGATAGTGGATTTTGGGCTTAGAGAAAAATTAATTGTAATTATTAATGTTAACAGTAAATACAACAGTAATAACTGACTGTAGTCTCAACAAGAAATTCTTCTATTAAATGAAACAGTCTTTCTTTACATATCACTTACAGAATCTAAAGAACAATATGACTGAAAATCTGAGCTTACTGGCAGAGCTCAGGATCCCAATCCAAGGAATGAATGTTGAACAACATCGTTCTACTGGCATTGGTTACATCTGTACAGTGAACACCTCCATTCTTCCCACCTGTCAAACACTGAATAAAAAAAAAAAAACACACCTATATTAGTCATGCAAAGATACAAGTTTACTTCAACAAATTACAAAAAAAAAAAAAGTAAATTCACGAAGCTTTCAGCTTGGGAGTGGGAAAACTGATAGTTCTGCAACAACTAAAGGGGAAGGCTTAATATAGTGGAATTAAGGCATGGAAAAGATGCTAAGTCCAGCAGTACAATTATAAGGGTACTGCAGTATCTCTTGGATTCTTATGTTGCAAAGGTGGCTAATGCATCTTTCTGAAGTCCAAGTTTTTCAAAAGGCATAAGCAACATTTTACAGAAAGTGGAAAATTACAAATAAGCATCTACAAAACGTAGTGCTATAGAGACAGTACAAGCTTTAATTGAGTTTCTCCAACAGCTTATAACAACATCAATGGGTGATCATTCAGCATAATTTGATACAACACTCCTGCTAGGATCCCATCTCTCTGCCTAAAGTTGTGCTAAAAACAGGCTATATTCAGCAAGTGAACTTGTAGGAGACAAAAAATTTCTTTTTCTAGATGAAGAAAAGTATAAAATTGGTCAGCAGATTAAAATTAAATATTTTTACAAGCAACCTGTAAATACTCAAAATTTGGTTTTGTCCGTGTCTCCAGGAAAAAAATGCTTTTGTTATGAATTTGTGTGGTATAGGAAATGGAAATTCATTTTACAGAAGAGTAATAATAAACTCGTAAGTACATACCCATATAAGCCATGAATCAATAGTCCCAAACATTGCTCTTCCATTATCAACTGCTTGTCTAATCTCTTCTACATTATCCAAAAGCCACCGAAGTTTCACTGCACTAAAGTAAGTGCTAAGTGGAAGACCAGTCCTAAACTGTAAAATCAAAAACAGAAAAAAAAAAAACCACAATCAAAAAAACAGCTTTTAGAGATCATGCAAAGATCTTTTCAACACATGCGACAGTTAAATATAAAAATAGTCATATCAAATGAAAAATCCAAGACTCAAAATCAGACGAATTAAACAAACTTGTTCTTTTAATAAGTATTAAGCATACAATGAATCTGAAAATATCAAAATCAAATGGCTAGTGCACTAATGGACAAAGATCAAAGCTGATCTAAATACAGTACAAAGAGCAAAGACCAAACAGTTGTTTGCAAAAGTCTGGTCTCATCCAGGATATCTCCATGACTAGACAGCAAGTAAAATTGATAAAAATGAGCAGCATGACACAAGAAAGATGGATTTTGTATTCTATTTGAACTTAAAAATCAAGTAAGTTTACATGCTCTCTTATATCCACTTTGTGGCTGAAGGAAAATGCATAAAATATAAAATATTTATATAACCAATCAAGGAAAACATAAATCAAATAATTTCGATACCATTCTTTAGGCATTTATTTTCCAAATTCTTACCTATACTCTTATTAAGAAAAAAAAAAGGGACAAATTTACTTTTCATAAAATATCTCTGCAATTCTCAGACTGGTTGTAACTAAGTTAAATATTATGGCATATGATGAAAAATGATAATATTTCACATCAGTAAATGATTTTTGAATATTTTTCTACTGGATCTTATTTTTTGGTGTGATATGTAGTGAATGGATAGGGAGTACTCAATTAAGTCTTACAAAGGGTTACCCAATTCTCTAGTAAGAATATGTAATGAGTATTATAAATCTATTTTGAGTCTCAGATCAGTATATAGTATTATGCATTTTTAAAAATCATTTTACAGCTAAGAAGGAACTAGAAGCTACAACTGACTTACTTTGTAATGGGGAATTTTTTGTCAAAAAATCCATAAAACGTTATACACTGTAGCAGTAAGTATCCAGCTGCTATTTAAATAGTCTGTAATATCTCTCACCTTAAAAAAGGATTTGTTGTTTCCTGGAATTCTTTTAAGAAGCCTTTCAACTGTTGACTGGGTTCTCAAGTCAAGCCACACTACAAACATGAATAAAATGAATTAATTAAATGATCTAACACACCAATAGTGACATATGTAAGCTGCTTTTACAAGAGCTTTAGAGCTTTTTACCAAGAGCTTTAGAGCTCTTGGCAGTAAATTCCTGTCTTTATTTATTTCCTTTTTTTTTTTTTTAAACACAGCTGAAAGAATACTGTATTGCCATTCCATTTTTAACGCATGTTTGTGGGGGAAAAAAAAAAAAAGCTTGGATGCACTCATTTGATTTAGAACTAATGATTTGAAAACGCAAACAGGATTTTCCACATAACGGGATATATACTTTTCTCTACGATAGTATAAGCAAATGACTAATGCTGCTTACTTTATAGCAGATGAGTGTCATTAAATTGGAAGGTCAAAACAAACAGCAGGTTGATTATTTACTTAACTATGAAAACTTTGAACTGAAGCACTATGCCAGAGCTATCACAGTACAGCTGAAGATAAAGCTGTAAACAACAGAGGAAAATACCCAAGAGTCCTGATCTTGCAATGACACCATGCTAAACTAAACTGCCATAGGCTAAGACAAACAATCTAGACAATTACCATTTCTCAGCTGTCAATCTCAAAAGCCAAGGTAAATTAAAAATACAAATACAAATCAGTATTAACTAAATCTACATAACATGTGTTTCCTTTAAAGTTAAATCAAAGTTAAATCAAATTCTGAAAAATTAGTAATCTTCTTCATTTTAATGGAAGTGGTTGTGCATAAGTCTGGACTTCATGACATGCTAAGGATGTACAAAACCCCTTAGGAACACTGCTTTTTGTTAAAAGACTATTAAGTGATTTATTAAGTTATTAGGTATTAATTAACAGAATAGTCTTTTTTTAATTGCACTTGCATATACAAACACACAGCAGATGACACAGATCTCAAACACTCAAAGAAGTCAGTAGGCTATATCACAATGAGATCTGAAAAGAACTAGGAAAGCATTTTTCTACAACACACTCATTCTACAAAGTTACATATTTAGGAAGTATAGCAGTTACCAATTGCGTTATAAAGAGGTTCTCCAGTGATCTTGTCCCAAACCACTGTTGTTTCCCTCTGATTGCTGACTCCAATGGCTTCAGGACAAAATAGAAAGAAGTATCCTTTTCAGAAGGTTTGTTTTCCTCTTTTTGGGGGTGAGGGAGGGAAAGGAGAGGTGGAGATGAGGGACGAACAGGTAAGGAGAAGAGGAAAGTAAATGGGAAATAAAATGCTTCCAACTTTTTCATGTTACAGTCTAGAAAGATTACTTCTATTAACTGTCGATTCGTCTTTCACTGCTTAACTTACATGCTCTAAATCTTTTTTTTTATTTACCACAAACTGAGACAGCACCAACACTGACAGGTAAACTATTTTTCTCCCAGTAACTCCTAAACATTTTACATTTCAGAATTTCTTCATTCATTGCCTGTCACTATGATTTTGTAAGATTGTTTAAGTCTACTCTGTAGATTTTGCATTGCTGATATACACAAACAGCCTCTTTTCTCATTACTCCTCCCAAACAAATTACTCTCAGTAAGAGTTAACATTTTCTTTGAGGCTAGTGCATACTTTCTCCTTATTGACTTAAAAAATAATCTGACTTGCTCAACTACGAGCATATTAAAGCCATGAGTTACACTTAAGAACTGGGAATACCTTTTATGTTAGTGATGTCTATGTTCAGTTGTTGCAGTTTCTCACAGGTTCTTTCCACACATTCATAGACTGACTTTAAGATTTCCTTTGGATCTTGTTCCACCCATCTTTAATAAACAGTCAATAAAAATGCACATTAAAAAATTACAGTTAGGAGAAAAAAAATCAAGTCTATTCATTTTGACACAATCATAATTACAGAGAATGTTTTACATACCTATAAAAAGTTTAATGATTTTCAAAGCATTTTTAAAGAGTAAGTTGTATTTTCATAGCAAAACTATCTGCAGAAAACAAGAATTTTGTTTTGTTTTATTCCATGCAGAGGGCTTTGGAGCAACCAGTAGGTCAGTTAACAAAATGACAGGTCAAACAAACAAAAAACACCTCAGAGAACAAACTGTGCCATCTCTACGGACTACGCTGAAGAATATGAATAAATTGCAAAAATAACCAGCTTTACCACTTTAAACGAGACTGCAAGAAAACGTGTTAATGATTGGTCAGAGTGAAAAACTAAGTATTTTTAGTTTACGTAACACAAAGCACATACTAGATGCCTAAAATAGTTATATTATGCTATTTTTCCTACCACAGAATCATTTATAGCAGATAGTATGTTCTAAATAGTCATTTTAGATCATTAACTTCAGTTTTGGTCATTCATACACAACAATACATATACTCTACTGAAATGTCCATAAATGAATAAAAAGCCACAGAAAATTCATACCCTTCTTTAGGGAATTTCTGCTGTATCTCAACCTGATGGTGACTCAAGAGCTCCGCTGTTTTTGCATTAAACACCTGGAAATAAATTACACAGTTTAATTTTCTATGAACACAGAAGTGTAAACAACGATAAATAACATTTGTTCTTTGGAATAAATATAGTGAAGTTATAATTGATAGCCACTTTCTCATCTATCAACAACTACAAAAAATATCCATAAGCAGCAATCAGGTATTAGCATTTATGCAATATTTTGGTAAGCTTTGCTGTCAATGATAACTGCTGAAACACTGATATTCAGAAATGTTTTAGTTACATATTAAAATTCTAGAATAGAGCAGGCTGGAAGGGACCTTTAGACACGTCTAGTGCAACCTCCTGCTCAAAGAAGGGTCACCAAGATGCCCATGGATTTTTTCCAAGCAGGTCTTGAAAACCTTCAAGGATGGAAAAAGCACAACCTCTCTGGAACACGTTAAAAGTTAATTTTTCTATTCTATTCCCCAGAAAAGAATTCTTAAAGAGGTCTATGTTCTTCCTTTTCTGTTATCACCTGAGAGTTTACACAGAAAAGCACCACTGTATTTTTTCCACTGTATTTACTTAGGTCTGTTCCACCTACCAGCTCAGCCTTGACATGAAGCTATCTTAGAAGAGGGTAAGCTTTGTCAGTAACTGCATGCTTGCAAGGAATTGATATAATTGGATAAGAGTCTTAAAATGCTAAGCAATACGGTTAATAGGAGAGATTGAGTCTTGCATGTATGTAGCAAGATATTTTTACTTGAAATTCCCTTTATGCCAAAAGCGTAGTAACATTTACTAAGGTGTAATAATAAAGATAGAAGACATTTTATCGAACACGGGTTTAATATGTATGTATGTGACTTATTAGCAATGTTAAATATCATTCAGTAATCATTCACCATTAATCATTTAGTATTCCTTGAAATAGGAGGTAGCACATAAGGATCCTTACTCTTAGAAGGAAATAAATACAGATTCCACCACACGAGGTCATTCGTTAAACCTAGAGTGTGTGACCTGCAGATAATAAAGGGTGAAGCTCTAGCAGAGCGAGGATTTTGCCTCCTTCTAAGTAAGCTGTTCTAGCAGGAATAATTTCTCAACAGAACCAGTAAGACTACAAACGCATGGATTTTTTTCATGTCCACAGAGAAGAACTAGGTAAACACAAACTCCGGTCCAACACAAACAAAACCGCAACCTTCTGACATCCTCAACAAAAGCAGCAAACGCTCCTTGTACCTTTGGGCAAGGGATTAAAAAGAGTTGCTGAAAACAATACCATGTTATATAGTAATAATAGAATTTTGATACATAGAAGGAAGCTAAACATGAAGGAGACATTACATTTAAACCCATTAGAAAATGGTAAACAAAGTAGGAAATAAGCAGAACAAATTGCAGCTCTTGCTCACCCCCACCAGGCTGTGGCCAAAAAAGAAAAACTATCCTTGTTTCTCTCTGACAGTGGTGAGAGAGAAATAGGTGACAATGACTAACACAGATAAGGTCAACACATTCCTGTTGAAACAGGTTTCAAGTGTATTTCCGTAACTGCTTTCCCTCCTTTCATATTCATTAATAGCTGATTCCAGTTTATAATAATGATCTCTCACTTCTCACAGGGGAAAAAAAGTCAAAGTCAGTTTTGTCCTAATTGTATCAGCAGTAGATACAGAATTGTCTGGGCCATTTGGGCATGTAGAGCTATCTTGTGGCAGAGATGATCTGACGGAAGGCAGTGAAAACATCTAGAAATGTACCAAACGCTCTGGTGAGGAATTAAGGCAAAAAGAGTAACACCCGCCTTCCTCTCCCAGCAAATGTATCATACAAAGAAGTAGAGCTAGAGCTTTGACTCAAAACAACAAACCAGAGAAGGCTACGTAGCTATGTTGTATGAAAGCAAGCAGAGAAGCTGATCATTTAATTCAAGCTGTTTCATCCATGACATCACACTAAGGAGTGCTAACAGTTGCATGGCGTTACATTCACCCTTTATCACCTTAGTGGAAAAGAATTCAGATCAACCAGTCCTACCAACTTTCAAAGAATGAAAAAGAACCGTGAGACAAACACAAGGCTCATGTAAGTGATGAAGAAGCTTCATGGCTGAAAACACAATAAACAGTGACAGATTTTACAAGTGACTTACCATTACTCACAAGCTTTGTCACTCCTGATAGTCATAACTACCCGCAGAAAAGCTACTTCAGTTAGCCTATGCTGTGTTTTGATGAGTTTATGTTAAGCTGAAACAGCTACGGCTTTGTAGGCCAACACACTCAAAGATGGAGTTTTGAAATTGCATTGAAATCAACCCAACTGGGGAAAGGATGACAGAAACAATAATCCTACCCTTAGCATTTAACCAGAATTAGCAAGCAGGCAGGCAGATTTCATGAATGAGCATTTTAACTCATCTCAGAGAAATTATCTTGCTTGGAAGGCTCCTGTCAAACAGCTCCTCCCCTCCTCCAGAAGCACTTACGATTATGGGAATAAAAAGCAAAACCATAACCCTTTTAAGTGATAAAAGCTAAGAGTTCACGGAAAAAAATAAAGCATTTGCAACATTTTTAACTTTCTTGTTAGCTACATGGCCAATTTTTTTGTTTTTCCCAAAAAAGTTGAGCTACTTAGTGGAGGAGAAGGGATTCACTTCCGTAGGGTAAGCTCAATGGATGCTAAGTGTTTCCTTAAGTAAAAGCTGTTTTTGTTTACTTAAAAGAATGGTTATGGCATGATATAATTTTATTTGAAGTGTTTCTTCTGGATATCAAGGCAGAAAAAAACATGTGCACAGGATGGAAAAAAATAAATCTGTGACTGACTGATAAACCCAGGACTCTGAATACAGTATGTGTAATTCACGGTATTGACACTTCATCGAATATTTCAATTCTTGCTGTTCTTGGGTAAAATGCCAGAAAGGCTTTACCCAGCAAATACCTTTCAAGAGATCATGCAGAGCCATTAACTCCTGACCCCAAGGCTTTTAGTGAAAGTAGCAGGCATTACAATGGATTTTAATGATATCATTCTTGAGTAAAATGGAGTGTGATAGATGCAAGTATTTGATGAACTTGTTTGGCAAAACATCTAGATCAGAATTTGTACTCAGGTACAGTTGTTTAGCCTACCCATTTTTCCTCCAGCTTGGTATCTAAAGAAAATGAGCTGCAAGCAATGGGGATGGCACTCAAAGCACTGAGCTCTCTCCAGTAACTCTGAACCGGTCATCCAAGCTCATCCCAACTTAACAGGAAAACTGAGACCTCACACAAGGAATGACAGTTTCTTTTGCAGAAGAAAAGATCCAAATAAAGGTCCTCTGAGGGCAAGGCGACAGCATAAGCTAAAACTGTTTGTGTGCATTGTGTGTGATAAGGATAAACAAGGAGTGGCAGTAACAGAGATGCAGTTTCCTTAGTTCTGATGCTTATTTATCATCAGACAGCCTCATTCATGTAAGCAGGAGAATCTCTCAAATCCTGGCTTGCGTCCATACATAGAATCGCAGAATAAGTAATGCTGGAAGGAATCTCTGGAGTCCTCTGGCCTGACTGCTCAAATAATGTTAAATTTAAAATTACACCTGGTTACTCAGGGCCTTTTCCAGCCAGGTGTTAAGTACCTGCAAGGATAGAGATCTGTCTTTTTGGGCCCTGATCCAGTGTTTGAGCCTCGTGAACCTTTTGTTCCTCGATTTATTTGAGGTTTACGTTGCTGTAACTTGTCTTTGTCGCCTGTTTTCTTTTTCTGTGCTCCTCTGAGAAAAGCCTTGTTCTGTTTTCTCTACATGCAGTGTTTAGATAGCTAAAGACACCCCTTCTATGCCTCCTTATATTTCCCCCAGACAAACAGCCCAGGGTCTCCCAGCCTTGCCTTGCATGTCACGTGCTGCAGCACACAAACCACATTAGAGACCCTCTGCCAGCCTAAACTCAATTTTGTGAACTCTGTTCCTTTGGGGGGGGCAAAACCAGACACAGTGTTCTCAGTGCTGCCTTGTAAGTGGTACATAGACAGGAATAACTAGTTCCTTTGATCTGCTGGCTGTACTCTTCTTAACATGGTTAATCTTCACCGCTGCAAGGACACACAGCTCTCCTATGCTCAACTTGCTGTCCGGCAGGACTCCAGATCCTTTTCCACCAAGCTGCTTCCAAGCCTTCTGTCCCAAGCGCTAGAGTTTGTTGAACTTCATGACGCTTCTGACAGGCCACTTCTCCACCAGGACTTCCAATCAATTGCTCACCTGCAAACTTTAGAGCACATCCTAACCCACCACCCAGGATGCTGATGAGAATACCACAGGGTATCAGCCCTCGCTACCAACCCCTGTGGAACATCACCACCATTTAGACTGCACTATTGATGCTACCCTAGCAAAGTTTTTCACCCAGACATCTTTAGGCAGATCAAAATCTTGTTCTCTGTCTCAAAAATAAATAAAAAAAGGTAATGGCTGCACAGCATAGACAGGTGAAAAGTAACCAACAGTTTGATTTTGACCAGTGACTTGCCTGGGAACACTAAAGGAAAAAAAAAAAAAAAGGTAAAGAGATCAATGAGAAAGCAAATGAGCAACGAGAAAGCAAAACAACTAGCATCTGTTAACAGGTAGCAGGAGAGCCAGGGAAACAACGCAGACAGAGGGAACACCACCATTTGTCATACAGCATTTCAAAGAAAAATCTCTTCTAACTGTGGCAATCTCTTTCCTGTATAGGATTATCCAGATACATATATTACTGAGTGACTGATTTGGCTTGTAGCAGATCCCTGCATGCTTTGCCCTCTGCCTCCTTACCCCATGTTCTGATTTTAATTCAGTGACAAAATGCATTTTTGCTCAAATTCATCCAATTTTATTATCATAACAGTTTGATTGCACCGTCAAGGTAAAAGAATTTAGAAAAACTGAGACTGAAGATACGAAGAACTGAAAAGAATGATAGACACTATACACTTTCTTAAAAATAATTAAGTAAAAAGGAATGGCCTCTTCTTTATTTGAGCATCTGAATTCCTGAACAGAAACATACCTCATTTCAGACAAAAAAACAAACAAACAAACAAACAAAAAACAAATAAATAACAACTGACAGTATAAAAACTGCTGATGAATGCAATTAGTGCAAGGAAATTATTTTTAGAAGAACTTGTACTCATAAAAAGATCTTGAGTATAAAGTTCAAAGTGCCACTTTCAGTTCTACTAGTACTTTCCTTGTAGGCTAAGAAAAAGAGTTAACTCAGCTGCACGTGTAAAGCAGACAGAATTTATTTTCAGGCATTACAGGGAACTTTTCCAATTATTTTTTTGAAAAGGGCTCCTGACTGGCATTCCAGATAGCCCGCTGGTGTCATTTGTCAGTTTGGAGTTTCTCTCCACCCCTATATCTCTGCTTTGTCATTTGACAATCCCATGAAGGTCGTGATATTGAGAAATAACGGTAACACAGGTCAAGATACTCGGTCTCCTGCTTCGTAAAAGAAAATTCCACATGGGGGAAGCATATCTCATTCATCTTCCCAGTTTAACATAGTGCATATTTGACAATATTTCCTATCTGGTTGTTACCTCTACGTAGGTTCCAGAACAGAAGCTATCACCGGGGTCTATGTCAAATGGCTACAGCTTACTGACTAGGAGACAGGACAGCATGCACAGAGATTTGCAAGCAGGAAGCTGTTCTAGTAAGTTAGGGAGATAGTAATGACATTAGTTACTGTCTATTGCATAATATGGAAATGACTAGAGCCTTAACCTAGGGAGCTGTCATTAACCGCCCCATCCTTAAACAAACCCGTCCTCCCCCGCTGCTCAGCCAGGCCCACCTTCCGCAGGGTGGGCGAGCCCAGCCACCTGAACGCCGGGACGCGCTGACACCGAGCCCGGAACTGCAGCAGCCGCCCCGAGAGGCCCCCACAGCGGGCTGGAGCCCGGCCGGTGGGGTTTTTACACACGGTATCTCCCCGCGGCCGCCCGGAGGGAGCTCCATCCTCCTGCATGCAGCAGGCCGGGGGGCCCTCAGCACTCCCCCCCCTCCTCGTCCTCCTGCGGGGGCGGCAGCCGGGGCAGGGCGGCGCTGCCCTTCCCCAAGGGCGCAGGGAGGCTGTGGGGGTGTGTGTGTGTGGGGGGACACCCTGCGCAGCGTCCCCTCCCCGCCCCGGCCCCCTCCCCGCGCGATCCCCGCGTTGTGCTCACCAGGAAGCGGCTGGAGCTGGTGCCCTGATCGATGGAGCCCACCAGCGGCCCCAGCGCCACGCGGTCCGACGCGGCCATGAGGACCACCACCCTCCCCCCCCCTCCTCCGGCTAACGGCCGCCGCCGCCCGTCCCCGCCTTGCAACGGCCGCGGAGCGGGGAGAGCCGCTCAACGGCCGCGCTCGCGCTGCCCAACCGCCCGCCCTGCGGCGCGTGGCCACCGAGTGAAGCCGGCGGGCGGGGCGGGGCGGGGCGGGCCCGCCGAAGGGGCGGGGCCAACGGGGGGGCGCTGCCGCCCGCGTCGCGAGCCCGCAGCCAATCGGCGCCCGGGGCGCGGCGGGGGCGGGGGGGGAGAAGGGCGGGGCCGGGAGGCGCAGGAAGCGGGACGGGGGTGGCGGGGGAGTGGGCGGGGGGCGCGTGGCGGGCGGCGCGCGGGGGGCCGTTGGTGGCCGTTGGTGGCGCGAGGGCAGGCGTTGGCGGGGCGGGAAGGCTGAGGCGGCTCCTGAGGGGAGCCCGGGGCGGCTTCGTGTCCCTGTCCAAGCCCGTTTCTGTCCCGTACCGGGCAGCTCCGAGGGCTTCTGAGGCAGCCACCCCCGCCTGGGGCAGCCACCTGTGAACCGTTGGCCGCAACAACGGGGTCGGTGTCGCTTCGCAGAGCTGGGCTCTGCATCCAGCAGAAGTACTGACTTCAATAAAAAACTAAACCCACCCAAACCCCGTGATCTTGGTCCTCCGGCCTTCCGACGTGTCGGCAACTAGTGCTTCAAGAAAAACTGCTGGTGTTGCAAGATCCGTGATGGAGTTGCAAAAGCTAATAATGCTGACTAAAGCATGTGAGAAGTTAACTAGTGAAACGTTGCGGTAAATCGTCCTCCGCCAGCTCCAATTAAATGGATTTGTCTTTGTTTCCCGTTGGTGGTAGTTGTCCAAAGTTGAGGTATTTTGTCAGAATATGGTCAGACGCAATCAGATTGCTGCTGCATTGTAATATTTGGTGTGACATCTGATCCAGTGCTTCCATTTTTTTTGTGTCTGTTGGCATCAGGGCACCTTGGCATGGATGCTAAGGCTCTTTACTAATGTATAAAAGATAGCAAATGACTTAGTTACAGCCTGTAATTACAAAATCCAAAATGAGACAGATAACAGTTTAGTAAGAAGTTGCATGCTTTTAAGAGTTAGAGTAAGAAAGCACTTGGAACTGCTTACTAAATGTTACCAAAGATTCTCTATTACCCTAAAATGTTTTAACCATGACTGGCATTTCTTCTTAAAATGTCAGCTATGGTTCAGAGAATACGTAGCTCTGAGACTTTGCTTCTGCAGCCCAAACGGAATGACCCGAGGCAGGTGGTGCAAGGAGGTGACAACAATCCTCTCTGGCTGTGCAGGAGAACCCTCCAAATTCTCTACCTGTCAACTCTCACAACTTACACTGCGGGCAACCTCTACGCTACAGCCACGGGCAGCAACCACAGCTGACTCTAAAAGTTTATGCAGGGCTACACCGTCTCCATACAGACTAACAGCTCAGGGAATTAATCTCAGAGGATCTTATTGAAGTCTAAATTCATCAGTATAGTTAGTATGATTTTTGTATTTTCTTTTCTTTCTTTTAAAACCTGTCGTATGATGTTTTGAACCTAAATTTTAGTTCGAGGTGTGACATAACTATTTTCAGCAAAGGTTGAGGTCTCTCAGGATCCAGAAAAGGAGGAAGTAATATCATGACTGATATTTATGCAAAACATGAAACACTACTACACCTATATAAAATTTTAAGAGATCACTGAGTTACAGAATTTTCCTAGGATGTGCAAATCTACCATTTTCTTGGGTATTCTTTAGCAGTGTCTCTGTATTTTCACACACCTGGGAAAGGAGAGATGGAAATGATAACCTGTGCCATATCTTTACCCTGCAGCAGACTCTTGAGCAAGACAAACAGAAGCAGGAAATTTTGGCAGACTCTAGAAAACAGTGTGATGGAGAACAACTTAGTCTTCCTAGCTCATTCAACAGAATAGAGTAATATGAATATTCAATAGAACAGCGTACTCTTTATCCTTCAATATTTTTATTTTGATGTTTGAACACTTTTTTTTTTTTTTTCTTTCCCTGTGGTATTTATTGCTTTACAGTTGAAAGTTGCTCTTTGCAGACCTGTCAGTACAGATAGTGGGCACTGTTCCAAGGAAGCTGTTTGCAGGGGAAGGAAGGGTGGAGCTGCGGCCATACCTCTGCGGTGAGATGGTGCGAGGCTGCATGCGGCTCAGATACTGTTAAAGGAATTAGTTTGGTGATGGAAGCAGTGTGCTCGAAGGAACATGAATATCAGTGTTTCTCCACTTCTGAGTATGTATAACCCCACTGGTGGTTTTGGATATTTTAAGGGAACGAACACGTTTGATGCACATTCATTAACCACATAAATATTTACAATACATTTTTCCAAGACAAGTAATTTGTTTCCTAAATAACTGTTTTCAATAGCTAATAACACCTTCCCCTCCTCCCACCTTTTTTTTTTTTTTTTCCCTTCTTTTCTTTTTTTTAGTATCAGCAGAATGATGGAGGCGTGTTGGTAATTACGTTCTGCTCTTTCTGGCTGATTCTTCTTTATTGACCTCAAGTTGAGGACAAAATGTGACTGTGTCAGGCTACTCCAAGCATGTGATACAGTGTGAATTAAAGAGTGGATGCCAGACATCCACATGTCTTTCCATTTCGCCTGTTAGTGACACAGCTCGTCAGGCTGAATCCTGCTGTACCTTACTGATGTCTGATCTTTGTGTTCCTGTAGGAAGAGCTGAAGAGAAATATTTGGAATTGGCCTAGAACAGGTGTACACACAAAGTGTGAAGCGTGCCAGGATCATGAGTTACGCTGTTGCATGTACCCTTTTGCCTACTGGGAGCATGAATGATACATGTGAGATTGCAGATGCTTGCACGCTTGAATACATTCAGTATCTCATGCCAGCCCAGGGAGCAAACACAAATAGATCATGACCTTGGTTGCCGGTGCCCTCGCATTTATGGTACGTGGTCTGCAGCACTCGCATGCAGGGAGCCTTTCCACGGGTATAGAGGAAGCAGATCAGAACAAGCAACTCTGTTCTCTATCCTAGGCTTATTTTGGAAGGTGTCCACAGTGCTCTGTCACCATTTGGCAAGAACAATTTTATTGTGAAGCCATGACTGTGGTGATGCAAGATGTCTTGCAGGATGCGTTTTACTTCTGACCTGATATTAAACAATAGTTTTCCCTAAATCAGATTTTATATTTAGAATCACCCTCTCACTCTTCAGACCCTGAGCAATCATTGTTGCAGTTACCATCTCTCATGTGGACAAAAGCAACAGTTGGATGAAGTAAATTCACACTTTAAAGACAATTAATGCCACTTTGAAAAGTAGTTCTTAAACCAATAAATCTATACATGCATAGTATTACTCAAATCAAAATAGAAAAAAACAGAAAGAAAAAAAAAAAAAACACAATTTTCATATAGATAAAAGTAAACATTCTTGGGAATTAAAATGTATAATTCAGAGAAATATAAATATTCATTACTGGTATAGTAGCTACTCCATGCCTCAAAATCCTTAACTCTGAGGTGCTTGTTCTTCTAACTTCCATACAGAAATTATGGCAGCTTACTGCAAAATTAATTCCCAAGGGAGAATGGACACTGCATCGAGGAGAAGCATTAAATTTGAGATAGTTTTCTACTTGTTTGCTGTATTTTGCTGGCTTTCTTTTTTATCCTTCCTTTCTTTCTTTTTTTTTTTTTTTATCCTTCCTTTCTTTCTTTCTTTCTTTCTTTCTTTCTTTCTTTCTTTCTTTCTTTCTTTCTTTCTTTCTTTCTTTCTTTCTTTCTTTCTTTCTTTCTTTCTTTCTTTCTTTCTTTCTTTCTTTCATCCTACTTTTCCACTATCAAATGATCAAATGAATTAATCTAGTTTGTGCTCCATAAATGGATGATATGAAGACCACTTCACATAGACTCATCCTGTTCTTTAATTTGACTTTCAAATTAGCAAAGGCAAGGGAACTGCTATTCTTACAGTACATCTTCTGACATGCATCTTTTTTGTACTTGATATTAGCAATTTAAGCTTATTTTTAGAAATATCTATGCACAATGATAGGATTTAGAAAAAATATATGTTAATATTTCTCTAAATATTAACATTTGTCACTTTTCTGTGTAAACCCAGTCTTGGAATGGAAATGTTAGCAGTACACACTCTAGATTCTGGTTTCCATCTGTGGATATCAAAAATTCCAGGACAGCTATAGTGAAACTATTAAGAATCATTGGTGGAAATTGTATGAGAACTTGGAAGTTATCACTACTCTGGATTTAAAGAATTTATGTTAATTCTGCACTAACCTGAGCTCTTGCACCATGCAGAAGAACTAAAAATAGAAAAAGATCGTTTGAAGTGAGAAGCATCATATAGTCCAGAATGATAGTGTTGATTGAAACATATCATCAAATATATCCTTTTTTTTTTTTGTAGAAATATATTTAATTGTATTAAGGAAAATTCATTTTAGTGTATTTAAGGAAGTACACCCCACGCTTTTGGTTGCAATTTCAGTTTTGTTATTTCATGCTGAATTGCCAAGCAACATCCAGAGAAAGGGCATTAAGAATTTAATACTGATTATTCTATGGTGGTCATGGCATTTACCCAAGTTAGTTAGAAGGCCCCGGGACCCATGTATTTCTTTGTCTGTGAACTTCAAAAGCTGTTGGTGTATTGGCTCTACAAAACCTCTTGCAGCAGTGTCATGCTCCTAGCATTTTTTTTTTACAGATATGGAGAAAGGTTCAGAGCAGCTGCATTACTAGCCAGTGGTCACGCAGCAAATGCTTAGCAGAGCAGAGGTAAAGGACAGCTCTCCCTCAGGTCAAAAGGCACTGCATTCCTTATCTGCTACATTTCTCAGGAATCAGTAACTGCATTCCTGTTGACCTCAGAGAGCAGGGCTGAGTTACCTAATAATAACCAGCAGAGGCACGATTCCACAGGGTAAGCTGAGCCAGCAGCACATAGGTACTAAAAGAATGCATGTTTACTACTGCCATCCAGTTCCTGCCTGTGCACAGTTTCTGCTGCTTGTGAAATGGGTCTGGTTTTTGTTGGATCCCTTCTGAGCTCATTAACATGGCAGAGAACAAACCTAGACAAAATAAAAGTGGATTGTTTTCTGCCAGGAAGCTGAATTGGCTCGCTTTCTGTGATGAGTGCCAGAGCTGGTGCAAGAGCAGAAATTTCCACAGCTAGGAGCATGGGAAAGGTTAAGAATAAGTAGGAGATGATGTGGAGGAGTCGAAGGACAGGATGAAATACCAGCAATAGCAAGCTCTTACACTGCCACTGCTCATGGACCTTCAACCTCCATATCATCACATTGAATGTCAACTATCTCTCAGGACATTCTGGAGATATGAACAGCTATACTATTGTCAAGAAACTGTATCATCTGTTTCTGAGAACAACTTTGATATATCATTATCTTCAATTTTACATATATCTACATCAGATATCACAAAACTAATGTACCTCTGTCATGAAACTGATGGGAGAGCTCGGCTATGTAGCAGTGTTCTGAAGATTCTTCATGCCCTGGTTATATCCAAAGGCAAAATGAGGCCAGCTACCAGTAGCTGGAGTTTTAGGGGACTAGTAGATAATGTATGAAGAGAGGCTAAAAAACCTGTGTTTGCTCAGCTGTAAAATAAATTTGAGGAAACATTTATACTGCTGCCTGTACTGCCAGGTGGGAGGATATAGAGGAGGTGGATCCCATATGTTCTCAGAGGTGCATGATGGTGGGACAAGGGGGAACACACACCAATAGGAACACGTGAAATTATGATCAGATGTAAGGAGGGGCTATAAATAAGCAAAAAAAAAAAAAAAATTAAGATTTTTTTTTCCCTCACAGTGAGAAGTGTCAAATACTGGAGAAGGGAAATTGTAAAATCATCATTCAAGATACTCAGAATGCAACTGGACAGGGCCCAAGCAACTCTGCTCTAACTGGTGCTGGTTTGAATGGGTTGGACTGGCTAGCTTCCAGAGGCTCCCTCCAGCCCATGTGATTTCGTGGTTCTGTTTTTTTTTTGGTTTTTTTTTGGGGGGGGGTTCAGTCCAATGAGCACTCATATTGAATACCCTTTAACTTTATGACAGGTCCCTAGGTACAAGTCAGCTACACACTTTCAGTCCCTCTCTGTAATCTAGACAAAGAAACAAGTTGGACTATGAAGTAGAGACAGAAGAGAACGTGAAGCAAGTGCACTGATGGATTACAGATCTCAAAAAAACACTAAGCTGCAGTTAAATAACCTCTTTCTTTCCTTCAGAAGTACTGTGTATCAATGATCATGTGACAGGTCTTGAAGCAGTATCTAGAATATGCTTCAAGCAAATTGACCTAAGGATTGCTGCCACTACCTGAACCATTTCCAAAGACTTTAGCAATTATGTAGTGCTTCATAGTCTAAAGC
This sequence comes from Anas platyrhynchos, assembly GCF_047663525.1. Taxonomy (NCBI): domain Eukaryota; kingdom Metazoa; phylum Chordata; class Aves; order Anseriformes; family Anatidae; genus Anas; species Anas platyrhynchos. Next base: position 119,122,948 of record NC_092587.1, on the reverse strand, counting down.
AGTTTAATAAAGACATCTGAGGGGGGTATTCTGTGGATTTTGAAGATGAAGACAGTCCTGAGATCATTCAGAGACAGTCACTGATGTCACCTTTGCCTTAAATAGCCAAAGTAAAAATAACCTGTGCGGGGCTGTGTGTTAGCAATGGGACAAATGATATTGGAGAACATCTAAAGGTCTTGAAATACAAAAAAGGAGAACCCCACAGAGACCCAGGGAGTACAGTGATTCTTCTGTTTTAGAGACTGGAAGGCTGGGAAAACATAGTTCAGAGGCCTATCAGAGGGCTTTGAAGACTTGCCTAGAACCTTCTGAATGTATGACCAAAGAAAACATCTCTAGGAAAAGGAGATGTGGAAGGAGATGTAAGATGAGGAGGTCTTAGTTTGACTGATGAAGCCAAGGACTGGGCTCCAAAAGGACTCATTCAGAGTAGTGGATCTTTTCTGGTGCCTAGGTCTGACACTGACAGGATGGCACATACTAGCAGCTATTGTTGAACCTTGTGCTCTCTATTTTGGAGTGTCCTATATTCAAAGAAATACTGACAGACATGTAAAATACAAAAGTTTCAGTGCATTGAGACAGAAAAAAAACTAACTTGCTATCTCAGCTTGGAAATACACCTCAATGTGGACATCAAAATGAACATTAACCTTTTAGAATAACATCAAAGCTGTTCTGCTGTGTTTGTTTGAGAATTGAATTGGATTTGAATTAAATTTGGAAGATGCATAAATTTCCTTCTGATTCTGATTGCCAAAGTAGAACACCAAAGCTATGCTTATGCAAACAAAAAGAATTATAGTGAGAGAGAAAACTCTCAAAATTGGAATCAACTAAAATAAACAACAAATAAACTAAATATAAAATACTAAATTCTAAAGGAATGGAGAGGAGAGGAGAGGAGAGGAGAGGAGAGGAGAGGAGAGGAGAGGAGAGGAGAGGAGAGGAGAGGAGAGGAGAGGAGAGGAGAGGAGAGGAGAGGAGAGGAGAGGAGAGGAGAAAGATGGAGTTTACCAAGCTATCGATGAAGTTATCAATGTCATCAATGAAGCTGACCAACAGATAAGTGTTCTTGTGAAGAACTGAGGTTGTGAGGTAAATAATAATAATAATAATAATAATAATAATAATAATAATAATAATAATAATAAAAAGTAGAATATCCTAAGGAGACCGTGAGAGAGTTGGAGTCAGTAGATATCATTAGGGCAAAAAGCCCAGTTACCCAAAGAGAAAGAAGTGGGTATGCGGACTGTTCTTCAAGGACTGAATTTGACATTTTTGATGATTTGTTGTGTGCTTTCTGAACATCTGCAGAGACTACATGTCTCAAACATTAAGTAGGACGGCTAATATAGAGAACGCACTTTCCTAAAGTAATGGTGGAGAAGCACAATGAAGAGAAATAAGAAAATCAATTTGTCTGAGAGACGACCTGCACAACACACAGTCCTGATTGAGCAGAGGAACCAGCCGGCTGCAGTCAAGGAAAGACATGGTAGTGCTCGTGTGAACTTCCCAGCTAAGATCCAGCTGGATTGCAATCAAACTCAAAGGGCAAGAGAGCAGGCCAGAAGCAAATTTAGGAGGTTTTATTTCCCTTCAGTGACAATAAGGTAATACTTACTTACAAAGCATCGCAGGGAACCAGCGCGGTCAGGTTTACATGCTGTATTCCGAAGCACAGGTGCTTGTGCAATAAGAGGTGTTTGTTACAGGTTTATATACACAACATAAAGGTGGCCCCACCTGTGCCATCAGCTGTGGGCTATCTCAGTAGGTTATTATGTGGTTCGATACACGATCAGATTGTGTGAATCCTATACACTGGCTAGATGGTTTTCAGACAGCAAGTTCCTGTTTTTCTTGAATGTACCTCAAGACATAGTTTCCTACTGAAGTTTCCCAGGGTAACTTTCTGAAAACTATAGCCCACTGTAGTCATGTGCGGTATTCTCTCATGTTCTGGAGCTTTTGCAATTTCCATCCACCCAGCAGTGGTTCACTAGAAGGATATATTTATATATTCATATTGCAGCTACTTGTTATTGACTTCTGCCTAATTCCAGTAATGCTCTTGGTACATTTTCAGAAGAGTGCTTTGGTTCCAGAGAACAATAGAATTGCTAAGGCTGGAAGGTGCCTTCAGGGGTATCCAGTTCCAACCCCTCTGCCATGGACAGGGACGCCACCCACTAGATCAGGTTGGCCAAGGCCCCATCCAACCTGACATTGAACACCTCCAGGGATGGGGCATCCACAGCTGCTCTGGGCAACCCGTTCTACTGCCTTACCACCCTCTGAGTGAAGAGTTTCCTCCTAATACCTCATCTAAATCTATCCTCTTTTGGTTTAAAACTATTCTCCCTCATTCTGTTCTTATGTGATTGAGCAAAAAGCTGCTCTCCATCTATTTTTATAAGCCTCCTTTAAGTACTGAAAAGTTGCAATGAGGTCACCCTGTTGCCTTTTCTTTTTTAGGCTGAACATTCCCACCTTTCTCAGCTTGTCTTCATGTCTTCACAGGAGAGGTGCTCCAGCCCCTTGATCATCTTCATGGCCCTCCTCTGGACCCACTCTAACAGCCCCACATCCTTCTTGTGCTGGCGGCCCCAGACCTGGATGCAGCACTCCAGGTGGGACCTCACAAGGGCAGAGAAGAAGGGCACAATCACCTCCCTTGCCCTGCTGCCCACCTCTGTTGATGCAGCCCAGGATGCAGTTGGCCTTCTGGGCTGCAAGCACGCACTTCTGGCTCATGTTGAGCTTTTTTGTCCACCAGGACCCCCAAGTCCTTCTCTGCAGGGCTGCTCTCAGTGAGTTCTTCTCCCAGTCTGTGCTCATGTCTGGGATTGCCCTGACCCAGGAGCAGCACCTTGCACTTGGCCATGTTGAACCTCATTAGGTTCACATGGGCTCACTTCTCAAGTTCCCTTCTGACCTGGATTCCAAGGCACGGGTGCTTCCCATGACCTGAAGTTCCCCTCAGGTCACGCACTCTTCTGTATGAGCAGAAGCTCCTTAGGGGCAGAGTCGAGAGCTAGGGTGGAAACTGCTCCAGCTGCTTGGTTTTGATCTGCCCATTTGTGAGTAATTACTGTAAGCACATTCACTTCTAGCAGTTGATTCTTCTATGCAATTTAATAAAATTCTCGTAAGTATAAAAGAGCAATTTGTCTGTACGTACTCTTTATTGGGAGTATTAAGCCAAAAGATATTAGGGGCATAGGTAAAATCATAAGACTAGACATTCAGATGATGAACATCAATGTAGCAGTGGTAAAATTCATCTACTTATTGCAGAAATAGAAAAATTACATTTCTAAGGACATCATAATGCTCCTATTCTTAGCTGACTTTGTTCTGTGTGAGATTGTATTTTTGGTATAATAATAATACAAAGAAATTTAATTGCTACCCTTAGCTTTAATATATTAATTTTTACATTATTATTTCATTTCTACCAGCTGAAGGCAACACACTGCTCAGTTGCATTTCTATGCTGTATATGTAGTGGGTTTTTGTTTTTTTTTCATTCTATGCAAAAATAGTTATTTGGTTAATGACCAAGAGACTGCAGAGCATCTCTGGGTGCACCACAGCTGAATGTTTCAAAAATACTTCTCAGAAAATTCTTGCTCTCCCCACAGTCAGGGGAAGATTTTGCAGTGAATTTAAGAGGGAAAGGAGATGGGCATTTCTCCTGTGGCTGCCCTAAAATGTGCTTGGTGTTTGTGTGGGTAATTTTGCCTTCTATGTGTTGTTTTATCACTGCTTACTTAAGAAACCAGATTAAAGTTTTAACATCAGAATACATTTTTGTTGGATATCTTTTCTTACTATCTTTGTTTGCTGTAATTTGGTAAACAAGATAAGCAATAAGTAAATAGGCGATCCTACTGCCACGGTGCATTTTGTACAAAGTTCTCAGATGATTAATAGTGGAACATGTGAGTCTGCTGAAACAAAAAAGGACAGAGAATATTAGATTCAGATGCTCAAAGGCATCTGAAATGTAGGAAAGTACAGTTGCAATTAATTCACAACAATATTTTAAAGCATGACATGAACTTTGAAAATAAATGGTACTAATACTAAACAATTATAATTGCAACAAATGCTAATGATAAATGCATGTAGGTATAATACTAAGCAGTTATAATTATTTAGTATGTATAATATAATACATGTAATTTAGTAAATAACATTATTTGTAGATAAAAATAGATAAACATATATAAGATTCCTGTCTGAATTTAAGAAGAGATTGGACTGTGCACTTAGTCACATGGTCTGAACTTTTGGGTAGACCTGTGCGGTGTCAAGAGTTGGACTTGATGATCCTTAAGGGTCCCTTCCAACTCAGGATATTCTATGATTCTATGATTCTAAGATTTAGTATAATAATATACTATTTCAAGACACTGTATTAAAATAATAGCACAATATACATCAAATAGCATAAAGTAGTGGTCTTTAAGAGTTTAACACCATTCATTTTCATAGAATGATTTAGGCTGGGAGGGAACTCTGAAGGTCAGCACATTACCCTCTTCACGCTAGAGTCTCCCCAAGCTCTACACCTCTAGTGTGCTGCTCAGAAAACTCAAAGCCCTTTCAACTCCAAAAAAGACACTATATGATTAGAAAATGCTTGTTCTTGTGTCAACTCCTTAGTCCATGTACACATTCAGTTACATGGTTTGGAAGTGTGGTGGAGGAAGGTACTGAACAAACTGAGGAGATCAGGATTTGACCCTTCTTATTTAAAAGCGTTATAAACTCTGTGAAAAATAAAACCCACATTGTCATAAGTTTTCAGTTTTGAATAGTGGTAGAAATATTATAAATTGAATAAATGAAAAGATTACTGCCTACTTGGACACAATAGTCTTTGAGGACATCAAGAGCTGATGAAGACTCTGTGAGTGATTGTGGCATGCCTGAACTCCCACTCACGCTAATGGGGATGCCTGAACCAACAGAAAAGCAGAAAGTTTGAAGACATTGGTGAAAATTTGCTCAGCCAGTATATGGGATCATCCAGGTAGCAGAAAGCCACAAGTTACTGCAAACCTTTTTTGCAAATAGTAGAATTAAAACATTATTACATTTATTCAAAGCAAAGTATCAATATTATCAAAGATATTATCAAACTATCAAAGTAGCGTTTGAAAACATTCACTTCTGATTTGAATTCTTGGATACATTTTTCTATTGTACTTCTTCTGTATTCCTCTTGTGCTGCTATTGGATTTCTCTGTGATTGTCCATCCCTTGCTATTACATCTGGTTGATGGAAAAAAGATATCCCAGATCAGTGGGAGTATTTTTTTCTAAGATTAAAAACAAAACAAAACTTTTTTTTTTTTTTTCCCTCCCTAGAGACTCAGTTATGCTGTTCCTTAACAGTACAGAGGGCACAATATCCAAACAAAATAATTTTTTTCCCACAACCTCTTCTTGAAAGACTTTTTTGCTTTTTTGCTTTTTGCCTCTTTCTTTTTAAAACATCACAATAATTAGAAGCCTGATATAAATCAAAGAGCTCTCCCATGGCTGAAATTCTATGTTTTCCTTCTACACCTCAGCAGGAGGATTTACTCTTCATCATTTTGACAGCTGAGGCAGCGTATGTGAAACAGGTGATCCCAGCTAACAAAGCATGTTTCTCTTGACAGCCTGCTGGGCAGGAGAGGAAGGATTTAAGAATTACATAACAGAATTAAGCACTGAACATTTCAGATGCTTTAAAATCAGTTCAGGGCTATATATTTTGTCAAATAAAGGAGAGATTTTTTTCTTCGAAATGGATTAACTCAGAGAACATTTTTATCTTGGAACCTTAGTTTTGCTGCTGTTGTTGTTTTCCATGGTAGTCCCATAAAATTTGAAGATAAAATTTATACCAGTTTACAGGAAATATCTCCTGAAAGAAACAACCTCCATGCTATTGTTCAACTATGCAAACAACCCTCATCAGATAAACTTGAACAGTCAGCCTTACAAAGAAATCTGATATGCAGCCACTCCTCGAAGAAGAGGCTGCTGCGGAAGACAGATGAGAAGGTGTTTTTCCTGAATGTTTTCTGTTCTTCTGCAGGTAGGGAGGCCGGTGGATGGATACTGTGTTTGTTAGCTTGCCTCTGTTTTGTCGAGTCAGGTTCAGAGATGATACTGTTTATAACCAATTTCCCTGGTCATGGGAAAGTTCATTCTACAATTTTATGAGTAATGCTCAGTTTATTTACCACAGGAGGCAAAGAATGAGTAACTGGAATGTGCTCTGCAAAGGAAGCAGATCAAGGGTGGAGTGCCTATTTCTCAGGAAATCTTGTGAAATTTGTCTTGCCTCCCTCATGCAAATCTCAAGAGGCTCAAACCATTCCTCTCTCCTCTGTGTGTCTTTAAGCACGAGCTGTGCCATCTGCAGCAGGCAATCCTGGTAACCTTCTGGGGTTGTGGGTCTGGTGTAAAAGAACGATTTTTTCCAGCCTGCAGGTAAAAGATCTTATGAATTGTCAAATGGCTTCATAGCAGTCATTTTTTGGAGGTCAGGACAAAGTTTCCTTTCCCTTCATTACAAATGCACCTGCTGTTTCTCATTTCAGTCAGGTGCTGATTGCATCAACAAACATTTCACTACTTATGAGATATGTCCAACCTGCTAATCCTAAGGAGTTCAGTTCGCCACTTAGAACAGCAAAGGGAAGAAATTAGAGGCTTTGATTATCTGTACCTCTCCTTTTCTTTATTTCCCCAACTCTCCTCACTTCTCTCCTGTTCTTTCTTGGCAACCATATCTGACCAGTGCAGATTGGATCAATCTGTAGCTCCGAGGGTGGTGAATCAGGGTGCCAGCAATTTTTCCTCTTTCCTGGTCTGCTTTAAGAGCTGCATGTCAGATGGAAATCCCCTTCTGTTGCTATGAAGAGCTGGTGAAACCCACTCAGCTCATCGCAGAGGTCCTATTGCTTGGCAGGAAAGCAGCAGAACAGCTGGGGTTATTTCTTCTCAGCCCTCTCCTTAGCCAGAGCTGACCAAATAGCTTCTGCTTTTCAGGAGAGCTCCTGCTTTGTGCTGGAGACTCACCTGGGGCTGTGGAGAAGTTGTGGGATTTGACTGTGCAGACATGGAGGTATGGCCCTCCACCCCCCAAGTCTTTTCCTTCAGGTGATGTACCTGATTCAAACACTTTGGTTAAAAACCAAACAAACAAGAAGCAAGTCAACCCTTCAGGGACACCATCAGTGACCATGTCTCCAGCTTACACATTGGCTTAACAGCCTGTCCACAGAGCCTGGAGAACAGCACCTGCACCATGACAGCTTTTCTCCGCCCTCCAGAGCCTGTGAGCAGCAAGTGAGCAGCCTGCTGCTTTATGGCAGAGGAGGGGGCAGCTTCGCCTGCACATACAGTAACAGCAGGCTCAAAGTGCAAAGTTCAGACACGAGGCTAGATGTAAACTGCCGTGGCCATTTCATCATGTATTGTGCCTGGATGAGTCTGAGGTGTTGTGAAATATTTCTTACTTACTCGTGACAGTGAAACCGTAGCAGAATGTCAATTGCGCTCTGGTACCCAGTGCTCCTTTGCCTGGCACCTGGGTGTATGGAATTGGCTGACGTTGCATGAGAGGCTGCTCAGTTTTATGATGATATTGAAGCACCTTTGATTTCTGATGATTCATCTAGTTCTTTCTTAAAGAAAATCATTACCAAGTCATTAAGATTCCAACTACCTAGCACAAAACAAAAGAAAAACAGCAGATTATAAAAAAAAAAAAAGAAAAGAAAAAGAAAAAGGAAATAACCAACTTCGCCTGAAACACAGCCCTACATTTTTCAATACTTTTAGAATGCCAAGAACAATAAATTCAAATATTCTTTAATACTGACTTTGGAGTTAAACTTTTCAGGTGCTATTCCTACTTTTCCTGTCTTCACAGTTGCCTTTTCTTAAAACAAACAAATTAACAAACAAAAAAGAGAGCAATTGTGTCTTGTATGTTGTGCTAAACATTCCCAATTCCTAAACTCTCTTTTTGGTTTATTGATGCCAGAACCCAAACTTGTTCCATTATTTCCTGTGACTATGGAAATTACTTGGTCTGTGGCCTCCTCCTTTGGTTAGCTTTCACTTAGATTTCAGTTTTGTTTAGTGACTTCTGAAATCACTTGAGGTTGTTTCCCTTTTGTGTAACCAAATCCACAAGACTTTTTTTTTTTTTTTTTTCCCTGAAAGTGTCATGTGAACTAATGCTTGCGATTAAGTGATTTTATGAGTTGAGAAAATGAGCCATCAATATTTACAGGTCTCACTCAGGGATATATAGGAACTCAAGAGCAATGTGGTCAGTATTACCTGAATTGTCCAATACTCAAAGTTGCTTTAAGCATAAAAATCTTCCTTTGCCTTTAGTGTCCAGATTGTTCTGTTACCTCTCTGTCTAGTTTCATATCCAGCTTTTATCTATTGTACTGCTGTGCTTACAGCCCTATGTACTGGTGTATTTAATCAATGTGCTTTCACACATCACTGTTACTTTATGCTGCAGTGGCAGCAAATATTTCCAGAGAAGTATCTGTTGTCTTTTGTACCAAATACTGTATCTTCTTCCTCCTTCCTCCTTCCTATTTATAATTCCAGACCAGCTGAGGCTGGAAGGTGCCTCTGGAGCTTGCCTGGGCCAAGCTCTGCTCAGGGCTCTGCAGTGAGACTTGACTGCATGGAGCTGTCCCGTCGGGTTTTGAACACCTCCAGGGATGGGGACTCTACTGCCTCTCTGGGCAACCTGTTCCCATTGGAGGACCTTCACAGGAGAAGAATGCTGCCTTTTTTTTTAATGTGAAATTTCCTGTATTTCAGTTTGTGCCAATGCCTCTTGTCCTGTCACTGGGTAACACCGAGAAGAGTCTAACTCTGCCGTCTTTACTCCCTCTGCCAGGTATTTACGCACATGAATAAATCCCCCTGAGCTTTCTCTTCTCCAGGCTGAGCAGTCTCAGCTCTCACAGCCACTCCTCTTAAGTCCGGTCCCTCAATCATCTTTGTGGCCCTGCACTGAACTTGCTGCAGTAGGTACTGGGATCTTGTACTGAGCATCCGCACCCTGGACCTAGCACTGCAGGCGTGTCTCACCAGGCCTAGCAGAGGGCAAGGATCAGCTCTCAATCTGCTGGCAACGCTTTGCCTAGTGCAGCACAGGATGTTATTGACCTTCTTTGCCATGAGGACACATTGGTGGCTCAAATATATGTACATATATATTAATTTAAAATGTTCTATCTTATTCCTAAATCTTTGCATTGTTTCTGTCCCAGTCTTCCTGAAAATGTAACTTACTGTTTTCCACTTCCAAGTAAATATATTTATTGTTTTCAGAAACCACAGTGGATGCATTTTTCTTACATTTCTTTCCTCTTATTTATGCAACTAAAAAGCCTTTTGCTCTCAGCTTTCCTTGCAAAATCTCAGTTAGAGACTCCACCTGAAAAAACTTCTTTGGTTCTCTATGCCCATATCATTGCTTGATTTTTTTTTTTCCTGCTCCTTGGCAACAACCATCAAAAAATCAGCTCTGCGGTCTTTCCTCAGCTTTCCTCCTGCTTTTCAGACCCTTGCCCACGATGCCATTCCTTCCACTCACCCGCTCTGCCAGGTCTCATGCCCTTGGGTATCTCTTCAGCAGCAAACCTCAGCGGTCATAGTTTCTTTGCTAGCAGGTGGAGCTGGTGGTTTGCCTGCAGTTGTTTCAGCTCATGATTTTTGCTGCCTTTCCTTTTCTTGTATGTTTGTGGCACTGGTGCCCAAGGATGCCTGACTCTAACAAAACTACAGGCAATGCTTTTCTGGGTTCTGGTTTATATGGACCAAAGTATGGGAGTGTTTTCTATTACTACCTTCTTCAAAGTATTCAGTGGGTCCACTGCTTTTTCTGTTGCATCTCCCAGATTTCCCCAATCATCTCTGTTGTAAACCTCCTGAAGACAGTGCCTGAATTTAGACATAATTTTCAGTTGAATTTTACTACTAGAGAATCTGAGATAGTTGAAAAAGTGTATTTTCTTGGTTACCAGAAAGATGTAAGAATAAGAAGTGAAGGATGTGATAATCAGAGTTAAAGCAAAAGCCAGTACTTGAGAAAAAGATACATGAAATACATCCAGCTGCCACTGGATGGCTCTGCTTGGACACTGCACACATGTGCCAATACAACTAACATAACCAGACCACTGCAATACCTCCTGGGTTTCTGTGATTTTTGTGGGATTTTGATAGATTATCAAAAAATCTCTTATTAGCAGCCTGAGTGTTTTCAACTTCATTGTGTTACACTGATGTATTCTAAAAAAAAAAAAAAGTGAAAAGAAGAAAAAAATCTGTTGCACGGTCCTTTTTTCCAGTTAAAAGCTCTTTCCCTGACAACTTGAAGCCTCAGCAGTAGTGACTAGTTGTCACTAAACCAAGAAGTAATTCAGCAGCATGAGGCGTGATTTCTTCTTAACAAAGAATCAATACAAGCATCAGAATTAGAGTGTGTATCATGTGGCACGATTTCATACAGATAGGCAGTATTCCAGCTGCTCTGTACTGCTTCTGGATATAACACGAAAGTTTTATAATATAACTAACTGGCTCCCACCTTGAAATTACACAGCTAATCTTGGCTCATCCCAGAAAGTCCACCTAACCAGAGTGGAAATCTGATCAGAAGAAAGCCAGCAAGAAAGCTATGGATGTCGTAGTGAGCTGGTCCTGCAGAGATGAATAGCCTTCCTTGTCCTCAAGGCACAGACAGGTGAAACAAGCTTCTCTTCTTACAGCTGGGATTTGCTGAAGCTTAAGCCTGTTAAATCTGGAGACCTGCTGAGAAGGGAAGCCAGAGCTCACCCAAAGGAAAAAATCAGAAAAAGGTTCCTGGGGGGAGAAAGCCAAATGGAGGAGGGAACAGAAGGCTACACCCTGCTCTGGCCACATTGATAAATTAATGTCCTCTGCCTAGGACCATGCTGTTGGCTGCAAAAATCTCCCTCTAGACACTATATTTTAAAAATTCTTTTTAAATGAAAGGTGCAACTACTTCCCAAGCAGCAAAAAGCATTTCCTCCCATGTCTACTGGTTAGTCTTATCAGAAATCTAATGATGATGCTTTTCTATCTGGTACATAGGACGTAATTAGCTGCAACTTAATTAAGTGAGCAGATAGGAGTACCCATTTTGGACTTGTGAAGCAAAAATGGCATTATAACACCCTGTGTTCAAAGAAGCTGGGATTCCTGCAGTAGGAAATGATCTGGCACTATGGAGCTGAGATACAGGCTCAAGCACTTTTTATTCTGCAGTTACATCTAAATGCAGTGATCTGGAATGGTTGCTTAATTTGTTTACCACCTGAAGTACGTTTGCTACTCATACTGAGATTTACATTTGAAAGTGTAGGGACTTGCAAAAGAATCATGCGTCCTGGGGAAAAATCCAGGCAAAAAAAAGCACTGCTAAGTTTTCCCTTTGAAACTGCACTTAAAAAAAAAAAATGGGCCAGGCTTACCACAATACAAATTCTATGAAAGGAGCAGACCTGGTGTCTTTGTACTCTGGAAAGCTTAACAAATGACCCCAGAAGACTGCTAAGGAAACCTGGAAGGTACAAACGCAAGCGAAGGTGTGTAGCTGTTGATAACCCGTTTAGTCAAGCAGGCTGCTGAGTTGGGCAGGAATAAGGTACATTGCTGAAAGAAGGTGCAGTTTGCACTCTGTCCAGCGCAGTTTCAAGCTGCTCTCTGCTGCTGATTGAAAAGCTATGATGTGTTTCATGGTATTTACTGTGTACACCAGTAATTCAGTACATATATGTCTATGTACCTATACATTGCAGATCTCCTTTTAGCCTCATTGTTATCTGATGCTAGAGAGATGTAAAAAAGCAGGTGACATTTAGATTATTTTTTGTTCCAAGACATTAATTTATAAATTGTTGTACTATTAATTAAAAAAGAAAAAAAAAAAAAAGAAAAAGAAGAAAAAAAATATTTTTTTTTGCCAGACCTTGGCAATGGAAAGAGGCTGATCAGCCCTATACAATACTTTTTTTTTTTTTTTTGGTGTTTTATAAGCACTGTGTTTCATACACTCCAGACTAAATAACAGTGCTTATGTGATCATGTGCCCATACTTAGTTGTGCACAGAAAACACATCATGCTCTCTGCTGTCAGTAGTATCACCTGTGCAATAAGGTATTTTATCTGGAATGCACCAGTGCAGCATTATTTATGGTCTTTGTAAAAAAAAAAATAGGTAGAGCAGTTTGACCACTAAAGATAAAAATAAGATTATGAATGAAGACAGGTTGAGAAAGATTTTGGGAGTGTGACAACAGCAATCATCCAGTTCATGTAAAGTATGAGAGCAGAAAAGAGCATGCACTGAAAAGACTCCATCAGCTGGCTGTGCATTCCTAGCAAGGCTAATGCTGGGAACAGACAGTATAACAGCTTCAATACACTATGTCCAACATTGCTGCCCTTTCTCAAAGCAAACTCCTATTGAAGATTTTATCACAGGGTGCAATGATCTTGCTTGTAATTTTCTTAGATAAAAGGCCTTGTTTTTCTTTTTGACTTGCACAGAATTTGAACCTGTAGAATTTTTATTGACTAGAAAGAGCATGTAAGTCAGCAAATAGTTCGCTTGTCACTGAAGTACAAAAAGCGAGTCACAATGCAACAAGAAATCAGGAAGGACATGGTCCTTGCCTCTGCAGATAACTAAAAGATCTAGTAGTCATTTTCATGATGAAACAGCTATTTTATTTTTAAGCACGTAATATCAAATGCTGGGTGCCTAACGTAACCTCGCAAGGTGTGCCAAAGGTGCTGCCCCGCCTTGCTGGGGAGCTCCTGGCAGCAAGCCTCTGGGGACCCAGCACAGCCAGACCTCTCCATGCTGTGGAGGAAAACACAACCACTTTACTACAGCAAGGAGCAGGAATTATTCATCATCATTTTTTTTATGACAAAGTACTGATTGTGTTATCTCTTTCCCATACCCACTTCCCTTCCAAAGACCGAAAGGATTCAAAATATCCCCTTTGTCATACTGCCTAAAGTAATTATACGATAGGTGATAATCTTAAGGTGTTGTCCTAAACCTTTTTAAATTCCAAAATTCCTAGTTAATGGCATTGACCTACCAAACAGGGGTAGAGCTAAAATTGCTTGATAACCTGATGGAGCTTACTGCATCAGGTTTACCTGCTTGAATATATACACAAGAAAATCAATTTATTTTATTTATTTTATGCATTTATTCCTACTTCTAATTTTAAGAAAAAGCTCTGGCATATGGGTCCTCCCAAAGGCTCCCCAGTTACAGTTTCTGGTACAGACATTTCACATACAACTGGCAGGCAGCTGCCTTTGTGCTGCTTGACAGAACAGGCTCAGGCTACGCAGAGATTTATACTTAACCTCTGTGGTGCAGCCATGATGTGGTACAGAAGGAAATCCAGCCCTCTCTCTTATGTTTATAGCCATGTAGCTTTATCACTTATTATTGAACCACACTAACTGAATGGCATCGGTGGATGAGGTTTTCTTCATGAAGACGTGATAAACTGTGTTGTACTATCTTATAGATGAGTCTCTTGACAGCGTTTTCCTGCTCTGCCTACATCAGCCAGTACTGCATCACAGTCAGAGCAGATGTGGACAGCAAAACAGCTGGTGTTGAAACCATGAAACCATGGTATGTGTGTTTTGGGGAAGTTATTTTGGATTACCTCTATTGTGGTCCGATGAGGAAATTTGCCTGTGGGAAGTTTCAAGTATGGTCCTGGTTTGTGTCCTCCTGGCTGAGTTTCATCCATGGGGAATCCTGTTTCACATGCTTCGAGACAGGTCTGTGAGGCAAACCAGAGCACAGCGAGTGCACACACCTGGCAGATATGTTTTGAAAACAGACTCCTGAACCCAAATAAAAAGATGAGTTAGATATACATAGTGCATCTTCTTGGGAGTGCTCTTCCTGGGAGAAGAAGGAAAGAAGGAAAAGTGCAGCTTACCTGAAGCACTTTTCTCCTTTGAGGATGTGGATACAGTACTCTTGATGCATTGGACTTGCTCTTACATCCTTAAAATAGTGCACGTCGTCTGTCCTTTAAGGAATACTCCCATACCAATCTCAAAGCCATAGTGTTTGCCCATGGACCTCAAGCTTGGAGGGTGAACTCCCAGTTGACCAAAGTATTTTAACGTACTGTCCATGATAAGCCAAGTGCACCCTGAGTCTAACCTTCCTCATGACAAGTTTTGCAGTGAAAACAAAACTCGATAAACAGGCTAAGCTGTGCTGTTTGGGAGGAAGCTGAGATATAACAAGGTCTGCAGACAACAAAGTAGTCCTGCTGTGAAGTGCATTTCTGCTTTGGCACCTCACTCTTCATGTGTATTTGGCATCACCACGATCTTGATAGGTCTAGATGTCTTGCTGTGTCAATTAAAAAGAAAATGGTGGGTAATGGTTGAAATATGGTAAACCATAAATCACCAAAAGAGGAGCACTTTATCTAAGATTGTTTTAGATGTTCAGTTCACTAAGGTGAATGATTTTTTTTATGTTTGTTTTAAATGGTTAATAAAGAGAAGTCTGTCTGCATGGACCGAGTGTGTTGTAACCAGTTATTTTAACAATACACTGTTTCACAATCAAGTTTCATTTAGACATAAAAGAGGAAGCAAGTCTAACGCGTTGTGGTTCAGTCAGTTATAAAACCCCCTCAACTCCTAAGGGACTTTCTTTCTATACTTCTGCACTATAAAGGATTGGAAATAAAGCATATGTCATCTTAGAAGTGTATTTGAAAAGGAAATAAAAACAGAATGCTGCATTTTGGGGTAGGACAGCCACACAGGAAGCTTTAAACAGTTTGTAAGACAACCAGTTTTCTGTACCCGGTCAGCTGCTGTATCTTTGGAGGTAAGAACTGAAATATACTATGCACTATATAAAAGTATGAAAATGTTGCCCTTGCTTACCAAAGCAGCTTAGTTCTGTTTGCGTGGGACTGCAGCTGGTACATGGTGAAATGAAGATGTGCTTTCTCTGACTGTTCGGAATGCCTGCACATGTTTGCAGCCCAGCCACTGTCCACATGCAATTTCTGCTGCCTTAAGAAGAGATAAGAGCATTTCAAAAGTGCTGTCTTCAGAACCACAATTGACTGTGATTATGAATGTAAAAAAAATTTTGATTGATTCTCTGATCCTTCTGAAGACTGTCATAAAATCATACTAAAATAATATTCTCCAGAATACTTTTACCGGGAATCTTACCAAGTGTATTGCTTTTATAATAATTATGGTATTTTTTATTGATTTTTGCATGGTAGCATACTGTTCAGATCATCTTAGAAGTGGTGTACTCTATTTTTAGATTAGAAAATAAAATAAAAATAAGAACTGTAATAGAAAAAAAAGGCCATAATGTTAAAAATATTAACAGAGAAAATGTTGAGACTTTTTTCCTTTTAAAAAAAAAATAATGATGATGTTAAAAAGTATAAACAAAGAAATGTTGTCATTGTGTTTTCCTGATTCACAGCCAATTTCCTGGTTCGATGCAAATTCACAGCATGACCTGGGTGTACACCCTCCCCTCCTTTTTTATACTCTTTAGCAGATGTGACCAATGTTTGAAGGTTTGTTAGTACAACATTTCTCTCACTCCTCCTGGGAAACCCCTTCAGCTTTTTCTGTCTTTCTTGCTTTACCTTGTATTCTTTTCACTTCTAGAAACTATACACTTCTCTTCTATAACACATGAATTTATTTCCCTTTTATTTCAGCTGCTTAGATACAAAATATTTCAGTGCAAATAGTTCAGTCATAACAACAACAGACAACTAATTAAAATAAACACAGAAATGCAGAAACAGGAAATTATTCCCACCCCGGAGAAAAGCACAGTCTAGAAATATTATGTAGTCAAGTCATCCTAATGAATGCGGAGCTCAATCCCTTCCTCCCTTACATTTCATATTGCTCCTTACAGCTTTGCATATGATATGTAAAATGCTATCGAATCAGATTAATGGTGTCCTAAAACAAGTTCGAATAGGTACAGATAATTAAGGAAAATATGGAAAGCAATAAATCAGGCTGGCTTTGTACAAAGCTTCAAGGAACTAATAAAATAGAATTAGATGGGAAAGGATTTAAGAGCTCGAGAAGCTCTATTTACCCACATACCATTTTCGTTTCATTTTTATGGAAGTCTGTCCCCCCAAAACTCCACTTAAAGATACAACAGCACTCAAACATACATTAAGAATGTACTTTTCAAAGTGAAGGAAGCCAGGTGCTCTTGGAGTTCATTGCCATCCATTTAGCATGATTGTGTAGACATTTGTCAAGCAAGAACATTTCACATTACAATAAACATATAAAGCACATTGTGTTTTCTGAGAAGGAGATCTCTCTGTTGCTTCGTTGCAGAAGGTGATTCCTTCATGCTCCTGAAATACAAGATTTTCATCCTCTTCAACCTTCTCTGTTCCCCACAAAGCAGCCCATATGTCCTTGTAGGAGTGGGACTCCTAGCTTTCTTGCAACTCCAGAAACATGGATAGGCAAATAAAGATGAGCCAGGCTCAAGTTTTCTTTTGAAGGAAGACAAAAAGAGAGATTCAAGGAGGGGGCAAAAGGGGCTTGGCTCAGGACTGCTGCTGCTGCTGCTGGAATAGCCTCATGGAACAGTCCCACAGCTCTCAGGTCTTCCAGAGCAGCAGTAGGGGAAGCGCAGAAGCACAGCTTAGCGGGTCCTCTTCTCTTCTGCCACGGGCAAAGGGAGCCAACTCCCAACTCAAGCAGCAGCCTCCATTACATTTACCTAAGACAGCACTGGGCATTGGAGATAGCCCTTAAGAAATGGGGTTCACCCACCAAAAACCATGGGTTTCATACATTAAGGAAAGGCTATATACTCATCCATACACATAGCTCGTTTCACTTCCTCCTTCACTGTCCTGGTTTCCCCATACTGGCTGCACTGAGGCTTCTCAGGAGCTGTTTCATGCCAGCCCTGGTGGAAGGTGAGATGTGGATCCTGCAGCATATGTGGGCTTGCTGCTCCAATCTACCGTGCCTGCCAGGGGAACTCTTGCATGCATGCCCTGCAATTAGAGGGAGATCTCAAACCTCAGTGAAGGGATCTGTTTCTCCACAGACTATAAAAGTGCCTGATAATACTAGGAGAAAACATACAAAAGATGGGTCCACAAGGTTTGGGTTCCCTTGAGATGGGAAGACTTTAATTGCAGTCCTATCTAGTAGATCATAGGCTGTATCTATAGCTCAAGCTTTAAGCTATAGGTATAGCATTAAGTTATATTAAGTTATAGCACTGGATATAGCTATAGGTATAGCTTAATGCTATACCTATAGCTATATCCAGTGCTATAACTTGAACTGAAACTACCAAGAGCACAGCTTCAGTGCCATTCAGAGCCTCACTCAGAGAACTGAAAGCCAGATATATTCCATTTCGAAACAGGCCTGTCTATTCTATGTGCTTTCCATCCCCTCCTTTTGCAATGCAAAATAATGTTCCTTTCCCCACAGAGCAGTGATTCCAGCTGGCACCATGTTCTTTCCATTCTCCCTAGCAACTTTTGATCTTGCTCAGGTTTTCATATGGGGCACAATTTATCATATAACTTTGTGTATCCTTCTCATGCGTTCCTTAAACTTTTTGCTTATCCTAAGCCAAGAACTCCCATTCTATTTGCTTGCTCCCAGACTATAATATGAGATCTTTATGCAAACATTGGCACCATCTCCAAGCATTATATTCCAGCAAATTTGCTGCCACTCAGAAAATAGTAGCAATACCACTGGATTCTCCACATGGCTTTAAACATTCATCCTGCCTTTAGGCTTTTCTTCTGAAAAACTGAACAAAAACCCTAGGGAAGACCTACAAGCTTTTAAGAACTTCTGAGAGTAATAAAGACTACGTAAGATAGAAAAGAATGTAAAGCAGACAGCCTGCTCCCTCTGTCTACACTGTGATCTGTGCTTAGATAGGATGTAGCCAGCTCCCTTCACCAAGACAGTAGCTGTACGAGGAAATATCGGTTTGTTCACCTCATGTGCAAAATGCATCAGAACAACATTGTAGACCAGACTATTTTTCCTTGTACAACAAAAATAATGCATTATGTTCAGGAAGAGGAAAGTGAAAGGTGAATGTAAGGAGTGTGAAACCCCAGATATTGAAAGGCATTAGATGTAATCCCCATGCATTCGCAATCTTGGTGTATAGGTGTGTATGTGGCACAGGAGGGGGATTAAGAGGAGGGACAAAAGAAAGAATTAATGGAAACCATCATCCTTGTCCGATGTAAAACACAAGAATTAAGGGTGACCCAACTGTGTGGCCAGCCATCAGTCGTGATGTAATAACAATGTGACATGGGTATATGATAAGTATTAGGACCAGAGATATATATATAGCTCACTTCTGCATTCTGGCTCTCGACAGCACCCATCAGAGCTTCAATCAGATTTCCTTGCAGAGCTGTGAATATCATCAGATTAGTGCCACAGCTCTTGCAACCATCAGAGGGTAAACTTGTAACTCATTCAACAAAACATGTAATTCGTAAGCATGATGGGAGCCTAATCTTTTTGAATTTGCCTGTTCTTTTGTTTCCAATTCAGTCTCAGACCCTGTGCTCTAAAACTCTGAAAATGGGTACTGCAGAATGCAGCATGAAGAAATGAAACCAGCAGTTTCATTTCCCTAATGTATCACCTTATGACAGAAACAAGATGCATCTGGGTAGTAGGAAAGACAGAAATGTCACATGCTACCTGAGCACACATGGCTTTGCGCATGTTGGTTAAGAAGTGAATAGGTCAGATGTTATATTTTCACTTGTTTCTCAGAATCAACATTAAAAGTAAATGTAGGAATAAGTGTATAACAGTTCCTGCTACCTTAAGCTGGTGGCAACTTGACACAGAAGCCCTCTGGCTCAGGGAAAGAGGGGAAGGGAACAGCCTTTGCACTGCACAAGGAGGGGAAAGAAGGGAAATGGGAAGAGAAGGGCAGGTTTACAACAAGAGCACCTCAAGCATTTGGGTGAGATTTCTGTGGTGGTACCTTACTTACATCTAAAACCTAACACAAGACAACAGCAACTTACTGCAAAGATTGACAAGCTCCATATATATTTGCTTCTCATGTAAATGGATTAAAATGGACTATATTTCACTAAATGTTACCTGCCTGTGGGAAATCTCACACAACTTGAAGCAGCAGATGGGATTCAGACTCACCAAAGCAAGTGTTTGGACATATTTAATTTTCATGAACATTTCCTTCTGAAGGAAGATTATTTTTTCCTCCAGCAGCCATCTTCATAGTGTGGAAGTGATTTATTTTCCCCCTGAGGAAAGTCTTTTCTCACACTATCTTCTTGCCAACATATGCCTCAAGTCCATATCCACAGTTAGACAGGATTTAGCCAACATTTAATACTACTGCAGCATTTTGCACAAGCAACTGCAACGCAAGAGATACCTGACTCAGAAATGAAAGTCTTTTCACTCTTGTAAAATATTAGTTCAACAGTCGTCAGCAGCAATGATGTAGTACTGCATGTGCTGCAGAGATCCCACCTCACCACTATTCACATTTTGTGGAAATATGTTCCAGTGCTCCTTTACAACAGGTGTTTTGACAACTAATTGGGATATATGCTTAAACCTACACAGACAATATCTGTAAGGATTAAAATGATGTAATCAGATTAAATAGTAAATGAAAGAAGTACCCACTGTTTAAACAAAGACAATTTATTTGCTCCTCTATCACACAAGATATTTTGTCCTAAACAAAGAAAAATACATCTGTTTAAGATTTACTTTCTCACTGCTGGACCACACAATTTCTTTAGGACATCTTTCCCGTGAATCACCTCCTTGACATCTATTTAAATGAAAGGCACAAAGGTGGAGTTATGGACAATTATATGGCAGTGGAACTGCTAAAGTGTGGACAGAACGTTTGCTGAGGAGCAGACACATTTCTGTCATTGCTAGTGAGCCCTGTCTTTTACTGCTAACACGGCTACACAGCTTTTGAGGATGAGCCACCAGCTCAGTGACTGGATAGGGTTATTGACTTCTGGAACCTGATTGTGCCTTTGTAGAAATGTGATGAAAACTGTTTCCAGAGCTGGTGATACTCATGGCTTTCCGTGAGTATCACAACAGTGAAGGAACTGGAATACTTCTGTAATGCACATCTGCCTATGTATTGCACTGAAATGTGTCTTTTCAAAAGCACGCTGCATCTAGGACGGTCAGTTTAAGAAGATCCTTTTACAGTAGTTGGAGAGTGATCAGCACATGTAGGGCACAATTCATCTAATTTCAATTCGGGTATCTAAAACAAGTCTAATGAATCATGTCTCCAAAAAGCCTTGCTTTTGTCATTGACATTTTAATGTCTAAAAACTAGAGCCAATTCTATCCAGCTTAGCATATGGAAGTGATAAGTGCTAATTTAATGATCTGAGACTTAGTGAAAAAGGATTCACACCTACAGTCATTGATCAGTCTGGATACTAAAGGGTTATACTCTCGATATGAATCTCAAATCAACATAGTTCAGAGGTAGATGACAAACCACACACAATAAAAGTTGCTTCAGAGAGGGAAAGAGGGGGGAAACCCTTGGCTTTTTAGCTGAAATAAAGGGCAAAAATACAAATATTTAAATGCAAGCTATTATAGCACTTATTACCAAAGCAAACCACTTCTTGTTCCTCTCTTCCCAATTCACTTGTCTTTGGATGTATCATACATACCATATGCTGTGTTACACAGAATATACTGTGATGCAATTGAGTTAACAGCACAACAGGGAGATGATCTGATCACTTCACTCATTGACTCAAGTCCCCCAGAAAGACAGAGACAAGCGTTAATGTCCAAATCAGAAATATATCTCAGCAGCTTGTAATAGAGGTGTGAGTATAATCATCACTCACTGACTTGGTAATGAACTAATGGTTTCTTCTTGTCATTCTTCTGTCTGCTGGTGGTTCCTTTCCTTTCTCGAAGGATGCTGTCGGAAGGTTACCTTCACAGAATTGCCTACCTTTGTGAAGACCTGAGCTCTGAGCT
The DNA here is from genome assembly GCF_047663525.1 of Anas platyrhynchos. Lineage (NCBI taxonomy): Eukaryota > Metazoa > Chordata > Aves > Anseriformes > Anatidae > Anas > Anas platyrhynchos. Next base: position 119,101,746 of record NC_092587.1, on the reverse strand, counting down.
CTGCACCAACGTGGCAGCCGAGGAAGTGGTGTATGAAATGAGGTCCATTAATTATTCTTCCATTGAAGAAGCACAAGGAAAAAGCTTCCTTCAGAGATGCAGATCTGCTGGCAAATGTTTTTCCTCAGTCCACTCTAAAGGCAGCAAACACAGCAGAAGGCAGAAGGATAATCTTCTACAGCCCACACAGCACCCAGCACCTGAAGGGCAGACATCTCCAGCTACAGACGTCTGCGAGGGGCTGGCAAGAAAAGACACCTACCTGGTTCCATCCTCCTGCAAAAGCATCTGCAAGAACTACAATGACTTGCATATAGCTGGGGATTACGTGGTGCCTATTAGCTCAGTGGCGTCAGATTTTACCTGTGACAGTGGCATCGGCCCTTTCCTGGAGTCCTCAGAGATTCCTCCGCCCATGGAGTCCATGAGGGTCCCCCCCAGTGAGACCATCCGCAGGCCAGTCCAAGGCTTCTCATCGTGCTGGCGGCTGGCGAGCTTAATGCCACACCAGCAGCCTCTCTCTGACTCGGCCCTCAACGACTACCTGGAGCAGAAGCTGGTGGAGCTGTACAAGCAGTACATCATGGATAGCACAGCAAACAGGGCATCTCCCACTCAGATCCTGGCCTCAGAGCTCATCATGACTAACGTAGACCAAATCAGCATGCAGATATCACGAGAGAGGAATATGGAGACCACCAAGGCCAAAGACATTGTCATCAGCCGCTTCCTACAAATAGCCAGTGAACAAATATCCTCTGAAATTAGCACACCCAGTCTGCATATTTCCCAGTACAGCAACACTAATGTGTAGTATTTGAATTTCTACAGTTAGACAGTTTTTAGGTTCTGCAAACTCAATTTTTATTTTTTATTATTTTTTATTTTTATCTCTTCAGACATCTTTTTGCTTCGTTAAAATTTATTTACTGTCTACCAGTTACATTTTCCAGTACATATTAAGTAAAAATATCTGTACTGCACAGATGTCCCCCTATTGTGCGCCAGATGAATTACTTTTTTTTTTTTTTTATGTTTTTTTCCCAAAGGCTTATTTCAGTGAGTGAGTCATGGACATTAAAAAAAAAAAAAAAAAAAAAGTAGAAAAATGACTAAGAGCATATGACACTCTTCCAGATACTCTCTTTCTTCCCCCTTGACATCTAATTTCAACTTTCCTCCCCTGGAATCTGCCATCCTACCTGAGGGTCTTTGTGAAGCTAAGGCTCACACCTCTGCAAGTACAGGGACCGCAGAGCCACAGAAACAGAGAATCCAGGATGCCATCTGGTTCATCTCCTTGACCCAAACTGCTTTACTTATAACACCTCTGTCAGATATTTTTTATAATCTGTTCTTAAAGATACCAAATAATAGACACTTTACAGCTTCTTCTATACTAGGTCTAATTAATCCATTGGTATCTTCCAATTCAAATTTACCATCCCTTTTTGTAAAGCAAAAACTCTGTTTCCAGACAGACTTTGTCAGAAGGAGTGTGTGTGTATAGCTGTATATTTTGTGACGAGCTGAACTTCTACGACAGACGTCGGTGACTTGAGATGCCAGACAGACACCCACCATGTTTGTCAGTGACTTAAAGACTGTGGCGTGGTCATGTAGGGATAGTGGTGATAATAAGGGGAATGCTTCTTTCTCTTCCCCCTATTTTTAAGAGAATTTCAAATTGAAAAATAAGGGCTAAGCCAAAGCCCCAGTAATTAACGTGACCAATTCCTTTGACCACAGAAGGAAAGCAGAAACAGACCACTCAGCAGCATGACCAACCCCTCCTTTTGTTACGAGCGTTGCTGTATGTCATAGGCCATGCTTATTTGAACTTGACATATATCTAATAGAAAGGTCTTCTGTAAAATCTCACAAGTCTTAAAAAAGAAGAAAAAAATAATTAGCTGCCTCAAGGGCAAGGATGGTTACCTGCTTTGAGTCGGTACGATATATAACACATTTTCAATGACAATCCATCATTGGTTGAGTTTCTAAGTTTAAGTATAATGTAAATACTAATTTATAATAAATATTCATCAAATGTTTTCATGCCAGTGACTCATGCCAGTGATTCAACACTGTTGTTTTGGCCTTTGTGTTCCTCTTTTGTTTTGTTTTACAAATGTAAGGCATGCATTTATGTGTATTTCAAAAACAAATGCGATGTAGTAAACATGTCAGTTTATTTTATTGCTGCTCTCTTCCCAGAGACTACTGGATAGCTCAGTATATTTTCCTGCTTGTGCAATGAAGGGGTATCCAAAAAACAGTTGCTATATGAACCTTTCCTGTGTGAAGTCAGAGATGGTAATTCTGTTGCCATAGCAGCCTACCCCAATACTATTATTCAACAACTCAAGATTGATAATTTCTGGCTTATAATGTTTCTAGACTTTTATCAAATTCAATTTACAAACAGAAAAAATACTATTCTAAAGAGACAGTAACATTCAAGATAACGTACAGTCATGTGTTACACATGCAAAATCCATTAGATCTCTCAATTTTTTTAATTTCTCCCAGAATAAAAAGATACACAAGCATCTATGAAAATGGCTTGCAGAAGACAGCAAAGCAATCAAACAGTCATTTTTACGTCCTGCAAATGCATGATCATTTTTTTTCAAAATGCATTTTTTGTTTATTCCTTTTGACATTCACATGACTGTAGCCATGTAGTAGCACAAAACAAAAAGAGAAGAACTTCCAGAGTCAATTACATATATATCAATTCCCTTGCTGAAAGATCTGGCACCTTCATCAGAGAGCATAGTCCATTTTTGCACTCAACTTTACCCACTACATAGAGCATGCACTGTGTGAACAAAAGAGCTTTTTATCATCTGTGACCTGGAAGTCCAGATTTTGGTTCTCCTCCTAACTGGCAGATCTGTGACTAAGAGCTATAGGAAACATCCGCTGGCCGCAGCCTCCATTCTGAGAAGAGATTTAGTAAATAGTAACAGCACCTGGGGAACAGGGACTAAGAGGCTTGCCCACAGACTGATGTGGAAATGTGGTTTTGCTTACAGTGTTGACCCCTTAGCTGCTGTGTCAGAGTGCTGCAATGAGAATTTGGGGCTGGGCTTTCAGAGGAAAGAGCTATTACAGCAACTCACTGTGCAGCTGTGCAAAAAAGACAGATCTTTAGTATAAGACAGCACGGCTGCTGCAATCAGAGGGCATGCTGGATGCTTAGATTGGATTATTCAGTCAATGACAAATCACTCCATTTGTACGGAGCTTCCTCCCAGGCAAATCACTTAGTATAATCACACCTATTCTCACATAAAGGTCTTACTTTGTATTATTGGACTGACATTTATGAATTTTATTCATATAAGGGTCATAATCCTTGCAGAAGCTGATTTATGCTGGAAAGAGAGCTTTCAACCACTTCCTCCCAAAATATGGCTATTTTCTTTCCCCTGCCTAAATATAATTCCTTGGTTCACTTTGAGCCCTACTGTGCGTCTGTTTCTCATATGAATTACATACCATCCGAGTCCCTGAAGCAATACTGAGTAACTCTTGGATGTGACTTTTGCATAAACAAACAAATATTTCTTACTTTCCACTATGCTCAACTGAAAGTTCATTTAAATTTCTGTCCTTCCTCCATTTAAAACTAATCTTCTTCTGCACGAGTGCCTCTCTAGGTGTGTCTGTTTCCTGCTAAAAGCACTTGGATAGCAATTAGGCTGCTATTAGCATGAGTCAGGTTGTTATCTAAAACGATTACCATCACTCTCCTTCTCCCTCCCTCCCTCTCTCCCTCCTTCTCTCTCTCCCTCCCCTCCTCATCTGTCTCAGGGTCAAATGCTTAAAGAGAGAGATCCCATTTGTTTAGTATCTTTGTTAAATAATCATTTTTAAGGCAGAGGCTCATCGCTTCTGGACACTGGTGGAGTTCTAGTGGCTAGTGAATGTAGTTTGAAAGGAAAGCCTGAAGTTTGGTCTCATGACTATTTCCCAGCAACAGGATGATCTGAATAGGACTAAGATCACTTGAGAAGAAAATAATAATAATTAAAAAAGGAGTAAACATTAAAAAAATAGGTTGGTTCCTATTTTGACCAACTGTCAAGAAACTGATCATGGAAGAACCACCATTAGCATATTCCAGTAGCTTCCTATGACATTTTTTCACAGAACATGTTGCTGTTAACATGATTATTAGCATCTAGGAGTTTTATTGTTTATACATAGTGCAACTGTGCCCCTAAGAGTCCAAGGATGTCACCGCAGGGCCATTGAATGCTCCTGGGAGCTCCCAGGAAGGCTGGATGTACAATGTGAGAGGGGAGGGGAAAAGAGAGGAAGGGGGTTGCTGCAACAAGGGCAACCTCTTGCTCCTGTCTTTGGGTTTAAACCCTGTGCCGGCTCTGTTTTTTTTTTTTTTGTTTTTTTTGTTTTTTTTGTGCCAAGATGTGGCTGTGGAGGGACGGAAAAGGGATATAAAGCATGGGCTGAGCTCTGTGCTGAATGTGAAAGCGAGGATTTCACGCTCCGGTTGCTGTGTTCAGATGAAGACAAAAAGCTAATCACCTAAAACTGAAATAAATGAAGTTCTGCAGCAGCCAGGCATAGTGCTGGGGCTTCAGTGCCAAGGCAGCTGCTGTGGGGCAGGACCTGGGTGAGAGGGGGGCACCCTGAGGTCTGGCTTATTCCTGCTGCTACTGGCCTTCCACAGCTGAACTAGGGGCAGCTATTAAGAACCATCCCTTCCCCAAGCCTCTTTCTACTATGGCTTTATGTCAGAAACAGGACCTTCACCAGCTGTAAGGTCTGCCATGGGGAGGAGGGGACAAAGGGACTACATGATTTTTTTTTACCATACTTATCAGAGTTGCTGTAAAATATTGTTGTTACTAGCACTGGGCTTCGGTAGTATACCATGTCCTCATAGATTCAGAAGGGACAGTCACTGACTTAGAGAGGTCACCAGGCTGAAATAGTACTGAAATGATTACAGACTTTAAACCACTAACAGATATGTAAGCCTGTTGTGCTTTTGCTAATTGACAGCGCTAGTAGTAAACCTCATTAAATGCAGCCCACTGGACTCAGAAAGGAAGCTGTATGCCCATGACAGCTGCTGAGCAGCCACTTGGCATCCCTGTACACCCAGGAGCATGGCATCTCCCACAGAGCAGTACAGCAGCTGTGGAGGGTGCTTGGGAGATACAGGAGCAGCTTCAGCTGTGTTAATTACACACAGTGCAGGCACTGCGGGCAGCTTCTCCGCCAGCATGAGCCGGTGGGGCTGGCCTCTGCTTGGCAAATAACACTGATTGAGGGCTGCATTATTTGGTTAAAAACATCACTGTCTTAGAAATGAATACATAAAAATAACTAGCACATAAAGAAACAGACCTTTAGGTCAAAATGGAATTATTCACATGCTTCTGCTGTATCAGGAAAAGCTGGCTCACCATCTCCCTGGCATTAATACTGACAGGATTAGGGTGACTTTTCAGAATATTAAGCAGGCTTTCCAATGGCTGAAGGGAGCAGTGTTCCTTTGGCTCTTCTAAATGTTGTGTGAACTACTCTGTCTGAAGTGGAAATGCCCTCAAGGAAAATTAGCAGTGCCTCATTTTGAGTTAGCATCTGATTACTGTTGAACTCCAGGCTGCCTTTCCCTCCAGCACTGCTTTCCCACTTTATCTCTTGAAAAGGCTGGTCACTGCACACTCCTACACTGTGCTGCCATGCCAGAGCTCTGAGGAAGGCCCTGAGACCTCTCTCCCTCCTCTGGCCGTGCTGCCTTGTTGCTTGTGGCCAGCCTGCTCTGGCTCTCCAGCCTCTCTCTTCCCTTCAGCCTCCCTCCCGGCAGTAGGAGAAGGACTAGCTGGGTGGCATGTCAGGACACTAAATGTCCACCCCCCTCATCCACCCCCAGGTGTGCAGGCAAGGACCCTTGGAGCTCTGTGCCCTCTCTGCAAGTGGTGCAAGGTCTTGGCTTAGGCCTTGGGGTCTGCAGCAGCCCCAGGCTGCCCAGTCCTGGCCCAGCGCTCATGGAGCAGAGACTGGGCCAGAAGGATTTTTGAAAAACCAAGCAGTGGGAAGGGAGGAGTTGAGAGTCACACCACGAGGCTCTGTGACAGCTTTTTTCCTTTTTTTTTTTTTTTTTAATTTTTATTTTTTATTTATTTTTGTATGTGTGTGTGTATGTAATGGGAGACGAAGCTATGAGAATAAAATCACAGAAGGCAGAGCTGATTTAGGTAATTCTCATTGATGCAGTTCTCTGTATTTCATCTTTACATGCAAATTCCCTCTTTTTTATAACTGTATCATGTTTGGAGCGTAGGGGTAGAGCAGAGCAAAAAAACACAAACAAAAGGAAAACAAGTAAAACAACAAAAAAAGAAACCAAACAGTAATCATTTAAACAGTACCATTTTAGCTCTGGTAGAGAATTCCAATTCATTTCTAAATGAAAACCTTGCAACAAAAGAAAAAAAACGAACAACACACATATTAAGGATGTTAGAGGCAGGCAGAGCATGCCCCATCCCTGAAGTTTTTCAAGATCAGGTTGAATGACACCCTGGGAAACCTGGTCTAGTGGAAGATGCCCCTGCTCATGGCAGGGGGGTTGAAACCAAGTGATCTTGAAGGTTCCTTCCAAACCAAACCGTTCTATAGTATGATATGATAGCAAAAATGGGATTGACAGTTTTAAGAAAGAGGTTAGGAGCTGTCAAGGCCAGCAGTTTAAACCCATTAATCTCAAGGTGTTGAAGTGTTTAGCAAAAGCTGGCTGACATATTACTTCAGAAACACAATGCTTGACTAAAGAGGTACAGGTGAGAAATAAAAAACAAACATTTTTGCATTAGTTAGGTCATAATAAAAATGTACAGCAGTGTTCCTTTTGGTTCCTTTTTTTGATCCAGGTGAAATTCCAGGCTTCTGCTTCCAGTGCCTCTTTTCAGATGACACTTATCCATCTTTTAGACATTCCAGCATCTTCCAAACTCAGGAAGAAACTTCCATGCTTGACATAACCATGGCTCAGGACAACTTTTCATGCAATATTCACAGTGCATATTTACCAGACACTACTTGTCACTAATACATCCCCTTATCCTCACTGCTGCATGCATGTATTAGAAGTTCTTCACCTTCCTTCTTCAAGGAATTTGGACCTTCCTGGCTTCAGCCTCACAGCAGCTGAATTTTATCAAGACCTATTCCAGACAGTGCCAGTGTAGTTCTTAGTATACATCTGGTAAAGATTCTTCAGATCTGTTAGCGTACCATCTATTGCCAAAAACTTTCCAGAGGGGTCTTCTGGACACACAGAATCATTAAAGATCTGCACAGAAGATCTCGTTAGAAATATAGATGTGAAGGCTGTAGGAGATTTCTGAAGGAGAGTGATAGATGCTAGAATCATATTCATTAAATCAACTTGAAACAGTTAAAATAATAGATTCATCCTTCTGTAAAATAATACATTACTTTTCAGGCAGGAACATGATTATTTCCTGATGATTTCATCATATATCTGAAGTACTTGTGTAAGAGTCAATTAATTTACTGTCAGTTGTCATTACATACACTATAAGGGTTATTGAACCAATTATGTATTCAAAATATTCTATTGTGTTAAGATATCAAAGGCAGCTGTAAGAAGATAAAACAGTTTGAGGTTACATTCAGGTTATGTCCCAATTGTCGCTTACTGTGAAATGAAGTTCATTAATGGTGACCTGTTTCTTCATTCAGCTCACAAAACGATCAGCAGCATATTGGAAAAATCCATGGTACATATTCTTTTACCTAATGAAGTCATACAGCCTGTGATCCTTGTCTACAAATTGTGACCAGCATATTTTAAAATGCAACAGAGGAAAAGAAGAGGAAAAAGAATATGTGATCTTTCAAATACAAATCATAGAAAAATAGGTGAATTGTATCTTTACTCCAGTTAAACAGCGCTTTTCTTCACAAGTCATTAACTCAATGGACTGAGTCATGAAACAAAATGTTATTCAGTTTAAGTGAGGGCACCACATGAAAGCCTCTAATAAAGGAAAGAAAGCAAATTTGTTCAAAATAATTGGATCCAATTAATTAAATTGAACAGTAACTTCAGTGACATGATTGCAACTTAGAGTGAAGCTATGTTTTCAGGTGATCCTACTAAGATTAAAGTTACCAATATGGGACATCCAACTATGATAATTTTGAAGGCAGCGTATATCTGTGTGTCTGTTGTTATTTTTTCAAACTTGTTATTTTGCTTGTAATAGATGGGATAGGGATAGACTATGAAGAGATGCATATGTTTGATGACACAGAGACAGGGTAGCAATTGAGGAATGAAGATAAAAGAATTATTTGGTCAAAACAAGGAATTATTAAGAAAAAAAAAGGAATTGGGGGGAAGGTGAACAAGGCAGGACTGTATTTTTTATGGATGTAGTGCTTGAGAGTGCAGAAATTAAGAGCTTGGATAAGAACCATCTATATTTGTTGATAGACAGAAATAGCATGCAGAATAAACAAGGTAAAAGGAGAAGGTAAACAGGTGATTGTTGGGGAAACGAATAAGCGAAATTGATTTTTATTTATTTATTTATTTTCAGATAGAAGAGATTAAGACATATTTGTATTGTGAAAGTAAAGAGTCAGAAGAATTTAAAAGTAATGCAAAAGAAATTATATTGGGAACATGAAGCCATGGAAACAAGTAGAGGAGATCAAATTTAAAAATGAAGTGAAATTGTAGGAGAACAATAAGAGCAAGAAAAGTTATAGTGCCCTGGCACTGAAACGTTGAAATGTAATTTTAACTTGGTGTGCTCAGCAGTAAGAACTATGAAAAAAATGTAGAGGAAAATAGGTAAAAGTGTGATGGCAAGGAAAAGATGTGAAAATGGTCAAATGAGTTGCAAAAGTAGAGTCATTTAGCTAGAAAGACCGAAGAGTCCTGACCAAAGCACAAGGAAAAACAGTGATTATGATATAGAGCAAAGGCAAGAGAGGGTAGGAAGGAGATATCTTAAGATGAAAAAGTGTCATAAAACCAGATGAACTGAATGGCTGTCAGGAAGGTTATGGTACTGTTGGCTAGGGATAAGTGGGAAAGAAGCCCAGGCAGTGACTGCACTAGAAAACACAAACAGTGAGAGATCAGAAAAGGATGGGTGTTTGGTGACGACATACCTGGAAGGCTGACTGGGGCTGCCAAAGGGTTTGGTGAAACAAAGGGGTTGTGTGAATAATTACCATGGAATCTTTAGAGAAAAAGTGAAACTAAAATTAGAGAAAAAGACGGAAGGGATCAGAGGGATTGGGAGGCATGAGGAGAGGAAAGCTTTAAAAGTTGTACTCTTTTTAAGAGAAATAGTGTCAAAAAGAGATGGACTGGGAATGTGGAATAAGATGTTTTTTGTGCTTGAGAAGCCAAAAAAGCCCTTTGACCCAGGACACATGATGTAAATCTGCAGTGAAAGACAGCTACAGTAGCATCAATTGAAAAGATATAATTTCTTAATACATTTAAGAGCTGAAGGAAATGATATATGCTCCAGATGCATGCTAACTACACGAAATGGAGTGGTCATTCCACAGATGGTAAGAGAAAGAGAGGAAGTAGAAACAAAGAGGTGTAGTGGTTCTGATGTAACCTGTCATATGTCACATACAGGTTCCTCTTTTTGGCTAAGATTACCCCATTTCAGTATTTCCTCTCAGTTTTAACCTCTCAATTTTCCTACCACAGAGTCCAAATGTTGGAGAGTATGGAGGTCAGGATATTGTGCCGCGATTCTTCCTGGCTACCTAGGACATGAAGTCATATTTTGAATTTTATGTTAGTATTCCAACTTTATTTCACAGAGAGAAATAATTATAAAGAGAAAGGAATTCAATTGAGAAGTATGCTAACTGTTTGTGGAAGAAACTTGATATTCTGTGATGGGGATTTTCTGCAAAGTTTAAGGGGGCTTTTTGATCTGAGCAATAGTTTGACAATGGAATTGTGCCTAGCTCCCACAGCTGACTCTCCCAGCATCCCTGTGGGCATGGAGAGAGGGCAACTTTCCTGGAAGCCTCTTTTTCCTGGGTCTCTGCTCTTAAAAAGGAAGATGGAGAAGAAAACAGAAATAACTAGTCATTTCTCATTTCTTACTGGCACATAAGAGAGAGCAGTCACACTGATGGGAAAGGTTTTCCTGGACAGAATGCCCTGGAGACTATTTTAACAAATTGGAATCAGTTATATTTCTTTTATTTTCTTTTTACAAATCATGCTTGCTTCTTTGCTATCTCACCCAGGCCTGGGTGACCCAACTTGATCCATATGAACACAGGTGTAGTATTGCTTATGTTTGACATAGTGGGAGCCAGAAATATGAATGCCCTTGAAAATCAGGCCTCTGGATTTGAGGTGGCCATTGGAGCGGGATGCTGAGGAAAAAATAATGCTTTAGAGCAGCTTGTTCTGATTAAAGGCACACTGATGCATAGGCCTTGGTATCCAATTTCATGGATCCTAATTCAGCATGCACGTAGTCCTTACAGCCTACTGTGACTGCATGCAGTTTTGCAGCCTTTGAAGGAACAGATTTATCAAAAGCATATATTTTGGATTTGTCTTAATTTCCACATTATAGACAGTTGTAGTAATGCAGTCTGAAGGCAATGAAATCAAAGGCACTGTATCCAGCTCCCTTTTGCGAAAGGAGAAATTGATTTTGCTTTTAGAGAGGACTGAAGACACTTTGACATAATGTTCTGTGATTGCTTGGACTGAGCGATGAGTTAACCTAATTTTGAGATTTTATAGCACTTGTTAAAGATCAGTATCTTTGACATAATGAAAGGTCAGAATTTTGGTGTTAGTTGGTATGTTTCTTCGGATATTATGATAAACCTTGCAAGGGGAACAGATATTCCACTGAGTAATTCTGCATTTGAACAATACTAGAAGTCATGGTTGCTCCCTACCTTGACAAATGTCTCATACTGAAGAAGGAAAACAAGATAGTTCATTGCCTTGAGCTACGAGCTATGAGGAAAGAGAATAGGTATGCAGCACCATAGGCAGAAAGCACGTTGAAGTCATTCAGTGTAATTTTTTTTCCACCCTGAATTTGTAGCTAGATGAAACTGTGTAGTATGAACAATATTTTAAACCTGTATTTAATACTGTTCCTTCTCCACGTCTTGACCTAAGGCTTAATTTTGCAGTCTCCCTGATAAACATCCTCAGAACTCATCTGAATCACTTTTTTTTTTTTTTTATCTCCATGTTCAGTTTGTCTGTAAATTAGCAGAAGAAAGCCTTACTACATCTAGCATGACATATTTTGATGAATGCAAAATGTCAGCTGCGAAGCTTCTCATTTCTTCAAAGTGGAGTAAACTGTTCAAAAATTCTCTCTAGAAATGAAAGACCTATTACAGTCTCTGTAGAAACAAGTAGGATCTGGTACTTACCCATAGCACCTTGGGTCTAAAAGACTTTGGATCACTATATGTTATGTTATGTTATGTTGTGTTATGATCACTAACTGTATATTTCTATTCCTGATCTCCCTGTGAAAAAAAAAAAGAATAGACAATTCCTCATTAAAAATAATTATTTTAGATGTATCAATTTCTTCATGTAAGTGACATACCAAATAGGAGAAGGGGGTGGTGCTTTGGCAGTTTTTCAAGCTGTTGCTGAGCAATTCCTCAAAAATGTATTACAGTGTGTAAAAGTAGATCACTTGAATTGAGAGGCCTCCATATTTTTTCTGCCTTTCAGTAAATTCATTTGTGAATGTAGTTTTGTTTTACAAGAAAGAAGGAGAGACAACAGTGTAAAACAATGATATGAAAGTGAAGATTGTGGGTTGGCAGTAACCACTAAGCATTTTGTGTCTAATCACAGAAACAAAAACAGACTAAAATAATAGTATCACAGAAGGTCATGGATGAATAAGTTGAATAGCACTGGACCCCTGGGGGATACCACTAGCCACAGGCCTCCAACTAGACTCGGCATTGTTGAGCACAACCCTCAGCTCTGATATCCAGCCAGTTCATGATCCACCCCACTGTCCACTCAGGGATCCCACATTTCTGGAGCTTGCTGAGGAGGATGTTATGGGAGACAGTGTCGAAAGCCTTGCCGAAGTAAAGGTAGACAACATTCACTGTTCTCCTCTCATCATTCCAGGCAGTCATTTCATCATTGAAGGCTATAAGGTTGGCTAAACATGATTTCCCCTTGATGAATGCATGTTGACTGCTCCTGATCACCTTCTTTTCCTCCATGTGCTTAGAGATGGCCTCAAGGATGAGCTGTTCCATCACCTTTTTAGGGATGGAGGTAAGGCTGACTGGCCTATAGTTTCCTGAGTCTTCATTCTTGCTCTTCTTGAAGACTGGAGTAATGTTAGCTTTCTTCCAGTTCTCAGGTACCTCTCCCATTCTCCAAGACATTTCAAAGATGATAGAGAGAGTCCTAGCAATAACACCTTCCAGTTCCCTCAGCACCCTCAGGTGCATCCCACCAGGGTCCATAGATTTGTGGGTGTCCAGCTTGCCTGAATAACCTCTAAACCAATCCTCTTCAATCAGGGAAAAGTTGTCCCCCTCTCCAGGTTTTCTCTCTTGTTTCTGGGTTCATAGTGTGTGGTGGCTAGCCTTAGCAGTGAAGACTGAAACAAAGAAGGCATTCTCTGTATCTGTGAGCCTTCCCTGTATCTGCCATCACCAAGGCACCCACCTCATTTAGCAGTGCACCCACACTAAGTCTTGCAAAGGAAACACAGCTGGAAGAAGATGAGAAAGTTGTTATCAAAACCCCTCCACATACAGATTAAGAAAAAATATATTTCTTCTTTAACTTTTTAATCTTATATGTTGAATTTATCTCCCATTCTTAAGGAGGAAAATCTGGAATCTCATTATTTAGAAACAGATAAACTATTTTTTTTTTTAAATGATGTGCAAAGGATACTTGAAAACATGAGAAATCTTTCATTTGCTGATTATTATTTATTCACAGACAAGTCTATAAAAAAAAAAACAACAACAATAAACTGTGTATACAATAAACTGCGTATATAGCTTGCATATCTTTTGATTCAGATCCAGGTGAATTTTGAAATAAATATTGCAAGTGGAATGAGAGACAAACTGAATTTTATAACTTCATCAAGTGTAAAAGCAAGGAGTAAAATGACCTGTTTGTAAAGATTACATAATGATAATTGTTTGAGTAGAGTTTTTAGAGTACAGACCTGTTTCATTTGACAGCCTTCAGTAGCTGAACTAATAATGATGTATAAACCATAAAATATTAGTTTTTCCATTCCTGTTTCCATTTATGCTTGCAGAAAATGTAGAGAGGATAATGTTATTTTCTTACATTTATTCAATTGCAAATATATTTTAATGAATTTCTGTTGGTCTTTTACTCCCTTGAGAATTGACTTTGAGCAGCTCACTGTGACTTCGCAACTGAAATTCAGCCTGTGCATACTGGTGGGCCATATAAATGGAGTCAGAGAATGCAGATTTATTGCTCTGATTGGGGATTTCCTTAAGCTACCAGGACAAATCACTCAGAAAGAGGTAGCAGATAGTTTGGATTAAGCGAGTTTAGAAGATTTTAAACTATTTGTTCTGCTGGCCACACAACCCTTGTGTGAGGCATCCTTCCTATAAAGAAACAAATTAGAGTCAAGATTTGTTGGTTAGATGCAAGATGTAGGTTTAAATTTTCTCTTGTCCCTTCCACCCAAATGAAGGGTGTTCCCATAGCAGTGCTGAGGCTGTTGTGGGAGCAGCTCCTTCCCCATCTAGGCCCTCACTTAGTGAGCTTCTATAATTCTTTAAACTCTAGGAGTCTCCTCAAAGACTAGACAAATGAGGTTGAGCACAGTGGGGGGTGATTTAATTATCCAGGGCTTTGGGTGTTTTGAAACTGTTCTAGGAAGTGTCTTGTACCATACCAGCTATGTTCTTTCTTAAGGGAATGGCTGAGAATGGGAACATACAAGTCACTTTCCACAAATATATGTGTGAAAAAAACAATAATGTGTGCAGAAGATAAAATAAAAAGGAACAACCATAGCCAGTGTAAGATAATTTTAAAGCAGAACAACTAGGAGCTTTCTGAGTTAGTTTATCCTCTTTTAATAGCTAGATATTAGTAAAAAATAAACAGAATCTCTTTAAAGGCTTTGTTTTTGTGAAATTTTCATTAATATATGCTAAGAAATCTATGAATGGAAAATATGGCACTAAATATGAAGTCATGGCACAGAAGCTCAACAGTGTATGTGTGAACTTTGCAAGACTGATGTGGTGGTTTTACCCTGCTGGGCAGCTAAACACCACAACTGCTCTCTCACTCCTCCTCCTTAGATGAGGAGGGGGAGAAGTAAAGCAAAGAACAACTCAGAGATAAGGATAATTTAATTAAAGGGAAATAATAATAATAATTAAAGAAATATTATTATGAACTAAACAATTTAACTAAAGGGGAATAAAAAGGGAAAGGGGAAAAGGGAGGGGGAAAGGGAAAATAAAAAAAAAAGGAGGAAAACAAATAAAACAAATGAAGGCTATGTGGAAGTGCAGAGGAAAGAAATTACTCTCTACTTCCCACAAATGAGCGATTATTTACCACGTCCTTGAGGCAGGGCCTCAACGCACATATCTGGTGTTTGGGAGGAGGACCAACGTTTTCACAACGAGACCCCACCCCCTCTTCACTTCTTCCTGTTTCCACCTTTTATTGCTGAGTGTGACATCATATGGTTTGGAATATCCCTTTAGTTGGTTTAGGTCAGTTGCCCTGGTGATGTTTCTCTTCTCACTTTTTGCCTGCCCCCTAGGAGGGTTAGAGAGAGGCCCAATGCTGTGCCAGCACTGCTCAGCAGTAGACACAACACTGGTGTGATAACACTGCTGTTCCAGCTGCAAGTGCAGAGTACAGCACTTTACGGGCTGCTGCAGGGAAAGTTAACATTCCAGCCAGACCCAGTACAATTGATAGGTCAAATTGGACACATGTCATTTATTCAACTTGTTCTGCTTCCTTTTCATACTATCTGATATCTTTAGGCTGTAGAGGAAGTCTTCCCCTGCTATACACCCACTTCTCTGGCAAGTAAAAAAAGCCCAAATTTGTATTGAAAAATAGTATGGGATTAAGTTTTGATTCAGTATACATACTTTACTCTTCTTGCAATGGTAGATGTAGGAAATTTCATTACACACAAGACAGTGTTCATCTATGTGCATGCCTATGTATACATTAAAAATATATAGGAAGTACTAAGTATTGGTACCACTTTAGTCTTTGAATATCTGAGTGTGCATATGCTTCTGAATTATTCTACATTGTATAGTACCTGCAAGAAGCTCTGAGACAAATCAGTATACTCACAAAATAAAACTATGATCCTAAATATTAAACACAGGAAATGTACTTAAACAAGAGATAAGAAAAATCTGTGACTGAGTTCTGTGTAAAAATCCAGATAACAATCATTAAAGAAAATAGCAAAAGCAAAACAACCAACGTTATTTATATTTTATTTTTATGAGATATAAAGAATGTAGAAAGCTTACACTTCCTTCTTTTAATCTGTTTTTTTTTTTCCATTATAAATTAGTGACTTCTCCTCCTTGAAAGACTTAACAGTGACTGGAGAACTAATGAACATTTAGTCTGTGAAAGACTGAAGGCTGAGCAAAGCAAAATGAAAACCCTTTTCATCATACTATTTAAAACAATTTGGCTTTACTCAGGTCTGGGAATTTCTTTATTTGGTCTTTTAACTCCCATGTCTGGTGAACATATTGAAAAAGGGTATTAATATTAAACAGGCAACCGCTGCAATTGAATTTGAGAGCCAAATGACTAATTTTCAGGAAATACGTGAATAGTCTTACTCACATTAGCAGCCCAACTGAATGTTGTGGTTATTTTTAGGGTAGTGAAAATATATCTAAATGCATAGCTAAAAATGTATTAGTTTTCATGTTTCGGCCAATTTGGTTTTAAATCCTTTTTTATAAGGTTTAAGCTATCATGCACTGAGAAACACGTTAGCTAAATTGACCTGTGCAGTGGTAATGTTAGCCCACAGCTCCTGTAATTGAAACACAGTACATTACATGTTTTTAAAGATGGCATATTTCTTGGCTTAGGCGTGTTCTGATTGTAAGATCTGATTCAAGCCAATTTCCTTTGGGAGCTTTAGTCTCAGATGGATTGCAGTTTTCAAACAAACCCCTTGTCCTCCCAGAAAGCCGTGTGAATTTGACATATCTTTTCATTATGTGTAAGTTTGTAAAGAAATGGGCATGCTGCTATGATTTATTCATTGATTAATGTGAAAGTTTGACTGAGGCTAAAATGAATGTTTGAAAATGATGCTGATTTAAAATGCTTTATACTCCTATCTGCAGCCAACAAATGAAAAGAAGGTGAGTCCAGAGGTGATGTGTGTGCAGATGAAAGAAGAGAAGAAGGAGCAACTCTGAAAGGCTCCTTGGTGCAACAGAGCAGTCGCTGTCGGCCATCACTCACAGCAGCAGGGTGGCTGCCAAGTGCAGCTCCAAGCCTAGCAGCATGGATTGCCAAAACAGCTTTTAACATTCCTCCTTTTCAGTTCCTCTTGCCTTTGTGAGCCTCAGTGCGGGCCAACTGTCCTTACCCAGGCAGTGCTCTGTTGGAAAGCAGACTTCCTTCTTGATACTAAACGTTTAGCATGCCCCAGTGCAGAGGCTTAGAGATCATTATTTGCACAAATGTAGCTGGAGAATTAGAGGCACTTACAGATATTTGTTGTTCTTGTATCCATGGAGGAAATGGCTGAAGAGAACATAGAGCTGAAGAGATAGGAACATGCCTTAGCTCTGATGTGATCATGCAAGAACTACAGCTCGTTAATTCAAATATATACATATACATACATATATATATTTATATATATATATACAAAATGGCTATGAAGGAAAGTTTGAAGCTGGATGTGATCATAACCAGTATTTGCTTATCTATCTGCTTATCTATCTGAGTATAGATAGAGTCTGAAACAATGGCTCCGAGCAAAGAAGCCAGCATTATACATGCTGGGTGAGAGCCATTTTCAAGTTGTTTTCTATATAATAGAATTCTGTCCCACTTCAAGATGGAAAATTTGAGGTTGTGCCATCCAGTTACTGGCCACATTCTAGTTCCACCCAGGATAATTTTCCTAAGCTTTTCCTGTGGCTGTATTTTGATGTGAGGATTTCTGAGCTGTAGCAGCTCTTAATTCTAGTTCAAATATTAGTGCCAGACAGCTCATGGAGAGGAAAGTTCTCATTATTTTTTCTTTAGGATTCCACATTTGGCAGGAGCTGTAGCAAATGAATTGTAAAAGGCTCTTAAAAGGGCGCATCATCAGTCTGACATGAATCTTCACACATTTCTTATGTTAAAATGCCATTACTTCTCAAAGAGCTTTTGCTAGGCAGACAGATTTTGGAGGATTTCTGAGTGGATGACACATAGTCTCACTGATGCCCGAAACTTTCAGTTTCCAGATATTTCCAAAAGCAGACCCTCCTGAACCCCCAGTTTATATGGGGGAATACTACCTTTAGGACTGAAGGGTCTGTAGATCCAGAAGACAAGGAACCCAAGAATATGGCAAGGAATTAGAAGGTCAGAAGAAGCAGAGTTATTTTTGGTACTACTCAGAAATGGGAAAACATGTATTATATAAGGAATTTTAGCAGAATCAGGATTTCTTTATCTACTCTTGTTTTTAATGTGGTAAAACACTAAAAATGCCACAGATGCGCACAGCAGAGTCAAAGGGAGGTTAAATTAATCTTCTCCCAATTCACAACAGGGATAGTTTATTCTCATTTATGAGCTGTGAGTGCCAGTTTTTATTCTTTCCGAGGACTTTACAAACAGAAGGTGAGAACAAAGGAAGAAAGGAAGACTCATTTGTTGTTTCTGACATAGAAATTCACGTTCAACAGCTCATTTTCTTTCTAATGACTCATTGAGACAGCAAGAAAGAAAAAAACATCTCCTTTGCTATGCAGATTGGGACATAAATATTCTTATCTCCATGTCAGAGTAAGAAGGAGGCATTGCACTTTTTTTTTTTTTTTTTTTTTTTTTTTTTTTTTTTTTTTTTGAGTCTGCAAAAGCATAATACCCGCAAGCGCTGGTTTCTGCACCTGGGAAAGGGCAACCCTGGCTGTCTGTAGACTGGGGAATGTGAGGCTGGGAAGCAGCCCTGCAGAAAGGAAGGTTGGGGTGTTGGTCGACTGTAAATTGAACATGAGCCAGCAGTGTGCCCTGGTGGCCAGGAGGACCAACTGTACCCTGGGGTGCATCAGGTACAGCATTGCTAGCTGGTGGAGGGAAGGAAGTTTCCCACTCTGCTTTGTGCTGGTGGGGCCTCTACTTAAGTACTGTGTGCAGTTTGGGGTGCTGCAGTATAAGAAAGACATGAAACTATTAGAGAGGGCCCAAAGGAGGGTTACAAAGATAGTGAAGGGCCTAGAGGGCAATATGTATGAGGAGTGTCTGCGGTCCTTTGGTTTGCTCAGCCCAGAGCAGAGCAGGCTGAGGGGAGGCCTCACGAGGGGAGCAGAGGGGCAGGCGCTGAGCTCTGCTCTCTGGGGACAGCGACAGGACCCGAGGGAATGGCATGGAGCTGGGACAGGGGAGGGTCAGGCTGGGGGTTAGGGAAAGGGTCTGCACCCAGGGGTTGGTTGGGCACTGGGACAGGCTCCCCAGGGCAGGGGTCACAGCACTGAACCTCCCAGAGTTCAAGAAACATTTTGAAAGTGCCCTCAAGACACATGGTCTGATTTTTGGGTGGTCCTGTGTGGACTCGATCTGTACAGGCTGTGATGAACTTGTCTCTTGGCTCTTCTGCACTAGCACAACAAGAACTAGCAGATGAGCGGTATGACCAAGGACTGGTTTAGTGTCTGTGTGTGAAACACATTTGCAGGCATTGAAAAAGGGAGGTGCAAATTGTCACATCTTTGCTTCCATGACAAGCAGTACTGCTCCTATCAGATAAGAAATCTCCCAGCCACACTGTACCTGCTGGACCTGTGTTGATGTTTAACTATAGGATGCCTCATGACTAAGGGACATACTTTATTGTTGGGACTTGGTAGCTTGCGTAAATGGTTGGACTTGATACTTGTGAAGGTCTTTTCCAACCTAAATTATGATTCTGTGATTCTATGACAGGCTGTGAAATTTGAAAGGCAGAAGACATGGCTGGGCACATGCCAAGTCCTCTACTGCAGCCCTGAGCCCTGAGTGAGGATGGTGTTTTAGGTTTAATATGTGTGAGACAAGCTCTGCGATTTTTTGGATGTGCACTGCCCACAGCAGCAAGCACTTTATGCATCATTAGATTTTGCAATAATTGGCTAGTGCAGGCTCCTTTACAAGAAGAGAAGTGATTTTTCTGGCATCGCATTTTATATAAGTACGCTATTAGTCATATGCCAGTGCTGGAATATTGGGTTTGTTTGTTGTCTAATGTTTCAGATGAATACTATTTAAGATTTATTTTGTAATTTTCGCCATGCCAATGAAAAACATATAGTTTGTGCATACTTTTTGCCATGAGGTTGGAAAAAATTGCCTCTTGATGCAAAAAGGGTGTCAAGATTTGAAACTTCTCAATGATAAATGACAGAGGCACCAAATACACCTTGTTCCTGTATATCACTTCTTTGACTGTGATGTGCTTTTTATATAACACTGTGGGTTTCATTCTTGTCCCCAGAATACCCTTGGAACTGAGGAGTGCTGTCCCAGCAATGTTATTATGCTGACAAAAAGGTTTTAATTTTTAGACAGTTATAAAATATATGAATGCAGGCATAATGTTTTAGTTTCATAATGTAATACCAGGAATAGCTCACCAGTCATTTTAATCAGATCATCATTCACTCAAAATCCCAATAATTTGCAGCATACCTTGTCTAAATGGAGGTCAGAGAAGACACTGGTAGGTCAGTAATTAGTGCTGCTTGTGAAAGCTGGTGCTTGGTAGATGGGACAGTATAAATTGTATAAAACTTGAAATATTTTACATGAGAGGCTGCTATGGTTTTGTGGCTTTTATTTATTTATTTATTTTTTGTTCCTATGAATTTTCATCCAATTGTGCTTGTTAATACTTTTCAATTTGAACAGTCTACAAATTAAAGAAAGAGCAGTCTTTAAATCATTAGCTCTCCAGTGTTTTTGAGTTAATACGGTTGATATAAACTCAGTGTTTTCAAATTCTTCTAAAGTCTGTTCAGACCTCTAAAATAACACAGCACCGCATCTGTTCCATCCAGTTATGCCCATTTAAAATAATTATAATAGAAATTCCTCCTTCCTGAGAAAGCTCTGGACAGCTGGAGTCCTCCCTTTAACCTGCATAAGACTAACAGCTATCACATCTTTCTTGTTATCAATTCTGCATAATATTTTTCTCTCAGATGCATTTCAAAGCATCTGGCTTGCTAGAAATAAGGTCAGGAAGACTGAAAAAAAATGAAGAAGTATGTTGTGTGATTTTTTGGAAAGACTAATATATTAAGTCAGTGAAGATATTTGTTTCTGAATTGCAAGAAGAATTACAGGACAGTCAGATTGCCATATTCTTGAATAATGTTTGTCTAAACAGTTATGTTCATCATTGGTAAAATTCTTACAATGTTGTGAACATCAAGAACACATTTAGGTTAACGATCTAAGAAGAAACTGGTAGCTGAAAACTTAGCTCATCAATAATTGAAAATACTTCTAGGGAATGTAATTTATTTATTGGAAATGCTTTTCTAAAACTGTGGCTTTATGGGTTTGATTGCTCTCCTCTGCCACAAGGTGTCACTGTTTTACCAACATCAGCTTTAAAAATCCACTGTGTAGGAAAATGCACAAAAATCCCTTCGCCTGGCATTTTAAGAACTTGGAAGCATACACAGATAATTATATAGCTTTTACCTGTATGAGGAATGTAGAAAATGGCAACCTGTCAAAGACTAAATCAAAGAGATCTCCTTGACACCTATTAATGTATGAGCAAGTTTTCAAGGTCTTCAGTCTGGTTTTCTTCTTCCTTGCGTAAAGGCATGCAGCGTGGCCATTTGATTCTCTTACCTTGATATGTAAGGTAAGGATTTGTTTCGTTAATTCTTTCTGTTTCCATGTCTGTGAGGATTAGATATGGCAGTTTGACAAACTCAGATGTTGTCCCTCTCAGGTGTGAGACCCACAACCAGCACAGCTGCCCCTCGCAGCTTTGCTTGCTTTTGCTTTGCTGCCTGTTACCTTCTGTACATCAGGACCTGTGCAGTCGGACTGATGGCATTACGTGGCTCTGCCTAGGGTGCTGAGCCTTTTACAGGTAGCTGCACCATTGCAATACTGCAAAGAAGATATGTTAGTATTAAGCATATGTAGGGAACAAATGAGCTTTGGCATGAACACTACAATTTTCTGCAAAATCATCAGCCAAGTAAGGCCCCAAGAATATTTATCCATTCAGGGAATTGTATAGATAGACACCTTGTTGTCAAAACATGGCTAAATTTATCAGAGAAAGCCTGTAGGGTTATTCATCACTTCTATAGGGCTTGTTTAGTGCAGAGTTGAGAGCTGGCTGCTCAGCCAGGATTTCCCCTCTGCTCTGAATAGGGACTACAAAGGGAGCTGCTCAGCCACTGCATTATTTTCTCTACGCTCAAGGTAGCCAGAAACACTATTTAAAAAGGAATTCATTATGCAAAAACCTTCAGAAAAGCTAGGGGATGAAAGGGAGAGGGAACAGGAGGGAGTGAGATGAGTTGGCTCACAGATTCAGTGGAGAGACCTGGCATTTATGTGCAAGGCTGAAAGAAGTCCTGGGAAAGAGGCTGCAGCAAGAGAGTTGTAAGGCATAGCACAGGGGAGGCAGCAGAGTGGATGAGTAGGTGTTTCTTGGGATTTTCTGCCCAGGTACTTAAGACCTTGGAGAGGATGCTGGAGTTTCTTAACATCAGATATGTCTCTGAATGGCTGAGTAAGAAAGTCTGGTGTGTTAGCAGGAGCTTGTTGGTGTGTTAACAGTCGTTCGTTGTTCGGATCAAGGACAATGAATTTTGAGCTATGAAGGCCAGATACAGCCAACACACGTGTATCCATGAATTATAAAGGTAGCAAACTAATAAAACAAAATAAAATAATAATAATTAAAAAGGTCAGGTATGCATTAAATCGTACAAGTACCAGCTGAAAATGGGTGTTAAGATGGTGAGTAGATCCTCCATTTTGGAGTCTGTCTTGGAAATCTCAATGGGTCTTCCAAAGCTTCAGAATTATCGGAGATGTTCCTTCAGCATGGAATGAAGATTGGTGACAGAGTGGCATGTGAAAACCTTGCTGGAAATAGCTGTCTTACTCATTACCTCTTCAGTGGATAAACAGCGACACTCTCTGAAGAGCATTCAAGTATAGAAAAAAGGGAATTTATCCACAGGAATTTGGGGGATTATAGAAAGGCATTAGGTTATGCACTCAGTATCGGTCAGACATATTCTATGGAGATGCTCTATTGCCTCAACATTTCTTGTAAATTTTAGCTCTGGTGAGTTAAAGAGGCATTTTTCGATCAGTCAGAGAGCTAAGCTCTTCTTGAGGGTTCTTTCCAAAAGTCAGTGTTGATACTAAAATCAGTGGTAAGAAAGAGCACAGATTCTTTTCTCTGGGACTCCTGTCTTTCTTCTCCTACCAATGAATGTACCAACCCCCCCCCCACCCCCCTTTTTTTTGTTTTAATTAATTAATTAATTTTTATTTCATGCACAGAAGCAAACCATATTTTACATGATGTTTCCTATGAGGATATCACCTCACAGAGCATGCTGACAGCAGCAGCCAGCAGTACGGCATCTGTTGTGCTACATCCTGGTATTGCACCTGTTCTTGCTTACAGCTTACACGTGTGCACATCTTCTCCAGCAGGTTTCAGTGTGCTTAGGCATTTCACCCTGCTTTATTTCTGCTGTTGTTAGTTTTCATTAGCCAGCGCATGTGCGCTAGTAAGTGTTTAACTGAAAATCAGTCTTGACAAAACCAATGTTTGTAGTAGTAACAGCTAAGCCTAATAAAGGCAGACAGAGCATGACTCATGCCACTGGGATGTATAAGACGTTTCTGAGCTGTGTTGAATCTCTTCCCCGGGCTATCAAAAACGCCTCTCACCTTTGCTAATGATTCCCCAAATGTCACTGTGTTAAAGCCTTTTTTTCAGCTCAAACTGTCAGCCATGGCTATTTCCCATGAGAGAGGTCACTTTCTTTGTGAATAAACTGCACCTCAAGCCAAATGGAAAATAATCAATGGTAATGATGAATCTGCCTTCCACAAAAGTGCTCCAGGAGACCTGCAACAGTTACAAGGCTAATGAGTCATTCATTAAGAAAAGCATCAAACTAGGGGCTTCCTCCATGTGCTCTACTTGTCCAACCTTGGAGGAAGTGCAGTTTCATCCATCCCCTTTGCCTCCATGTGTGCCAGTGCAGATGCTCAGCTGTGGCTGTGCCACCACTGGTGGCTGTGGCTCTGAGGGCAAGGAGGGGTCATGGGGAACCCACTGGGGCTGCACTGCCTGCGGCGGCTGGATGAAGCCACAGAACTCCTGCAGGGAGCAGCCCAAGAGCCCAAGGCTGCTGTGGCCTCTCCAGAAACATTTTTCTGACGTTCAGGGCAGTGAGGCAAAGAAATGCTAATATTCATTTCAGGGCTTGACAAGCCTCATTTCATGACTTTTTTTGCATCTGCCAGATTTACAGGAGCTGCTTAGGCAGGCGCTGTGTGGTCCCTGAATACCTTTTGGGCAGTATGCTATCATGTATTCGGTTTGTATAGCCTGCTTTTGACACAGTGGGTATTCCTTAGTAGATTCACTGAATACAGTCAAGCTGTCACTTATCAAAGAAAGGGACAAATATCAAAGTGGTATTTGTCTTTTCAGAGTCCTTCCAGGCTAAACAGGCTGCCTCTGTTAGCACACAGTGACAACACTCACTGCTCAGTCGGATGTTGCTCTTAAAATATGTATCTGCCTGTAATTACCACTGGCCATAGTTGGGGCTAGCATGAGACTTGATGACACCATGACAGAAATATCAGGGCAGTGAGTGTGCCTGGTTCTTCTACCATCATTATTAAGTGGTGCAAAATACTGGAAAATAGCTGTGTGGATGCTGTGTGCAGGAACAGGTGGGATGTGAAATAACTTCAACATGTGGAAGAGACAGCTGACAGGATCAGAGGGGACTGCCCTAGCAGCCAAGATTTGCACTCATTAGACAACCAGCTTTCCCAGCTCCAACCAGACTATATTGCTTACATGGGCAAGTGAGTCAAGTGGAAGACTTTAATCTGTGGAAAAGGTAAAGAAAAAATGAGGTGACCCCTTAGGATAATTCGTCTCGCTATAAAGAGACTGTTTCTGAAGACCACTTAAAGAACAGATGTCTAATGACTGAACTATATTTCATTCTTTCCCACCGTGTCATTATGTTAATCAAAAGAGATGTGGACGCTGTTTACCAACCTCTTACTAATGTTCAAAGGCACTTAACTCCTATTTTTGCCTTTGAAAATGTCCCCCAGTGACAGCAAATACATCTCCAGTTTCTGTGCTGACAAATGTAAGCCCTGTATTTCAAAAAAAAAGAACAAAACCAACCAAACAAAAAACAACAAAACCACCACCACTAGCAAGAACAGAAAACCTACAGGGACACATTTCAACTTAAAAGGAGCTCTGGATTGTCTTGGTTTCCCACAGCAACCATCAGGAATTCTGGAAGAAAATGGGTCAAATGAAAACATTATATGGCGAAATAGTAGGCAGCAGTGTCATAGTCTTATTTCTGGAAAATGACTGCATGGATCTTAAGATGGTCTGTGTTCTACACAACAAATTATTCTAATTAAAATAAAAAAAATAATATTGGAGGAACACTTGACCCGTTTTGGATAGAGGGCAAAATAAGAGTGTCAAAGGAAAGCAGCACATCCTTTCACTCGTTTATGGTGTTTTAACGATGGATTTCCTAGAAACTTGCACTAAAAACATTCAGATTTTCCTGACTAAAGCACTGTCATAAAGATTATGAACTTGGCACAGAATTAGAAGCAATCTGTGATGCAGACAGGTACCAGCAAAATACTGATCTAGGAGCAACAGGAACTAAATTTTAGTTCAGCCTTCTTTAACACTATGCCTGGTCAGTAGCATGTGAACACCTTACAGTTCTTTATTGCTTTTCTTGCTGCTATTTGTTATTTCATCCCAGAAACATTTGGAAGAATCTATGATGCTCTAGAGAACTGTTGTATAGAATACAGAGAGCAGAGAAGATTTTTTAAGATCCTTACGGTCTTTCCCCAAAGACAATCTGTTCTTTGCAAAGGGTAAGATAAGTACGTGAGTGATGCTGGCTTAGGGAAAGGGTGAAACAAAACAAATGGTTTAAATAGATCAGGTACCTGGACAGAAAAAATAATAATAATAAAAAAAAGCATTACATTTACAAATACTTTGTTGAATAAATCAAGGGAAAATCCCAAATTTTCAACCAAGTAAATTAAGCTTGAGAAAATGCAGAGTTTTAACACTGACACCTTATTTTGAGTAAGGATTGATTGTGATCTATTGAATTCAATGAGGAGACTAAATGT
The DNA here is from genome assembly GCF_047663525.1 of Anas platyrhynchos. Lineage (NCBI taxonomy): Eukaryota > Metazoa > Chordata > Aves > Anseriformes > Anatidae > Anas > Anas platyrhynchos. The sequence goes on along the minus strand of NC_092587.1, from coordinate 119,076,002 downwards.
TCTCCTGATAAGCTGACAGATTGAGTTTCAGAACACAGGGACTATCTTTACAAGATCAAGACAGAAAAGCTCTTCTCTCCGTACACTGTGCTGCTAAGTATTCCTCAAAACATTTCCCATGGGATAACACAACCCAGTGCCCTCTGTAGAGCTTTTTATTTCTGATGCATGTTAGCTGCTTCTGCATTCACTGCAATAAATAGAGTGAAGTGTTATGTAAGGTATTTTTTGTCCCGTTTTGTTTCTTTTGGGGGGAAGGGGAGGCTGGAAGGCATCGCAGTACACAAGTCTTTTATTTCCAGTTACATGCATTACAAAGCAAAGCCAAAGACGACCTTTTCTTCTGCTGATTCTGTTAAAAATAGGTTGCAGGAGAAATGTGATATAGAAATTTTGTTTACTGTATTTCTGCTAAATGTATCCTCTCTTCTTTCCACACGCTGTTGTCCTCTGATGGCAAATGCTGACAGCTGGCAGCAGGGATTCTCCTCTTCCCTTTTGGCCATCTCAAAACCAGCTCCCCACCAGTGAGCCATGCAGACTGAGCAGTCCTTTGGCAACTGGGCAACTAGTGTCACAAGGGATGTTTGCCTCCTGTGCTCAGCCACCGCCCCGTGCCATGGAGGTATGGCCACGGTCCTGAGTGGCTGTGGGTGTGACCTCTGGCTTTGCACTCTCATGCTCTCACCTGGACCCTCCTTGAACCCTGTGTTGCAAACAGGGATCTGTGCTCTGATCCACATAACGCGGGTATATGAGGTTGCTTTCTAAGCATAATTTATCACAAAGAGCACGGTATTCTGCTTTTACAAATAACCAGGAAAGAAATTAGGAATTAGGTACCAGCTGCTGAGCTACTGTCATCTATTTTTTTGGAAAAAACTGTGGCTAAAACTATGTAACAAAGGGATTTACATAATATAATGTACTTTATTCTGCATTATAATGTAAATCTCTTGTCCTATGACTTCAGCCACAGTATTTTATATCAGAATAGCTGATGATGCAAACCACATTTCACTACTGCTGAGACCTTGCTCTCTGATCTTTCTTCCATTCATTTGGAAAAAATAATGCAATTTCCTTCCAAATGTCTCCCCCAAAAGCTTTTAAGAGATAAACATTTCCCCCTTCCTTTATTATAATGTAAACTTGAACCCATAAAGTTTTGCTAAAAGAGTATAAATCTTTCCCCTCCAGAAGTTATCTGCCATGTTTCTTCTTATCCTTTGGATGACTGCAGTAATTTTTATACTGTGCTGTCGGGACTGTAATGTTAAGTGCTTCATTAATGATGATTTGTGCCATTGAAAAGTTTAAAATGGGCAGATCCTGGCAAGGGCCTGACATTATTTATTTTCACTCTTTGTATTAAACTCTGCAAAGAACATTTTAAGAGCAGTTTTGCTTCTACTTCGAGATGCTATAAGCAATATTTCACATGCCATTGCCTCAGAGACAGCATTAATCAGGAGAACAATAATAATGGGTGCACACATTGGTAATAAATATTTGCATTTATTTGTAATAAAAGGGATACATTTCACTGTGTGAAAAGAAGGAAATAAGTAGAGAGAGATGCTTGTCTGCGTTTGGAAGCAATGATGATTCTGGAGATTTGCTGCCAGAAGAGTTAAGAATGAATAATGGGACCTCAGGGCCCCGGGTCCCGCAGAGTGCCTGTGGTGCAGCAGGCAGAAAATGCTGGTGGAAGCTGAGGATTGCCCAGGGAACAGGCTGGGGCTCCCTGGGGAGCCCTGCTTCAAAGGAAGACCATGGCATGCTGCTTACTTTGGGGATGGGGAGGGATGGAGAAAAGCAGGAGGCAGGAAGGGATGTCTGGACTCTGACGTGGTGATGGGTCTGACCTGACCTTACCTGACTGGGGACCTGCCCCTGGATGTGGGGGTGTCTAGCCTGGATAATGGACACAGGAATGGGACTTATGATAAAACACAGCTGGGATATTTTTATTTTTATTATTTATTTTTATTTTTTTACATTTCATTGTCTAATTGAACATTAACCTTTTCTATTTTTTTCCACGGTATTTTGTAATGGAATACAAAGGCTCATTTGCTAAGCAAAATTCTTTCTACTAAGACCAATGCAGGATGGTATAAAATACATATGTGTTTGTTGCTTAACTACATTTTTTTTTCCAAGATGTAAAAAATTATTGGAAACAAACCTAGGAGAGATGTAAGTTTTTGACTTTTTGATACAGAAATAGATTTTTAACTGCAGCTTAAATTTCACATGACCTCACTTAAGCCCCAGGCACAGGGAATGTCAAATGGTAGGTAATTTCCTCTGTGTGTTTTAGTCCACTCTGACGATATTTCTTTAGATAGACTGGTGCTTAAGTATGTACATTAGTAAACTGGAGAGAATTACTTCTGAAGAGTTGAAGCTCTTGTGTGTGAGCTCCAGATGGCTTCTGGAAACATAGGATTCGAATAAACTGCCTTTCATGCTCAGGAGAAAGGTTAAAGTGCAGTGTCCCAAAAATCAGTTTTATGAGCAGTATTAAATAGCTGTGCAGGAAAGGAAAGCAAAGGTCAAAGACAGAACTAAAAGGCCCAGAATTAAATACCTTGGAGAAATTATATTGTTAATAAAGATTCTTACAACCCCTTTATGATTAGTGTTCCTTGGAACTTTGAGGAGATCAGAATTACAGTGCGCTGTAAAATGTCACCAGAAGAATATTTATTTAGTCAGCATGGATTAAAATACATGAATTTTTTCCTGACTCAGCTCAGCTACAATAATTTTCCAGCATGCTCATGCAGAAGTCAGAAACTGGCCTAGCTGGGCCTGTGTTTCACAGTTCAGTCATTCGTGGATCCCCGTGTACAGGGATAATCCATCACTCTGTTTTATAGAGTGAAATTCTACAGAAATTACAGTTCCCACAATAGAAATAATAACACAAAGCCAGATGCACGAGGCCCTTGCCAATTTCAGTGGCAAGAATTGTATTTATTTCAGTATGACATGAAAAAAAGACAACCAGCTAATGACAGCAGAATTCTTTACTATCAGATTGAATTTAATTTTACACTTAATCAACAACCATGATTTAATTTCTCAGCAGACGCACAGAGCAGATGCAGAGATGCTGCAGAGGAGGCAGTGGCCCCAGAGGCACGGAGGCTGCAGAAAGGAAGAGGTGGACGAGAACTTGGCTGGGGAGACCACGGCTGCCAGTGGGGACAGAGCCAGGCATGTCCTAGCCATACAGAATCACACAGAATCACAGAATCATTAAGGTTGGAAAGACCTTCAAGATCATCTGGTCCAACCATCCCCCTACCACCAATGTCACCCACTAAACCATGTCATAGGATGGTGACTCCATCACCTCCCTGGGCAACCTGTTCCAATGCCTGACTGCTCTTTCTGAGAAGAAATGTCTCCTAATTTTCAGCCTGAACCTCCCCTGGCACAACTTGAGGCCATTCCCTCTCTTCTTATCACTAGCCATCTGCAAGAAGAGGCTGACCCCCCCACACAGGGACCACAAACCCTATTGAGAGGAGCACCAGCTGTGCACAAACTGAACCATAATCTCTCCATACACCTTTTTTATTTCCACATATCCATGCTTTTCCGTCAGGATTTTGCTGGCTCAGCTTGGCCCCAACCATAGGGGAACTCGGCCTGCTGAGGGAAGCGCTGCCATCTTCTCCCCATACAAGCCCTTATGACAAGGATCAGAGCAACTCCTCACCCCCCCCCTTGCAACCCTGGCAAGCAAAGCAGCAACCCTGAGAATCAAGGGCATTTTTGTGCACTAAAGCACGTCAGGAGGCAGGTCCTTAAGAGTTCTCCTGGTGGTGGTATTCCCTACAAAAATAATTAATCTGGCATATTTACATTTATACCCAGGACTGCAATGACCTCAGATCAGCGGTGGTTTGCCCGTGGTGCTGACAATGGCAGAACTGATGCTCAGAAAGCCCCACAGTGTTCACAGCAGCACAAATGTCATATGTCTACTCCCAGTTAACAGCACAGGACATTAACAAGCTCTCTGATGAATTTAAAAAGCTTTACAAAGCCTGTATAAATCCACTTGCCTTTTGACTAATGAAACTGCTTCATGGTTTCATTCTCCCCTCCCATCTTCTCCACCTAAATGGAGGAGTCGTGGAGTCTCATTTCCATTACAGATGCTGTTGGTGCAGAAAAGGAGAATGCCTGCAGAGAAAGCTTTGGATTAGATGTGCTCCCTGTGGAGTGCTCAAAAACCATTTCTGTTACAAATTTGAGTAAGCTTTACTTCGTGAAGAATCCTTTGCAAAACCATGCTTCAGTCTGGTCACGGGATACGAAGTCTGCTGTGTTAGACGCACAAAGTGCTAAGAGAGGCTAAACCAGTGATGGATAAAGGACCAAACACAGGATCCACTCAAGATACAACAAAATCACAGAGCTATGTGGATTTTTTTACATTAATAAAACACTCTTTTGAAATGTATCTATAGATGAATCCAAATAATTACCCAATGTGTGCTGAATTTCAGGAGCAGTTTAACTTTCCAAATATTTCCTCCTCCTAAACTAGGACACCAAACTGCAAAAATTTTAAACCCCTTTTTACCTGGTTCTCCTCCCACCGTTAAATTAAAACTGCTTGCATATTTAAGATTGACCATCCTGGGAGAATATCAGTTATTACATTCTAATATATTAGGGAGCTAGGTACATAAGGAAAATCCTGTGCAGACCCATCCTGGAAAAGTGCTGAAGTAAACACTCAGTTCATTTAAAGTATGTGAAGCTCCATAAACAGAAAAAAACAGGGTGCATATCTCTAAGCAGGTACACATTTCAGTGGGAGTTAATTCCTTATTAGTCACCAGAGACTCAACTACAAGGAATTAATCCTTTGGAAACCAAATTTCATCAGTTCCACTCCTCACAGTACTAAAATCTAAATAAAACATCCCGATGTTTGTGTGTCACATGATGTTTTGTGATTAAATGGATCTCTGCCTCTCTTGCAGACACACTTATGGATATGAAACACAGGTAAATACCCTGAAAATTAAAGACAATATTAATCTCAAATGCATTTTTTTCCTGGTTCTTACTTTGGGAAGAACCCAAAGGGAAGTGTAGGTGGTTCCAAAACTATGTTTTTATCCCCGTTCTTCTTATTTTTATTTTTATTTTTATTTTATTTATTTTTATTTTTATTTTTATTTTTATTTTTATTTTTATTTTTATTTTTATTTTTATTTTTATTTTTATTTTTATTTTTATTTTTATTTTTATTTTTATTTTTATTTTTATTTTTATTTATTTATTTATTTTTTTATCATGATTCGAAGTATTTTATGTTCACAGTTCCAACCAGAAGCTGGAGTCCCATCTGCTTTGCTGTGCTTGGCACAGGACAGCACAAACAGCAAAACATGTCCTTTATTTTGTGGAACATCTGTAAAGAAATACCCATTTCCTCCCATTAAATTGTCCAGCAGTGCTCCCGGTTTACAAATCTCATGACCCAGAAGATGTCAGGAGCACAGCATTACTTCTCATGCAGCTTTCAAACCTGGGTCAGGACAGGAGCTAGAGCTGTTCTACCAGATCTGGCAGAAAAGGTGATGCCCTTCAGAACTATGCTTTGTAATCAGAGAAATAAAAAGGGGCTGAATAGAGACAAAAAACTCGGCCATTAAGTCTGATATGAAAATGTGGAAGGAAAGAAAAAATGCTATTTGTGATGTGCTGTTTCAAATACCATTGCAGGCTAGAAACAAAGAACTAAGGGGGGGCTTTCGACTCCTACATTTTTTTGCAGATAACACATTGTGGCTTTCTACAGGTAGGCATAACATTGCTCTAAAAATTGCTCTCTGCAGCCTGGGACCTGGGTAGCTGCAGCATGTCCACTGGTGTCCTTAAACTAAGCAGCCTGTATGCTGGAAGGGTCATTGCCACATTGATGCTTGCATGAAGATGATAGATGATACAGTGTTTGGCTTCCAAAAATGGGCAAAGTAACATCTGCAAAAGGCTTTCCTTTGTCACCTTCATCATGCAGGCATCATATATCAATCTTATAGATTTTTTTTTTTTTCTTTCCCCTTACCAACAATTGGAACATTATTCTAGGGGAAAAACATCCTCATCTGAGAGGAAGAACTTGGGGAAACTGAGAAAAGCATTAACATGACAGCTTTGAATGGTGGGCAGATGCAAATATATATTACACAAAGAGAATCTTTGGGTTCTGGCCTTTATCTTGCAGAGTCTTTAGTTAGGGCAAAGAATAAAGGAATGAAAGCAGTGTGCTGAAATGTGGTCTGAACTGTGTGCCTATTATTTTTTTAAGAATTGTTATTTCTTCATTTTTATTTCCTAATCAGGAAATGCAATGATTCCCTGGCACGTTGATGAAGTCTGGGTTTGCCAAAATCAGTGATGATTTTGCTAGACAGACTCAAATCTTTTCAGCCACACATTAAAGGAGGGAAAGAACATTATTAAAGGATTTTTTTTTCTTTTAAACTAGTCAATAGTAATTCAATGTTTTGCAGCAGTTTGAATAAAAAAAAAAGCCATATACAGTTTGAATCAAACATTTATTCTTTCAAACAATGCATGTTTTTTCTTCTGAAAAATACATCTGTGAAACCTGAGTACTCTTCCATACTTTGTAGAAAACATGGAAAACTGTGCAGACCTGGTATATCAACATGCTGCAGCCATGAAACGACCATGTGCCTACTTTACTGTTTTATTTTGAATTAGGATTGCATTTGTGTCTCCAGTTACTGTGCCTCACATCAAAGAATGGTCTTGGAGGACATGAACAAAATTCCTTGGTGAAAGTGAACTGGCAGATGCTCTTCTGGTGTGCACATAGGGCACTTCAGCTGCTAATGGGCATTTAATCCATAAAGCCAATGTAAAGCTAGTCTGTCATAACCTCCCCTGAAACGATGTGTTTGACAGGTGCTTAGTGTAAACTGTTTGAATCAGCAGATCTGCTTCCATTACTTTACATTAGCTGCTAATATAGGAGTGCAGCATCCAGTGCTCAAGGGAACACCTGACCCACAGACTAAGGTATATTTCCCAGTTTCTGGCTCCAGTTGCCTGTCCTGGCCTAGCTGGTGCTTGTGCTGGGGTGAGACCTCAGTGTGCAATGTGGGAGGGAGACCTGGACCCGCGGCTGGTGTGATTCAACAAGTACCTGAAAACTCAGGAGTCAAGACAGTAGGGTGTACTATGCTACAGAAACTGCCTGTCCAGAAGGTAAGGCACAGCTGGTGATGGGTAACTGCTCCTGTGCTGAGTAGGAGGGGCAGATGGTGATATTTGGGGCCAGAAGGTTTGTCTTTATGTGAAAACATTTCTCCTGAGATTCCCACACATAACTCTGCATCATCTCTGTCTGACAAATTCAAAGCTCTGTTCCTTATAGAAGTCACAGCTGTCTTAGACAAATAGGATATCTGTTCTGAATATACATTAAACATTACTATAACCTCTGCTTTAAATTTATATTAAACCATAAGCCATAAGTTACTGGTCATGTGTACCTGAATGCTGTATCTTTTTCTTCATCAAACATAAAATTAAGGAAAAACATAACAGCAAATCCTTCCCCAATTTACTAAAATAATATGTATTTTTTTCACTCAAAAGATGTCTGCCTTCTCAGGTGTAAGGCCTCATTCCAAGGGCTTTATTTTTTAATGAAGAGAAACAACCTCAAGGTTACCCTTGAAAAAACATGTAGTAGTTTATAATCATACTAGACAGACAGCTTTATTAAACAATTTTTCCCTTCATAGATTTCTCATGCTTCTTAGACTGTATGTGCAAGCAGTGCAACACATACAGAAAAGAATTTAATTCTGGACAAAGGAAAAAGATGCATATCACCATATAGACATTTGTACTCAGGAACATGCACCTATACTCACAGGCACTACCAAATAATCTTAAGCATCTGTGTTTTGACAATCTGGTGTGCATAGAGCCACAAAAGTATCTGTATCATTTTGCCCATCTATATTTCTTTTTATGAATGATAAATAATTAGTGGTGTAGCTATAAAGCTTATGTATTTCTAGCCAATGACATCTTCAAGGTCCCTCTGCTGCCTACTGCTTGACCTTGGTTTAAAAGCACACAGAATGGAAACCTTGAAACCAACATCAGCAAGATTCATTCTGACAAAAAACAGATGCAGCACAATAGAGAAAAATACACATTTAATTTTAATCTTTTTTTTTTTTTTTTTTTTAAACACACTCACTATTACCAGCTCTTTAAAACATCCTAAGGTACAGACTGTCCTTCACACAAGTAGCATACATTTTAATACTCCAATTACATTCGGATTGGTTAACAGTGTAAATACAATAACTGTGGCAGTCTACATTATTCAGGCATGGTAGTGGGAAAACACATACCTGCTGAAATAACATAACAAAGGGCTATTGCCTTAAGAAGAGTCTTCTTACGAAAAGACTCCCAACTTCATAAAAATACAATAAGCATTTTATTTCATAATATTTGAACAGGGAGGCCACAATATAATCAGCTGATACAGATAGCTGGGTGATTTGACCTTAAAGACTCTGTTTTTGTCTTATATTACGTTTCAATTTTATGTTCAGTGTCAAGTCAAGTAATCCTAGGTAGGGCTTAATATAACTCCAACTTGTTTTCTGAATGGGAATGAATACAATGTCTTTTACAAAGTGGGAAGCAGATTTTGAGATCATGTCACATAACACGGGTCCAGGTCCATATAAATGGACAAAATTGCACCTGGCTCTCCAGCCACACTTGTCCATGGGAAACATTTGCTGAATAGAAGTCTGTCTCAAGGGCTGCCACTGGGATGACTGTCCCTGCATTATTCAGGGCTTTTACAGGGAAGAAAATAGAAACCTTTGCTGATATAGGTTGTCAATGTCACAAACATGAAAGTGGTGCTTAAATAATAAAAAGAGGCAGATCATACAAAGCTTCCTGGTTTGCTCAAGCTACTCATGACAGAGGAAGGAATGTTTTAATACTGATAGAGCATAGGAACAAAGAACATAGGACAATGTTTATGAGGTTATCCAGGAAAGAGGAAAAATGTGAAAGAATTAACATCAAATAATGGTGAAAAGGACTAGTATTTTATTTGAGTGGAAAAAAAGGAACATAGAGTAAAATTTTCTACTCTAAAAGAGTAGAAAAGGATACCTGTAACGGCCTCTGTGAGAACAACACTGGAATATACATGTAGTGTACCTGTCCAAGGTCTATATTTTATAAGAGTATGTAGAGATGGTTTGTGAAGACAGGAAGGTCCTCAAGACATTTATAATGATTTGAGTGGTTAAAAGAATCTTAACATGAGCATGTGATCTTTGGAGGCACGTGAAGATTAAGTGCATTCCACAGTGCTGGCCACACTGCTTCTTATGCAAGTCAGGATGCTGTTGGCCTTCTTGGCCACCTGAGCACACTGCTGGCTCATATTCAGCCAACTATCAACCAATATTCCCAGGTTCTTCTCTGCCAGGCAGCTTTCTATCCACTCATCTCCCAACCTGTCATGCTGCTTGGGGTTATTGCGCCCCAGGTGTAGGACCCGGCACTTGGCCTTGTTGAACTCCATACAGTTGGCCTCAGCCCATCGGTCCAGCCTATCCAGATCCTCCTGCAGAGCAGAGGAACAGAGCCTTCCTACCCTCGAGCAGATCAACACATGCACCTAACTAGGTGTCGTCTGCAAACTTACTGAGGGTGCACTCGATCCCCTCATCCAGATCATCGATAAAGATATTAAAGAGGACTGGCCCCAGTACTGAGCCCTGGGGTATGCCACTAGTGACCGGCCTCCAACTGGATTTAACTCCATTCACCACAACTCTTTGGGCCCGGCTACCCAGCCAGTTTCTAACCCAACAAAGTGTGCGCCAGTCCAAGCCAAGAGCAGCCGGTTTCTGGAGGCGATAAACTATGTGGATAAGCATTACAGTCTAGTAATTCTTGAATCGACCTCTCTCAGTCTGTGGACATATAAACACTTTTCAGTGCACACACAGCCTTTTAGAAATTTCATACACGCGATGGTTAATATATTTCTGAACTTGTTCCCTTCTATGAATTACATAGAAACAGCACACAGGCTTACATACATTTGTGACACACTAAATATCACACCGTTCTCTTTTCTCTTTATGTACCTCAAATCACTGATACAGTCTCTTTCCAAACCCTTCCTCATTTTTGCTGTTTATCCAATTCAGTGTTAACCCAATGACCGTCCAAGCCCTATGCTTTAGTGCAATATTTGCACATGCGGGAATTGCCTAATGTTTCATGCTTTCATCTGATGTTTTTAGGCACCATGACATCATGGCTGTTCTCCCAGTTCAGAACAGAACAACCTTCTTTTTGCCTTTTAAAAGGAAAACAGTAGCTTTAATTCTCTAGTTTCTTAGGGATCAATCACCTCAGGTATAGCTACAGAATCTCCTCAGGTATAGCTATAGAACATAATTTTCATACCTATTTTAGGATGCTATTTTTCATTTTTGTTTCCACTCTTACAAACACACATACACAATGTATATTCACACCCATACTTGAGTATTTCTGAAGCTCAAAAAAAAAATAAAATTAAAACTAAGTAAAATTTTAGGGAAGAAAGTGCTTAGATTATTCTAGAAATATGGTTTCTTATGGTTGAAAGGGGGCTTGTCTGCTATATTACTATACATAGCCTTTTTAAAAGTTTTCTTCTTTGTAATTTGATATTTTTGTAGAAAAAATGCAATAGAATATAATGAGAGCTTTGAACACAAAATGTCTGATAATGACAGGAGCAGTGAGAGGAGAAGCAAGATAGAAAAGAGACTAAAGACACTGAAAGAAAGGCACAGACTTCTGGAAATCTGCACATGGGCTTAGGAGTGTATTATTGAACCTGAAGCATAAGCTGTCTTTAATGTAATTTTATCCATTACACCCAAATATAAGGGTGAAAACCAGCAGAGGTAGAATATATTTCTATGAATCGTTATTCTTACTGTTTCTCACCTTTATTTCTTTTGCTTGTTAACCACTTCAAACTAAATTAACTTTTAGTTAAGACCATTTCATCTGTAAAATTGTAAATGCCCTATAGCATGTTTTTGAAGGCAAAATAATCTCTTAACCTGAGAGATGAGTAAGAGGAGCCTGAGGTCTTTTCATCAGAGCAGCCTAAGAAATGGTGCATTGCAGACTTCAGCTAAGACAGTGCAGTTAAAGGGAAAGACAATTGATCACATGAAGAGAATTTTATAAATTAGATTTCTAAATTATTGTGTGTGATTCACAGTTTTGGGAAACGATTAAAGCAATAGATTTCATTATGCAAGAACAAGTATCTGTTAGGAAATTCATCGTCATTTAAAAGATGCTGTGACAAATTTTCCAACACGAGATTCCTGGAACAAGGGGTGGGCACCACTCTCCTCACCAGTGGTTACTGTCATTACTTCTTCCTGTTCTGAAGCACCATAAATTAGCTGGCATACGATGTATATTCACACTTTTAAAAAGCAAAGCAGGTAGAGATGATTTTTTCTTTTCTTTCTCTCTCTTTTTTTTTTTTGGTCACACGAACTGTCCTTCACAGTCTTCTGCACTTGGCCAAAACTTTGTTTCATATTTCATCTTTAGAGTGCTTTTTTAAGCTGCTTAATCATAAGTAGAAATTTCCCCACTGAAGATGCTTATGTTTCTTTTTTTTTTTTTTTTTTTTTTTTTTTTTGTAAGAACTCTTCATGAATGGGGCAGGTGTCAACTTCTTGTGTTTTGAAGTGGTGTAACTCAGGGAATCTGTTTCAGCTTTGAAATAATCTACAGCTCTTGCAGGCAAACACAAAGCACTAACAACCCTATAAATAGAGATAACTCTATAAAGAGACACTAACTGTTCAAACACTCCAAAACGTGGACTGGTCATGGAGGAATAAGAAAAGAACTTCAGAATATTGAAATAAATGTGACACTCCATCTTAATTGGATTCCTATATCATTCAATTTAGAACTTAGAAGAACATTCTCAAAAGACATGATTCAAGAGGAAAAAAACAATACCTCTGATTTTCTAAGTTAAAACTGATTATTTAATTTATTGACATCTTCTGGATTATAATGTGGGTTTTTTTTTTTGTTTTTTTTTTTTTTTTTTTTTTTTTAAGTTACTATTATTAAATGAAGGACTATAATACATTTCCCATAGAGCTGTGAAATAAAATAAAATTTGAGCATTTGCACATTCCATATCTTAAGGTAGAAAATGAAATTTTGACTTAAGACTTTATGACTTCTCTTAAAATTAACGTATTTAAACTACTGTTTGGACATTTATTACTATTAATGTCACTTCCAAAAGAATGCAATTTATGTAAAAGATGAAAACATGGAGCAGAATATGAGAGTCCTGCTGAATATGAGAGTCCTGTTCAGTGAGTTAGATTTCAAATGCTTGGGAATTTAAAATAAATTAACAACCAGAATCAGTAAGTCCCAGTAAACACATAGTTATGGAGTTTGTTGTACCTCTTTGTTAATAGTGTGACAGTGTTAAAACTCTAACGGTAGCTAAGTTAGAAACAGAAGGGAGGTTGGTTGAAGGCCACTGACTCCCTTTTCCCCTTTCTCTTTCCCTGGCTCATGGAGGCATCTTTGCTGGTCCTTGCCAGGCAGCTCATGGGACACGTAAGTTGTGCTGCGGAGCTCCTGCTGTGCTTGAAAGCTATATTGCTTGTATCTCTAGTAAGCCTAGAAGAGCTTTATTAGGGTGTAAGACATGTCTCTGGATGTCTCCAGCCATGAAATGCTACCAATTCAGTTGCCGAAGCAATTGTTTATAATAATGGCCTGAGACAGGACCAGCATTACAGGGCTTCCGAGACCTCTGGCAACTGCCTCCCTTGTCTGTGCTTACCTCCAGCCAGGTATAAAGAGTCTTGAGATATGAGAATTCATAGTTAATGGTAGCATTACATTTGTTCTATATTTGTACAATAATAATAAGTCACTTTAGGCAGTCCATTTTCAGGAGATGACTGCCTTGTTCCACGGACTGAAATCTCAATTCCCTTAGCCTTGTGAGTCATACTGCACCTTTAGTCATATTTTAACCTTCAGAACTGTGCTCTCTGTCACATCTTATCACTTAATACATGCTGTTGAGCACAGCATCACACCACCAGATAGACCTCTGTGACTTTTTTATGAAAAACGAGTTCACTTTCCTGTTTTTCAGAAATAGTTCCCCTTTAATATAAATGCTTAATATGATTGTCCCCCTTTAATTTGAATGTTACATTCATGCCCTTGACACATTTGCTAGATAATAATAACAATCAGGTCTGTATATGCAAGGGTAAAACAGAGTATTCTTTTACCATAAATAAACATTCTGTTTCCTGGGTTTCATCTAACTAGATTTAATATTTTTTTTTCCAAAGTCAATTGAGGTATAAAATTACAGATCTGGGGACCTTTCAGGAATGTCTTTAGTCTCTTAATATTCAGATGGTCAGAGATACCTTACGGTATACCTCCAATGTATTTTATATGGAATCTAGTGACATAACAGTGTCTGTGGAGAGGGAAAGGGGCTCTGAAATGCAGTTGCCATTTCAGACGTACCACTAGTTTATTCTGTGGTGTTATAAGCCATATGGCTCTACAAAGCCTTATTCTAGGCAAACAAACTCCCCTATGCTGTTTCAAAAAAAGAGAAGCAATCAAGGAATGAAATATGGGGTTACCAGTTGTCATCAGTCAAACATCACATTAATAAAAAGAAAGTTGGAATTTGACTTATATAGCCTTAAAGTACTTTAAAAAAATAGTCTTTTGGTTGCATTCACCTTTTGGAAGGAACCTGTTTGTTTCCAAATGAGTGTAAAAATCCTGGTATCACTGTTCACACTCTATTATGCACTAAGACCTCTCTATTTGGTACTAAGAGACTTGACTTTCGCTGTTCCCTGAGGTGTGAGAAGCTGTGGTTTTCATTACCTGTTGTTCCACCAGCTAGGAGCAGCAGTGACCCATTCACAGCTTTCCCTTGGAGTTCTTATTTTCCCACATATCTCACTGCTACAGTTGTTTGTAATTGACCCAGCAGTGTCCAGGAGCTTCCATCTCCCACCATCTCCTTTATGCCAGAAGCTGCTGCTCATTGTCCCTGGCAAGCCCTGCCCACAGTTGCTTTTTTTTTTTTTTTTTTTTTTTCCTCCCTGAACACCTCTGCTTGGATGACTCCAAATTCCTCTGACCCTCATTTGATTATCATGTGCTCACCAAGAGAGTTATTTACAAGAGCCAGCTGAGAGCAAGAGCTAGCATGCTCTCCTTAGGCTCCTCAGAGAGCTACTGCCACCTCATCTACAGAGCATTAGGAATCTCTGCATTCTCTGCTTCCAATGCAGCTGGATACAGTAGCTGCCTAAATCTGGTTAGAAGGAAGACTCGTGTCTATTTCTCAGATCTTTGTCAACATTATTTTAACTACTTTATGACACAAACACTGTTCTTATTGCTGGCATGGCTGCAATTATATTGATCATAATAACTGTATAATTGTAATTACTATAATAAGATACTATATAGCAATAACAACACTACTAGTTGTTTTTAATCAGTTTAAGTGAAAGACTTGATATTCCAAATATTATATAACTTGCTTTTCTATTATAGAAAGGATTGCTAGTTAAAGCCTTCAATTTTTAGGAAGCCAATTACAGACTCTTGATGCTCTTAACTTTTGACAATGGGAGCACTTATATGCTTACAAGGAGATATTATTTCTAAATCTTGATCTTCATTTTTAATTATTATAATTATTATACAATATACAAAGATAATTATATAATTGTTTAATTATAGTGTACATTTCTAGGATTCATCATAAACATTTTAAAACTAATTACTGGTTTGCAGTTCGTTTTCCAGAGTTTTTACAGTTTGTTTTCCTAAAATGAACATGGAATGTATCACAGTTTTTTTAACTGACAAGTGACAGAATTCAATACTACAGTAAAAGCTATGTTTAAATAAATAGTAAACAGCACTGAGAAGGGAAAAATAGCAATGCAATCCAAGTTGTTCATTCCAGCAATATTGCTTTTGTTTCTAGATGATAAATTCTTGTACTTTAGAATGATCATCTTATGCATAATATTTCAGTAATGCAAAGATAGGGATTGGAAACCTATAACCCCAAAGACAAGGTCTTTTACCCTGACTTAACCTCCTTTCACTACATGGAGAAACTGTATATCATATTCAAAAAAGTGGCAGAGAATACTATTGGCCAAAGACCCATCCAGATCTTCATACTATTAATAACGAGATAGATTCAGTAAGAAGTTAGAGACTTAGAAGTAAGAAGTGAAGAGACTTGGCCTTGTCCTCCTTTAAATGCTTAGTTTTATGCATTTCTTAATGGAGAATAAAAATATCTCTAGTATTGGTTTAATATTAGACCGTGCTAGAGAGCCTATGGCAAGACTCGTAATCTGGGAGGAATATCTGGTGATAACATAGTTCTAGAAGGTGGCCAGCAAATACCAACTGTCAACTTTTTGAAGAGCAATGGTACGCCCAAATGCTTTCTACCTTTTGATATTCTGTCAGAGAAGATAAATGCTTTGTTCAATGTCCACCTCAGGTGTAATTCTACTCAGATTTCTGAGCCTACTTAGAGGTATTTAGGGAAATTCACTGGAAAACCTACTTCTTGAGAGTTTATGCCGGTGTTCACCTCAATGAGGTGATTAGCTTTTCTAAGTACATTGCCACATCCTAGTGAGGGACAGAGGAGGTAATGAGTAAGCACACAAATCTCTGCAATTGCAGCGAAGAAAAAGCACCATTAAATCTTCTGGATTTTGCTTTTTTAGTATGTAGTAATTGTTGAGGCCATATTTTCTCACCATGATGACCAGAAATGGGACCTGGCTAAACCTTTGTAGTAATGGGCTGTGGTGTGGGAGGCTTGGTTTGCATTGGTGCTCCATGGGTTACCGGGCAGAGGCTACTCCTTCAGCTACATTTTGTTTTAGTGATGTCCCCTGAAAATCAGAATGAGAGGACCATGAAGAAAAGGGTGATGGAGGCAATGAACCAACTTTATGCTAACACAGTCAAATTGTGTCTTGGCTTGAACCCCAATACTGGCCATTAAGGTAGAAAACAGTTGGCTGGCAGACATTGCTGCTTCCCTTGTAGCATGGCCTACAGCACAGTTACATATTCTAGGTAATTACATTCTATTATTCTATGATTCTATATGCCTAAAACCAGTTATGATAACCTTCATGGTAACCCCTCAATTAATCAGAGGATTTGTAAATACCTTTCTCAGCTTTAATCTGCTTGCTTTTATCCTTTCATGTATCTTTGATGGATTGTCCAGACAGGACGAGCAAGTGACAAGACAAATACTTTCAGAGGTGGGAAAAGAACAAGTTCATGGTGCAGAAAATGTGTGTTCTCTAGTGCCACACTCTGAATTTTAATTTAGGAACTCTTCTATGAGAGAGAAAAAGGATGTCACCTTTCATCCTACCTATTGGGTGAATTTAAATTTTAATTTGGATTAAGTTTTCATTTTAATTTGGATTTGGAGTAAATTTTTTGAAGTAATTCTCTGAACCAGTTTCACTTTCACTTATAGTACTTTGGTTTGTACCATGGAACAGTTTTGGAGAGTATAGACTAGATTAATTTCAGCTAAAACCCAAAAACAAGGCCCAGGAGCACAACTACAATGCTCTAATCACTGGTGGGCATTAATGGGCTAGACTTTGCAGATGTCATAGTGAGAGTCTGCTATAAATCATGCAGGCAGTCTGTCTGAAGCAGCAGACAAAATATTCTATAAACAACTGGGAAAACTCTCAATCTCTAGCCCTTGTTCTCATGGGGAACTTCAACTTACCAGGTGTCTACTAGGGGAGCAGAGTGGAAACAACATAGCAGAGAGGAAACAGTCTGGGAGGTTTCTAGAGTGTGTGAAAGATGACTTCCTGACAAAGCTGGTGAGTGGGCAAATGAGGGACAGTGCCCCATTGGATCTTTTGCTTGTTTACAGAGGACTTGTAAATGATGTTGGAGGCTGTCTTGGGCATAGTGATCATGAATCAATAGAGTTTTCTATTCTTGGAAAAGTAAGGAGGAGTGGTGAGCAGAACTTCCACCCTGAACTTTTGGAGGGTAGACTTTGACCTGTTAAGGAGAGTGGTTGGTGGAGTCCCCTGGGAGGCAGTCGTGAAAGGCAAAGGAGTCCAAGAGGGCTGGACACTCTTCAAGAAGGACATCTTAAACGTGTAGAAGCAGGCTGTCTCCACATGCTGAAAGATGTGACGGCACAGAAGAAGACTGACCTAGCAGAACAGAGAGCTGTGGCTAGAGCTCAGGAAGAGAAAGAAGGTTTATGTACTTTGGAAGAAGGGGCAGGCCACTCAGAACTACTAAGATGTCATGAGGTTATGCAGGGAGAAATTTAGAAGGGCCAAAGCACAACTTGATTTCAATCTAGGTATTGCTTTAAAGACAATACAAAATGCTTTTATAAATACATGAAAAAGAAAATGAAGACTAAGGAGAACCCATACCCTTTGTTGGATGTGGGAGGAAACATAGTGAAAAGAGATGAGGAAAAGGCTGAGGTACTTAATGACTTTTTTGCCTCAGCTTTTAGCAGCAAGACTAGTTCTCCAGGTACCCAGTCCCCTGAGCTGGTGGATAAGGACAAGGAGCAGAATGAAGTCCTCATAATCCACAATCCATTAAGTCCATTTAAAAAGGACATAATAAATGCTATTTTATTCAAAGTTTCACATTGGAAGAAAAACAAACCATAATCTCCTCAGTTGCACAGGAATTGCAAATATTGGAAAAATACATTAAGAGAGAATGTGTGAAAATCATTCAATTTTACTATTTCTCTATGTGTCTTTCCTAAGAGGAAAAAAAAAAAAAGAGGGTAGAAATGAAAAGTCCTGTTTTCTCTGCAAGTATTAAACAGATTGATGTCAAATGCTATTGAATTGGATAATAGATAATACCCTCTGTAATCTTACTGCTAGAATGTCATAGAACATTATAGCTGTTTTAAATAATTATTTGAAAAAAAAGGGTAATTTTCTTTCTCTTTTTTTTTTTTTTTTAAAGATGAAACTGTTTTGATATTTTACAATATACTTCAGTGAAAAATTATTCTTTTTGATAGGAGTTTCAGAGGGATTAAGAGCTATCCAAACATTAATCTTACATATCATGCATCATGAGCAGAACTATAAATGTTCCTATTCTACAAGGTTTTGGCACACAGTTTTAAAATACCATGAGCAAATCTTCTTCCACCAGCAGAAATTAAGTAAGTGGCTGCGTGGTTTCAGACAGATTTCCAGCTCTATTATTTAAAGGGTTACTTACTAGAATGGAAATTTCATCCTTTCCGTTCCAGACACTAGCAAATCAGGTAAACTGATAACACTCACTTTAAACAGGTATTTACATTTTTTGATGGTTTAGGGCCACAGCAGGGGATTCTTGCTCTTCAGCAGAGAGTTATTGCTCAAAAGAATGTGGAGATTCAGATAGCAAGACTTGGTAGAAGTGCTGTGCTATGAATGCCTGTCACAGAACGGATTGCAGAGGGCATGGCTTCAGGAACATGGCAATGAAAGAATTGATGGAGGATGCATGCGGTCTCCAACTCAACTAACTGTGGTTTGATAATGAGAAAGAGGAGATCTGTGTCATGGTTGTAAACCCAGGTTACTTTGGATTGAGAAAAAAAAAAAAAAGAAAAAACAAGTGATGTATGTAAAAATCAAAAACTCTCTTCACTGTGCTTAAAAGTTCAATAAGACCACACAAATGATAAAAAAAAATAATAAAATCAGGACCACTTTCTGCACTGATTAGCAGTAGAGAACGACATTATCCTTCCCTAATAGAGTTCTAAAATTACCTCAGCTGGAAAGATGATAAGCTTCTCAAATTAAAAAGAAATGAAAATTAATAAATGATAAAGTTCCTGGAATCAGAAAAGACATGGCAATAACTACAGATTTTAAATAATAATTTGACAAGGTATCATAAGATACCGCTCATTATTTTAAAGAAAGTCTATTTTCAGCTTAATGTGAGGTTTTATTCATAGAAGTCTCCTTTTTTGTAAGTAAAGTTTTTCTTAAGGAGTTGTGCATTGCTGCCGTCACTAAGGAGAACAGTGCACCTAAAGCTTTACACAGTGGACATGACACTGTCAAGAACAGGGCTGTAGCTGCAAACATAGCTTGAAACAGGAGCTTGATGCCATGCATTTCAGTTATAAAGCCTGACATCTGCAGTACACTGTTTATTTAGATGTTTTATAAAATTGTTTACTACATTGCAAAAGGCTCTGAAGAGTTCAGCCTCCAGGAAATGTGTTTTTGCAAGATGCCTGCAGTGAATCTCTGCTAGATCACTGTGCCTTCCTAAAATGCCACTGAACTACAGCACATAACTTATGCAGAAAGTCATTCTTTCACATTTCAGTGGAAAACCACAGCAAACAGGAATTAGCACTAATTCCTACATACACTGTGCTACTCTGAATA
This sequence comes from Anas platyrhynchos, assembly GCF_047663525.1. Lineage (NCBI taxonomy): Eukaryota > Metazoa > Chordata > Aves > Anseriformes > Anatidae > Anas > Anas platyrhynchos. Next base: position 119,056,344 of record NC_092587.1, on the reverse strand, counting down.
TCTCACCCAGGCAGCACAATTGGGTGCCTCTCAAGGCCACAGCCACGCTGTTGCACAGAAGGAAAGTATGTAAATTAGAATGGAAAACCTTTTGGTGTTGTGAATAACAAAAAACTATTTGCAGTTATGAGAGGAGGTGGGTGTTGGTGAAGTAGTATTGAAATTGTAGCAGCTGTATTTATTAAAACAAAACAAAACAAAACAAAACAACTGTTAAAATCTTCTATGATCTTTGAAAAAAAAAAAAAAAGAAATAAAGAAGCTCCCCCAAGACCCTTTTCTTGGCAGCCCCAAGTGTTGTGATTTGAAATATGGCTTCAGTAATGTACTTTACTCCAGTAAAGTAGTCAGAACACAAAATTCTGAGTAATCCACTGGGCATAAATAAGACTAAAAGGTTACTGCTAGCCATTGAGAGTTTTAAGGATATGAAGAGCATTCAAGCCTTGTTTATGAGGCTGAGGGAGAAATATGGGAAAGAAAATACTTACTGTGTAATCACTTTTATATAGGTCAGGAAAATTTCCTGAGCCTTACGTAATTGCTTGTACATCACTGTAGCCTGTTTATGATGGAGGAGAGGGGAAGAAGAAAGCAAGCAGCTCATTCCTGCCTTTCTTTCTCTGGAACTGGCTCACTGGGCTAATGAACTATGTTGGAAGGGGCCTCTGGAGGCCGTCCTGGCCCAAACTCCTGCTTAAAGCCGACTGTCTGGGGCTTTGGTTGGCCTCAGCTCGGGTTGATCAGGCCTTGCCCAGAACAGTTGTGAGCACCCATGGCAAAGCCCCAGTCAGCCCCTACCAGCAGCCACACAGAGCCATCCCACAGTCTCCTTACACTGCAGGTCCCAACTGCATCTGAGGGGGCCTCCCTAGAAATTATATGCCCTTCCCCCAAAGGATCAGAGAAGATTAAGCCCAATTTTCCACCCCTTGTACCTCCATGCAGGATATTTCCCCTGCCTCTGCTGGCCACATAAAACAGAAGGATTTGTCTGAGGACATTACCTTGGGACCTTCTCATCCCCTTCCTGTCCTGCACCATGGAGGAGTCAGTCCTGCCACTCACACACACTCATGCTAGTTTTGAGTTTGAAGTGGTAAGAAATGCAATCTCTAATGCACTTGTGCCAGCAGGACTTCCTTGTGAATCATACTTCCATTGACAGAAATACATTTTAAAAACACAGCTTCCTTTACTCAAAATTCGCAGCTTCATTCCACTGTTGTCCTAAAAGAAATAATGCACAGATCCACCAGTATAATTGCAGTTTTCTACCAGGCAAAGCAACTCTGAGATAAACAAGCACCCCTCAGATAAACGAGACAAATTATCCTAGGAAAATATTGCCCATACTGAAAACTACACTAATGTAATGGTACAAATGGGGCAGCAAGTTTCCTCAAGATTGACTCTTCCTTGAAATTTCAAGAGTGGCTGCCTGAATTTAGATACCCAAATATATATTCTAACACATAGGCAAGTGACCTGATTTTCAGAAGTGTTCAACACTCAACAGATTCCCTTCAAAACAGTTTACTTTTTGGTCACTACTGACACTTTCAGAAATGCTGCAAGACAGAAGAATTTGAGTTGCAGGGTTTTCTTCAACTATTGACATATGGTAACTTTTTTTTTTCTGCTTATTTTGCAAAAAAAAAAAAAAAAAATTAAAAATAGAACAAACGCTGCTAACTTCATTGATTTTCATCCCCTTAATTAAAACCAAAACCAAAACCAAAACCAAAACAAACAAGTAAACAAACAACAACAAACAACAAACAAACAATCAAAAAGAAACAGAAAATGCCTTGCTTTAATAAACTGCATCTCACATTATGATTCTTCTCCAGCACCTCGAAATGAAAGTGAATGAAAATTAATTGAAGTGACATTCCTATCCCATGTGATATTTTATTGCACCAGGGAAAGAAATTCAAGACCACAGATTATATGTTCTACCTTTACCATTATTTACAGAAGTTATTTAGTACTGAAAGTTGCACAACTTTCTGTTCAAGTATTTATCAAGCCTTCAATGAACTTTAACCCAGAATGCTTTAAAATGAAAGATACAATCATTTATTTAGGTAATGGAGAGGAAATTAATAGTTAAAGAAAATGAAAACCACAAAGACTTTCATAAATAAAGTACTTAAGTATTTTAAGTACTTTCTGTATTTAAAGGGGGCTTATAAAGAAGATGGAGAGTGACTTTTTGCTCAGTCAGATAATGAGGGGACAAGGTTCTAAAATAAAAGGGGAGATTTAAGATGAGATGCTAGGAGGAAATTCTTCACTGTAAGGGTGGTGAGGGTGGCACAGGCTGCCCAAAGAAGCTGTGGATGCCCTATCCCTGGAGGTATTCAAGACCAGTTTGGATGAGGCCCTGGGCAACCTGATTTAGTGGGTGGTGTCCCTGTCCATGGCTGAGGTGTTGGAACCAGGAGGTCTTTGAGGTCCCTTTTGAGGTCCAACCAGAGCCATTCTATGAGTCTGTAATTAATAATAGTTTCTGTTACAGCCAAAAAAAAAAAAAAAAAAAAGGAGCAGCATGTTGAATGAAAGTTGAATGAAACCAGCATTAGTCAGATTATTTATGGTTGGTTCATTGCTAACTAACTAGTAGACAAGCACGCACACACACTGCACACACACTTGAGCAGGACAAGTGGCACTGGAGCAGCAGGTGTGTGGGAAGTGCTGCCTTCTGACTTCTCCCCTGCTACAGGGCACCAGTTGGAACAAGGAAACTGCTGTGGAAAGGGAGACATTTGGGAGATTCAGACTGTTTGATCAGAGGAGCAGTGGGTGATGCCATGGCTGCTTTGACATGACTGGGGTCACCAATTTGCTCTTCAGTCACTAATGGGGCAATGCTTATGCATGTTGCCCTTCAGTTAGGACTTACAGCACTGTCACAGTTGATCCTAAGAAAATGTGAAAGAGTGCATTGCAAATTGTTACTGGACAGTGATTTTTGGAATGGTAAACTCATACTTTTATATAGTTTTACTTGCCGCTATTTGAACACAACGAAGAAGTCTGTCTGCCTACTCCAATTAGCTTTTTTTTTTTTTTCAGTCATGTCTGACCTTGTTCATGCTGTTTTGTTCAGTGTCCTTGAGCTTAGCTTTAATCTTAAATAAAAGCACAAGAAATGCTACGTTTTCAAAGGCAGAGTTGAAAAGCCATTGACAACACAAATATTGTAATATTTTTATTCCACTTTGTTGAACTCTTCTACTTGTTAGGAGCTCTGATTCAACTGAGCTAACAAGGTTATCAGATTATATGTCTATTGTCTTGTTGTGACTTCCTTGGCTGAGTTCCTTCAGTAAACAATGCTGATGTGATGTTTTGTTCAAGTAGCAGAGCTGGAGGCAGCCAGAGGGAGGGGACGGAGTGGGGACAAGGGTCACAGATCTGTCAAGGCCTCCATGGCAGTGGTGCAGCAGGGAGCGCTACCTGCGGTCAATATTAATCAGTCTCCTGCTACAAGTGCTCCAGGTAATCGCTGCCAGCCTGTGGCAGCAAAGGAGCTGAGGATGGGGTTCTGCAAAACATCCTCAAAGGGTACTGAAAAGGTAAGCAAACAGGACTTTGCAGACATTCTCTGTTCAAGCTGACACATACCAAAAACCTTTAAAAGAAGGTAAATAAAACCATTTTAAAGGCATTAAACTGATGCATTAACTTAAAAACACATTTCCACTCACCCCATCCCATGACAACAGTACTCAAATTACAAGAATAACTGTGTAAATAGCCTCTAAAGAGAAAACACCATTGCACACTGCCTTTTCTGCTCATCTGTGTTAATTTAGATTACCTCTCAGCACTGTCATAAACTTGCTGTCTCCCTGCTGGTGTAATTAATACATGCCACCATTGCTATTTAAATCACAGAGGATGCCAGGGCAGCAGCTGCAGAGTTGGAGAACTTGCATTAGCATCATGACCATTAGCTAGTACTTCTGGTCACATTTTGGACTGTGATGATAGTCTGAGAAACAGAAAATATGTTAACTTTGCAATATGGAAGTAACAGTTGTCACCCATGGGACTATGGCATGATTTACAGCAAAATCCCACTATATATATATATATATATATATATATATATTTCTGGAATGGTGTACATAGAAAAACATGAGACATCACAGAAACCCTTCACCTTCTTCCCCTTCCTGCTCCAAGCAATTTTCAAGCAGCTAATGTTCATGTTCTCTCCTACATCTATATAACTGGTTGATGAGGTTCATTTGCAGGCACCCAGTAGAGATAGGATTCCTCCAATAGTGTTATAGGTTTTATTCAACACTGATAAACTGCTAAAATATGGGATGTGTCTTAAAACTTGTGACTGAATCACGAGACTGACTATTAAGTTGTGGCAAACATCCTGCTTCTGAGCAGGATTGTTCAAAAACAGCATTCAAACATTATCACAGTTTTAATACACTCAAATTATTGCTGCTACAACACTGGTCTGTGGGAACAACATGGTCACCTGGATGAACAGCACTATCACTTGACTGGTGTGTGAAGTGATTGCTTTGGCCCCTAAAAGTGTGTGCATGGAGTGCCTTTACTGGAAGCATTTGGGAAGGCATTGATTGATTTCTATAGCAAATATCCTGAGCTTGGAGATTCAGATAAATCTCTAGCGATGTTGTCCCTCCAACACCCTGTTGGAATCCTCCTTGGTCACAGCACATTCTCCCGGGGATATATCTGTATTTCCCATCTCATGGGGCTTTTCACCAAGACAAAAATGCAAAGTACTTTATTCTTAATAAAAGAGGAACAAAAACGGACACCCAGAACAGAGCATTTCCTCTCCAGAGTAATTTCAGAATAAGAGTGAATTAGAAATCTGCTATGCTGTTTTAGGCAAGAATAGTCTTGGCATAACCCACTGCTCCTCTGATCAAACAGGGATGTTACTTAACTTATTGCCAGTTAACAGCAAGCTTTGATTAATGATCTGGATATTGAGAAAAATAATAACATAAACAAGCCCAACACTCCTCTCCTATTCCTCATCTCACCTTTCCCTGTGTTATGCTATGTATCTCCCATTCCTTTGGTGAGACAGCAGCCTGTGATGGAAATTGTCATCACTGTGCAATGGTTCCCTCCTTATGTTCCTCTGCTGCCCTTGGCATCCTACCTGTTTTCCTGTGCCCCACTCATGGGCAGCTGTCCCTCAGGGTTGCCCCTGCTCCCGTGTGGGTTCCTGGACATGTGCCCAGCACTGTCACCTCCATGCATCTCCCCACTGAGTCATGTACCTTATAATTTTAAGTCCACTTTCCACTTCCTTCTTATACATGTGCTGTATTCCCATAAGTTGCCAGCATTTGTTTCTTCACTGGCCTCATCTTCTAAATGATTTCTATCCCTTTTGTAAATGTTGTTTTCCAAGGGACGCTGCTTCACTTTGAGCTTGCAACTGCTGAAGATTTTAAGTTCTGCTGCATGCACGGTTCCTTACTCTTTTAAATAAATTGTGGCTCATATCCCATTCATCCTCTCACATCACTATAACTCTTGCCTTCATTAAAAAGTAATAATAAATAAACAAAAGAAAACAAACACAAAGCTGCCATTTTATTTTCATTGTGTGTCTTCAAGGGGAAGAGTGTAGGGGAGAGGCAGGGAGCACCTGCAGAGTTGCCCACCAACCTCCATACATCAGGTACCTGTCAGAGTTGCTGTCAGTGGGTTAGAACTAAAGATGGTGGAAATTTATGAAAACAAACAAACAATCAACAAAAAAAAAACAACCCACACTATGCATGGCAACATTATGAGCCCAATGGCAGAGAGAAGCCAAGGGAAAGGATAGGTCATTCCTGTGGCACCTGAGGAGACACTCTCTTGTGGGTACCCGTTGGTCCTTCCCACCTCTCCCAGTCAGGCCATGTCTTCTGCCTGTGCACTTCTCTCCCTGAACCCAGGAAAGAGTCAGCCATGCTGAAGTGGTCCACATCCACATCCAGGACTATTGTTATGACAATTGCTTCTCCAGTTAGCTTTTTTTTTTTTTTTTTTAAGCTTACTGTAAAATGCTAATTAGGTTGCTGTCAGACTACTTTTTTGGACAGCAAGGTTCTCAAACTGTGCACGTATTGTGTACAAGAATAGCTTTATAATAGCAGAAAATTCTGAAACTCCTGACAAAGCCTTGCTGGGTCACACTCATCTCAGACCATTACAGGCAGGTATTTAACTCTCACACTGCTTAATGCTGCCTGCTTCCTAACACTTCAAAATCTATTTTACTTTCAGGTCATACACAAACAGGGCACTTACTATTCATTATGACCAGCCATATTTTGCTAGTGTTCATACTGAGTCAAATGTGACTCTATCAAAGGGGCCTGTCAGGATCCAGAAGCTTTTCTCTATGTATTTTTCTTTTAAATGCTAGTATTCATCTGACCTTCACCTTTAACAATTCTTTTTGTGCCAGTGGAGTTTCAGAGAACAGAGTTAAAACATCTTACATGGGGACTTCACCAAAATGTCTTATCCCTATAGGAGCAGATAACTGACTCCAGTCATTGTGATTCAGGAAACGGTGATCTATATGAAGGGCACCAAATGCTCCAGCAGTGCCTTTCACTCCCTAGGCCCTTTGAAGATTTTATTCTCAAAACAGAGAAAAATCGTGGTGTCTGAGATGTGTTACAATTACAGAGACCTGGGTGAGCCATTCATGAGTGCAGAGTACAGAGGCAGAATCTACAGCCTGAAATTGCTGCTGAAGAACCACATCTCTAAACTTTCAAATCAAATACTATACCATCCCCTACAAACACCTACATGTATTAGATGACTTCCCCCCACCCAATTGCTCCCCAACCCCCAAAAAAAAATAAAAGGTAAAAAAAGGTAGATAATAGAAATACAGAATACAAAAATACCTGGGTTTTCGTTCCATTATGGGTGGGAAGCAACAGGAGAGTAGCAGTCCTTCAGAAAAGATCTGGGAACACTGTGGGTCACAAATGTGAGTCAGCTATGTCCTGTTGTGACAAAGGCAAACCACACATTTTAGTGCATAAAAAAAGGTTTTGTTTTTAAGGCACATCAAATAATCCTTCCTCTTTGCTTAGCATAGTGGGGATGTGGCTGCACAGGCTCTGAACACTTCTAAAAATGGAGAGTTTTCTTTGGAACTTGTCTTGGGAACTAGAGAAAATTCTGTCCTTGTCAGTTTTTGAGAACAAGTTAGACAAACTTCTAGTAGGAATGATATGTGCAGCTTTGGTTTCCTGAGGAAGAAGAGGAAAACTAATCTGTCTAATTCCCATTTTGCAGGAGAATTTTAATCGCCAAATTTCCAGATCAAAGAGCTGTGTTTTGTGAAGTCATATTCACATGTACAATTACGTCAGGAAAGGGAGAAAAATTGGACATTGTTTGTTGAAATGAGTAAATGAGTTTTCAATTTCCTACTTGGCACTGTCCAACCTAGTTTTTTTTTTTTTTTTCAGCTCACAGTGAAGTGATGTTTTGAATATATATTCATAAAAACTGGTAGTTTTAGATGTCCTCAGAATAAATATGAAAGCAAACAGAAATTTTGGAGATCTGCACTTTGGACAGGGCCACTTACAAGTTTTTGGTCTCCCTGCATCCTTTAGTGCAAATCTCCTCATTGAATGATGGTGGGTAAAATCCAGGGAACTCCATGCTAGTCAGCTGGATCTCTGCCCTTGGAAAGGCTGGGGAACCAACCTTCATAGAAGTTATGACGGAGACAATGCATGAAGGAGACAATGATTGGGATCAACCAGTGTGGATTTACTATGGCAGATTGGGCATGGCCAAACTGATTGCTTTCTCCGATGAGATGACTGATACTGTGGATGTGAAGTGAATGTTAACTTGCCCTTAACAAGGCCTTTGACATGGTCTTCTTAGAAGTGAACAGAACCAGACTTTTCTCAGAAGTGCACAGTGGAAGTATGGGAAGCAGGAACAACAAGGGAAATTCTGACTGCATACAAGGAAGAAAGTTTTCATTGCAACGGTGGTCAGACAGCAGAAGCCCAGTCCGGTTCTGTAATCTCCTTCCTCAGAGATACTCAGACTGTGGTAGGACTTGGCCCTGAACTACATGCTTTAAGCTCTAATCAGACCTGCTTTGAACAGGAGGTTGGGCCAGGTAGTTTCCACCAGTCCCTTCCAACACACAGGATCCTGTGACTCTATGAAAGACACTCGACTAGTGTTCCTTAACTGTCAGTCTGCTTAACAGTAGATAGTCCACTTAACAAATGGCTTTGGTCTGTAGATTAGGATGATGAAAGGATGGTAATATCCTTGTAATTCTTCTGTTTGGAACTAATATTTAAATGAAAATGAAATAGGCAACCAGGGATCATCAGTTCTTTCCATTATTCAGGCTGCTATCATGTGGTGTAAGTAAGAAGAATCAACCAGAAAACCTCAGAAACTGCTTGATGGCACATTGATCTTAAAGATACTTTACCCCCGAGCTGTTCACAAAAGAGTTATGACGAGAGAAAAGAGAACTCTAATATTAGATGTTTTCTCTTTGATGTTCGATTAGGCATCCTTGAGTTTCTTATCCCTTTCTATCCTGGCAGCATGTTGGTGTGCATCCTGTTTGGCAGGAGGCAATATAAGCCTGCCAAATGTATGTCTGCTTCCTTGTTTCTCTCTCCTTTTCTCACTTCAGTTATAGAATCAGGGAAAAACAACATGATTTCATAATTTGTGTTAGATTATTGCATGCATTTCACAACACAGTCTGTCTGGTTTGTCGTAGCTACACTACTAATCTTCAGATTTCAGCAGGTATAAAGTATACCTTTCACTTGACACAAGTTTAATTTGAATCATAAACTCTATCATGTCTGATTATCAGCAGTATTTTGTACCATAAGAATATTCAGGAATGAATTACTTTCCAGTTCAAGCACTACAATATTAACAGTGTATTGAAATTAGGTGTATCATACCCTTCAGGCATTTCAAGTGTACTGCTACAGTTCCAGTAGACAATTCCACAACAAACAATATTATTAAGATGAGATGGTGCTTTATTTGAAGTTCATGCCTATCAGACATCAGGCTGTACCTGGCACATAGTTCTGAATGCAAAAATATTAAAAACATATTATTTTTCCCCTTAAAGTTTTTGACAGATGACTACCAGGCTGATTCTTTTGCAGCTGGACACAGACAACATGCCATGACTTGATCAGTGAAGATCACTTCTTCAAATTACATGTAGCCCAATAAAATTTCAGCTGGGATAACCAAACCTTTAGGAGCCATCGCATGAAGGGTTTATAAACTGATTACAAATGTATGAGCAGACTCAGGTGAGATATGAACTCCTATCACATCTTAAATCAAAATGGATACCAAAGGAAAAATAACCATTGTCCATGACATTAGAGTTGGGTACATTTTTAAAATTCTCCAGCACAGTTTCCTACCAAAATAAAGATATTGTGAGTTTGCCATCTGTCTGTTAGTATCCTCTTAATTTTTTAAATGTTGGACAATTTCAACAACAGTGATAGAGATTTAATGGCCTCAGAGTTGTGTTTCTGTCTCTGACCCACACATTTTATAGTTTCAAACAATCAGTTCTGATTGGTTTCACTGCAGTCAAGAGGGGCAGAATGTGGTGCATGCGCCAAAAACTGAAAGAGCAGAAATTCTATAAGACATGACATTTCTGTGACACTTCCCAGAATGAGAGAGAAGAAAATAAAAAGTCCTGCATGCATGCTATTCTATAAGACTCTCACCATATAGATTTTTTTTAGATTTTATACTTTCATACATGGACACAGAGATTTAATTATATTCAGTATTGATGAAATCTTAAGATTTAATTATTATTGTTCCTGTATTTAGGTCAGAGCTTCTGTTGAGATTAGATACCAAGGAATATCATAATTAAACACATACATAATTCTGCAAAACTCTGGGCAAATAAGTCCTTACTAGAAGAGCTCTCCCTTCCATTTCTGTCTTGCCTAATTAAACTGCAAGCTTCTTAAGAAAGGGACTTTTTCAAAATGCATATTTGGACAGCCCTTAGCATCTTGAACTTGGTCCCCTGTTCATGATAATAAAAAAATCCCCAATAACAGTATTTTTTCCAGCTCCATTATGTTGGGAAAAAAAAAAAAAAGGCAAATCACTCACATAGGTAGGATTAATGTTCTGCTAGGGTGGTAGAATCATACCTTTATCTTGTGTGTTAACTCTTTCCCTCGAGCAATGTGCTTTCTCTGCTGAACATATATGTACTCCTGTAAAGCAAACCAAACAGAAATCTTAATTTGAACCTCAGAAAAAGAATGAGTTCTTATTACATCCATTTTTTATCCCATTTTATTACAGTCTATGTCTTTTGGAAAGCCAAAATATTTGTAGGCAGTCCAGATTGTTTTGCTTAGTGGTATTACCAAAAATTAAAATATAAAGGCAAGAAAATGAGAAAGAAAGTAGTTTAATGATGGTTACCTCTAAGAAATCAAAGTGTTTTAACTATTATATTTAAACCTTTCAAGTCATTACTACTAAGAGAGGCACATCTTTTGTAAGAACTATTAATTCTAATTAGAGGGATGTGACATCTAGGTTTGACCCAAACTTTTTTTTTTAAAATAAATGACTAGGTCTTAGATTCCATGCTCTTTGGGATGATAACTGTTTTGGAATATTCAGTGTTTACACAGCCTAGCAATAAGCAATATAATCTATTCAGTTATAAATAAAGGTGATTGTTGGGTCATCCTGTCCCAGAAATATTTTTCTTATCACTGCTGATTTGAAGCTTTTTTGGCATTTCACTTTTTTTTTTTTTTTTTTTTTTTTTTTTTTTTTTGTGTGTGTGTGAGTCATTTGCCTGGGAAAGATTTCTTGAGAGGTTTTGGCAGCAGGCTTGGATTCTGAGAGGTGGGAATGGCTTCTTTTCCTATCAGGGAGATAAAGGAATGGGACAGTATGATTTCACTTCATCTCATTTTTTTGGGGGGACCAGGGCTTGGAAATGAAACATTCAGGTGAACTTCCATGGCAAGTTAGGAAATGATAATGTGCTCTTTCACTCTCTTGGTTGCCTGAGAAATGAAATATCTGCTCTAACAGATAAAGTATTAAGATATCTTTGGCACTTGGGATGAATTAAAACCCAGTATCCATGCACATCTTCTGATTATGGACTTTCTTCTTTGGAATTTGTCATGCTGGACCATTACTGAGATTGTGTCCGAGGCATAACTTAATGCTGTTTTACTTCAGAATGTCTCTTGCAGCATTCTAGAAAAGAGGTCTCTGAAGTGCTTCCCTGACTTCAAAGTGTAACTGAGGACAACAACAACAGCAACAGCAACAACAACGACAACAACAACAGAATACCCAAATACCAAAGGAAGTACATCTTTTTGCTTGTCTGTTTGTTGAGTTAAATCTCCTTCCTTGCAGCACCAAAAGTCAAAGGTCAGATCTGTGTACATTTTAAAAGGTGTTGAAAATGCCTATGATGTCACTGCATGAGTGGGATGCATCTCTTTGAGATAACATACTGAGGGTCATGCTGCACTGTTATACTCTTGTAGACGTGTGTTCTTTTCTTTAAGATATAAGCTGTAATATCCTATCTTGTCCTTTGTCACTCTGATTACCATGTAGGCCAGCAGAGGCAGGTGGGAGGCTAAGTGTATAGTTAGATAATAACAAAATGTTCTTTCTAATTTTGCAGTGTGTCCAATCTTTCTCTGGTGACAGAAACATAGTGATGAATGAAGGTTCAAAAAATATATTTTTTTGCACTTTTACTCATGTATTTTTCTCGAGAGAGATAGAACTAAAACTCTTTTGCTTTTTCTCAGGTCCAACACTCCTGAATGTAGGGCATGTTTAAAATCAAAACTGCTTCTAATTGTAATAAACAATCCTTATTTCCATGAAAACTCAAATTAAGGCCTTTAAGGGTGACAAAAGCTGCCTTAGACTATCTGAAGACCTGTATCCCAAAATGAAATCAGTCAGATTTCATCTTGAAGTCCAGATTCATGTTCTGTGGTTTGTCTTATGTTTCAGTAAGTAAATTTTTAATGGACAAAAAGATACTACTTGGCCATTTAAATCAAAAGTTTCTTTAGTTTCTTGATTATTACTAACTGAATATCCCAAAAGTAATTTTGTTAGATGTAAATAAATCCTGTATCTTCCAATTCAATCCTGAAAGAATCTGAACCGAAGCACACACAGACTATATTAGTGTCATGTCAATAGCTGTATACGTTTGCCTAGCTCCCCTCACCTTTTGGCAGGTTAACAACAGTTTCATACTGTCTTAGCACTGCAGTAAAATAACATTCATGTTAGATTGTCTTTCTTGTTGTTGTTGTTGTTGTTGTTGTTGTTGTTGTTGTTCTTCTTCTTCTTCTTCTTCTTCTTCTTCTTCTTCTACTTTTATACATATATATATATAAATTTAGAGACCTTAAAGTACTTTCAGAATAACATCTGTTTTGGTTTAGACTGTGAGCAAAAAGTAAAAGGTTAATGCATTATCAGCTCATTCTATTGCTTATGCTAAGCTTTTCAGCTTCAATTATCTCTTGCTTCTTACAAGATTAACTATAAATGCATGAATGGAAGTACCGATGTTGAATAAATAACAGCGTTAAACAGCTGACTTTCTTGTTTGTTCTGCTTCACAATTTTTATTCATCTTAAGAAAGGATGGAAAATCTTACAGGTACAAACGTTTAAGACACTGGTTTAACCTGTTATTTGGAGTCTTATTCAGTTGCTTGCTCTGAAATGCACTTGTATGACCTTAAGCTCTTGTAGCATGAAGATAATAACACTTTGCAGCTCACATAACATTCTCAGAACACTTGCATTAAATATTTTGAGATGCTTCAAATGGATGGGGATTAGATGGGTAATGAAGGTAAACAGGCAGGTGAATCTATATCTTGTTTTCTAAAGAGGAAAATAACTTTAAAAGCACTGAGGTGATTACCTAAGAAATCAGTAAACCTTAGGTTCACAGTTTCAGGTTCATGTAAAGAAACTGAGAACACAAAATCATCCAAAAGACAACAAGATTTAAGTTTTCCAACCCTGTGGAAAACTGTACTTTTGTTCTTTTCTTTAAAAAAGAAAATGTGAAAAATGTCTGTATAGCAATGTGGAAATAATTATCAAGATTTATTTATTTGCTTAATACTTTTTTTTTTTTTTTTAAGTAAGATCTTTAGCACTACAGGTAGTTTAAAATGAATTTGGATTTGTGTTCTGATACAATGAACTCATGTGACTAAGGTAAACACTAGGTTGTATGAATGTCCAAAATGGAATGTAAAAGACAATTTTTTTTTTCTTATGAGTATTTCATAGCAAAATTTGCAATACCACAAGAGACTGAATAACAGTAGATTACATAAAAATAAGAGCTCAATGCACAAGTGTAAAAAAATGATGCAATATAGTGAAGAACATGATTTGTTGTAGAGACAATTTCATTTCAAAAAGTTCTGTTAGTACTCATAATTGATTAAGTATGACCTTAACATATTTATCAGCAGGAAAAAATAATAAGCTTGATTTCATAGTATCTAGGTGAACAAGGTCAAACCAAAGCATGAAAAAAGATAATTTCAATCCTAGTGTAAATATGGGAACACTTTAGAGTCTAGTTAAAGTATTATAATGATTTTTCCAAAATGCACACTCATATGAGAGGTTTCAAAGATATTTCTCTACTATTTTTAAGGGTACATGTTATCCACAATAAAATTAAGAAATTTTCAATAATAAAACCAAGATCTTGTAGTTCTAAGAATAGTCAACATTTATTATTTAAGCAATTAAATAAGGAAGCTTCTCTTCCTTGGAAAGGAGAAGTGCTATTTATTTAAAACCCTTCAAATTATTGACTAAGCAATGCTGATGATAATATGGTTGCAGGATGCATTAATTGCCATTAACAAACAACATAAGAAAGGAGATACTCTTTCTTAACATTTACTGTTGAATAGTGATGTTTATTAGAGTAGCAGCTGAACTACAGGAATTGCAGAGCATGTCAGTGCACATCTCTCCTCTTTTTTACTGGTGGTTCTGGCAATTGCTAACTCCATGACATGCTTCAGATGAAGGTGCAGTGCCTTGTTCTGTTATATGGGTAATGTAAGCATATAATATATCAGAGTGAGAAGAATTAATTTTGGGATCATGGTAATTAGTTTATTTTCCAAAGTATTAAGATGTTACCATAGTAATAGTTACCATAATTGCTGTGTCAGCTATGGCAGTTGCAGGTGCTGTTCTTTGTATGTTCGAGCCTTTTAAAAATCTTTCTAAACCATTTGCCTCAAGCATTTTGTATTTTCTATTCGTTACCTTATGTTTTCATAAAGTGCTCTCTTGTCCTTCAAAACAGGAAGACTTGGTTGGCCCTTTCTGTTCTCTTCATTATGTGATACAACTTGCTCATATCTTTCTTGTGCTTTCTTTTCCTAAACTGAATAATTAATTGTTTTAGTCTAATTTTTAATGGGATAACATGCCTCATTCTCTGTTCATCATCCCACAGTTTCATTTTGCTTTTTATTTTATTTTTTTTGCATGGTTTCCTAAGGCTTGTATGCACTCACTTTTTCTGTAGAAGTGCCTTACATGTCAATTTACAAATGGATTCAATTCACTGACCAATTTTATCTAAATTTGTTAGGGAGCAGAGGTCTTAAAGACAATTAGTTTCCTTTAAATGTCTTTTAAACAAGTGTCTGAGAAAAGGTAGCAATGTGACCTCACTTTAGCAGCCATCAGAATATTATCACCTGACAGGACTTGAGGGTGCCTGTGGGGAAGTTTCATTCAAAGGAGATTGGATGTCTGATTGCAAAAAGGTAGCAAAAGCACGTCTAAGTACCTGTTTTTAATGAGGGGGCTAATTCAGAGCATGAGGATTTGTCATCAGTGGTCGTTGTGCCCACTACTGAATATGTGTTGTGTTGGTAACAAAACAGGAACCTGCTAGCAGTTATATAAAACCTCATGGCTGCAATGGGAACAGCGCTAGTGCAGCAGAAATACTGTGCTATGAAATGAGTGTATGTTTAATGTGTGTTACGTGTTATTAAGATAAAAAGAGAAAACAAAACAAAACAACAACTACAAAACAAAGAAATGAGTGGCACCTCGTAAGAACATACATTTTAGACTAGATCACATTTTTTATCTTTACACTCAATGCATTATACTCTGTTAATCCTGTATTAGTAATAAAAGTTCTGTAGTAATAATAGTTCTGTTCTGTGTGTGCAGGAGAGTAAAGAAAGTCCAAACAGAGAAATCACTGTTGTCCAGCAGCAACAGAAACAGAGACTAGTGGAGGTCACAGAGGTCTGTGTGGTGCCTAGATGCATCCTTAAGGAATATTTTGTACTTCTTTATTATTCTTTTCACTTTTTATCTGTTATTCTTACTACTATGAAATTTCAGCTTAGGGAATGCTTGATTACTCCTGCTAAAGGCTTCGTTTTGTTGATATGACACAACAGATGACTCCAGTAAAAAATGAGGTGAGGTCAGATCTCATGAAACTGAATAAACTTTATTCATATACAGTCTCGATGAATTTTTCTAACAGATGACTATCCAAGGTGTTTTTTTTTTTTAATAGAAACAAATTGTTTTGTTTTCTAACTCCTTTTTTTTTTTTTTTTTTAAAGCAAAACCCATTCTAATTGCGTATGCTTTTTGACAAAGAATTTGATGAGAGATGCTAACCCCCGCAATACAAGTTCATTTATACAAGATGATGTTACATTCATATAACTGCAAAAAAAGTATTAAAAATTCTTATTCCCACTTGAAACACACAACCTACTTTCACCTTTACCGTCACTAATACTCACAAGGCAACATTATCTGTTACTAAGGTAACATGGATCAGAAAGAGCATTTACATATCTTTCAAGGCCAAAAGGTTTTATCATAGTTAGCAGACAATGTTACACTAACCTAAACTTCTGCTGTGCATAACAGAAAACAATCTGAATTATGTCTTAAATGTTTACTATTAATTATACAAAACAATACAGTTTGTATTCCAATGACATCAACTGTGATGAAGACTTGGAATATAGGATATATTTAAAACTATTCTACCTATTTTTATATATTTACCAGTGATTTATCTCTAACATTAAATACCTTTTAAAAACACATAATTCTGACCTGCAATCAATTCTAAATGTGCAAAAATTTTGATGGGGCATTCAATCCATACAGTGGTGACCTTCCTCAAATGCCAAGGAATGCTTAGGACTAGCCTGGCAGGCTCTGTAAATGGTCAGGATAGAGCCAGCAGCCTTGGCACCAATTTCACCTTTGTGCAGATGATCAGCCATCTGCAGGGTTCTGGTGAGTTCTCTAAAGAAGCCTTTTTTACCAGACTGCTTTAGCAGGTGAACTAAGAAAATGAAGACAGCTTTGACTTCTCTATCAGCAGAATCAAAACTATTGTCAACAAAATTTTTAATTTTAACATCTCAAATAAATATCTTTGTTCACATGGGTGCTTTTGAAGCAGCATTCCCTTGAAGAGCAACTTCAAGGGAATAACCATTTGTCTGAAACCAGCAGTAAATAGAACACAAATTAAGATCTATTGGGAAGAGCTTATATTTAAAAATGTGGCCACGCTCCTTTTTTCATATGTGTGAACTCAATGTAATTTTGTTACAAGGTTTTAATTATTTCTACTCAAGAAATTTTGCCTAAAAAAAAAAAAAAAAAAAAAAAAAAAAAAAGAATTTTAAAACTAGCTGCAACAGAAAGACTTCTTTTCCAGAGGCTCAGTGGTAAAGCTCAACTGATCATTGGGTCAACTGGCAAACTAGAAGGTTTCGCATTAGTCAAAGATCCTGGCAAGTAGAGCAGGGATGTGCAGTGAAATGATACTTCAGAAAGGTAATGATGGAGCAAAATATCTGGCTTATCTGGCAGAAACTCAGCTAAGGCTGTTGCTGGCCTTGTCCTTCAGGACAAGGATCAGGCCTACAAGAGGCAGCAAGAATAACATCTGAAAGTACAGAGAAACTTGTCCAAGACAGCATAGAAGCCTCATAAGGAAAAAGGTGAAATGGGAAAAAGGTGAAATGGGAAACCTTGAAATGGGAAGTCTTGATCCAGTGACTAGAAAGAATCTTCTTTTAACTATCTGTGACTATTAGAAAATTGCATTGCAGAGCTTCCTTTCTTCTCTCATGGTACATAGCACATTTTAATTCCTGAAAACTAAAATGAATTATTGTAAGAGCACACACGATCAGAAAAATTGGGACATTACCTTATCTTTGACAAAATATTCATGTAGTCTAAGAAATGTGCAGCTTTTGTGTGTCTATCTTGACATGTTTGCATATCTGAAAACTCCAAACTGCCCTGCCCACAGGCAGATTTTTCAGCTTACTAGTACTATGGGCTAGCTAATGTGATAAAAACACGTTTTTTCCTCCTGAAGGAAAATGAAACTTTTCTTCTAGTGAAGATATGGTCCTTGGGGCTAGGACCTTCTATGTGTGTGGAGTCTTGAAAAATAGGATAAAATGTCAGCTCAGGTATTTTGCTTCTGAGATATTCAGTGCATTTAAGAAAGAAAAATTACAACCCACTTGTGGTATTCAAGACATAGATAAATGTGATTAAAACAAAACAAAACAAAAACACAACAACAACAACACCAAAAACAAAACAACAAAATAAAACAAAGCAAAAAGCCCTACAGACTTGGGCATTATGTTACATTAGTCAACACAGATGCATATTATTTATTCTTCCTTTTCTCTACAAACATTCATATGTATTGACAAGTCTAACCCGACAGCATTTGAGAAGTTTCCTATTCCAAGGCCTTGGACTGCATATATGCAAAACTTCCTTTCTTCTCTCATGGTACATAGCTTATTTTTAATTCCAGAAAACTGAAATAAATTCTTGCATATAAGCTTATAAATAAACTAGCATGACAACATAGTCTGTTAAGGAAATTGAGAATTAATGTTATTGGAAAATCATAAGGTAAGTGACTTTTCTATTACATAATCTTTGATACTTTTTTGTTTCATGTTCTGGGTATTATATCAGAAGGTGAAGGATTTTCCTCCTCTGTTCTGTGCTCTCATTTCACCTTTACTACTCATGTCTATTAAGGGAGATGTTTTAAAATGGGTAAATATGGGTTAAAAAAGAACAAACAAGCATGTTCCACCAGATAATGGTTCTAACTCTGATAAAGTCATTTAATCCAGGTAATTAATAAATTCACTATCTATAAAATCTTCTCAGTATGACTAACGTTTTTTCTCATGATTTTTCTTGTTTGTAAGCTCTTCAGGGCAATACTATAGTATGTGTTGTTTAAGAGCTTACTCTAGGATACTACAGTGGCTTGCTTTAGCTTCTGTGAATGTGTAAAGCTATCACTTACTGTTGTAGTAGGTGGTAAGATAGCCTTATATTTTCTCTAATTTTCTGCTTCTCAATAAATGTCAGTGTTTTGTGATGGATTTTTCTCCCTTGAAGAATTAGCCAGTTAGTACAGTACATTTCAGGTTCAGTACAAAAGTCACTAATGCTTTTCAAGGGGTAAGGAAGAGAAAAACATAGTGTTTGCCTATATAAAAATAATTTTTCAGCTGTTTATTTGAGAAAATGTATTGTTTTTGTCTTGGAACAGTGACTTTAAACACACCTGAACAGCAGCTTTGCTGCCAAAGCTTTGCCTACCATGCATTTGGCTAAATTAAAAAAAATAATAATAAATTAAAAAAACCATACGTATACATGTTTCAAAGATGTATTAGTCAAACTGACCTCGATAGACATTATCAGAGTTATTTTTATTATCTGTAAATTAATTTTTTTTTTTTTTTTAGGTTCCTTTGCACATGATACACTTTACTGCCCAGAGATTTGAACACAGGCCTCCCTGATGGTGCTTACCTCTGGCTTCAATCATCCCTCTGCTCTGTATAGCAAAACTGGAGGGAGGATGTATATCTCTACCATGCACTCATCCTCATCCTTGTCATGCCTCAAGCAATATGGAGGAAAAGAAAGAAGAAGCAGTTCCTATTTCTGCAGTTTTTGTCTTCTACAAATTTAAAGTAAAGAACGCTGGAATGGCTCAAAGTTATAAAAAGTTAAGCCAGCACCATTCTTCCATTCTTTCTTTTTCTTTTTGTCTTTTACAAGAAAGCACCAGCAAAGTATTTCTTCATTGATGATATTGCTCATCAATCGCTATTGAAAGTCTGATCAGGTGGTGAAGATACCCTTCAGCCTGCAAGAAGGATTACAGTGGCAATGACTGCTTTTGGGACACAAAGTAAAATTAACTTCTAGGTTATCCCCGTCAAGGACCATTAAGTCTTGAACTATGAGGGACACTGTGAACAAGTCATATTTTAACCTCCCATGAGCACAAAAGCAGGCAGGTTCTTCTCCTCCCCCAACAAATCTGACCTTCTCTGAAATTTATGTGGAAATGAAAAATAAAAGGCAGCTGTAGCCCTGCCGAACTCTGATGATGTGACTCATTTTAATTACTGGTATTTGGAAATTAAATGGCCTGAGTTTCATTTGATAGTTTGTTTCTGGAAGAATGATTTAAGCAAGCTCCAGAGTTTCAGCACCTTTTACAGCAGGTGTGAAGCAAAGCATTCATTTTTCTTTTAACAGTGTCCTTGTAAGCACAATAACAATTAGGAAGCTAGGTCTTCACATCACAGTCTCCTGTTTGCTGTGGCATTACCTCAATGGGCTACTTTATCACTTCTAATTTTCTCAACAAGTTTCTTAAATACCAGTTTCAGTAAATTGGCATCAAACAACATTAGAGGTGCATGATTTATTTAAAAGCAAAACACAGAAGATACACAGACAGCTCGAACATATGCACTGCTAATGTAAGCTTCTTAATTAAATGAACCATTCCCTTTGAATGCTTTCCCCATATCAGCTTCATTAAGTCAGAATAACCACTACATGAAAACAGTAACTCTTCACTCTTCATCCAGTGTATGGAAACAAGAACTGTCTTATGAGAGGAGTAGTGGATTTTCTTGATATTGCTTTTTTTTTTTTTTTTCTCCCATGGTTTTCTTCAAACAGATAGAAAAAGGAGGGAGAATTGAACAGAGGAATATATAGTAGCAATAGTAACTCTACCAAGTGATCTTTGTAAAAGTCACAATGCATCTATTCATATTTCAGCTATTCTGGCTGCATTTTGACAGAATGACAATTTTCATACATTTACTCTATTTTAGAAAGAGCACAAATCAAGTTCAAAGAACAAGTGTGTATTGCTAAGTCAAAGAGAGATAATGGACTGACAGACAATTTATTGAAGAGGATTTTTCACTGTATTTCAGTGTTTCAGATATATACACATTTATTTATTTTTTATTTCAAGAATAAGTAAATGAGGCATAGCTTATAGATTTGGGGTCAAGAGGGTGGCTTAAAATATTAATTATTTTGTGATTTGTAAGCTCACTCAAGATTCTGGAATTACTTTAGACATTTAAAATGTGTTTAGACTATAATCTCTACTAATGTTTTCAATTACAATGGTAATGGTTTGTACTGTTTTATTACAGGGAAAAACACACCAGATCAGACTATTAAACATATATCGTTGTCAGCTTTTCAAACTGTATTTTGTACGCTGTCCTACAACAATAGGAGATAACCAAGGTATTTCTACACATTTGTTTTGTAAACTGTGCTTTAAAAGTGATAAAAGAAGTGAAGTTTTTATAAAGAGTCTTGTTGCATATCAGACTGAAGGACAAGACTGATGGACTGAAGTACATTTTTAGACCATTCATTAAAAAAAAAAAAAGTCTTAGAAATAAACAGCAAATCAGATTTATAAATGCAACCCACAAAGAAACACTGAGAATGTCTAAATATGAGAGAGAAGTGAATGTGTATGTCTGATGCATGTTTTTACTTCATGTTGGGAGTCCATTGGGAAAACAATGACACAGATCACAGGAACAAACAATAAATATTTTGATATGGCTTGTCTCAGTTGATCTCTCTAGGTATAGGGACTGCAAAAATCAGCTCATTTCCTATATGTACACATAAAAGCAGCAAGTGAAAAATAGTCATTAAAAAAAAAAATGTTAAAAATTCAAAAACGAGCTCTGTACAGGTAGGTAATGAAGACATTTCAGAACAACATCATTGTAGCAAATGGGATGTATGTTCATAAACTCAGATTTTTGAAGACCACTAAAATTTATTTATTAAAGGAAAGATTTTATGGAAAATCAAACACATTTCAGTGACAATACATAGTCATCTCATTATAAAGAAGGAATTTTCATCTTGGTTCCAATGCAACTTAAAACTCCCTTTCTTTAATTTTTCTTCAATACTCATAAACTATGTTTTAAATTAAATTCTAAAGGAGAGTTTATGAGACACTCACCAGCTAAGTAGAACCAGTGTAATAACACACTATGTATACAGCTCCAGCAAACTGCAAAATACTGAAGGATCTCCCTTGGAGATGTTCTTTGTCCATATATTTACAAAAATATTTTAAGTAATAGTACCTGGCTCATATATGTACTCCCGTCCGTGGTGTTTCATTGTAGTTAGGCTTGAGGAATTGGATTTGTACTTCTGAGCAACAGCAGGTCAAGCTAGGATTGAAAATGGAGGCTAACTGTTGATCAGAAAGGTATTAACTGTTCTTTTGGGTAAGAATCATTTCTACTATTATTGCTTCATTGGGACACCCTCCTTATGACACAACTATTTGAATGATGACACCATGGGACTACATTTAAAATGCTAATGCTATAGCTCCAACAGTTTTTGTTACAGAAAACTTCAAAAGTGAACTGCACTGTGTCATCTCTGAGTTATGTGGCCACCCAGTAGTCAAATACCAAAATTCTAAGAGAGTGCAGATTTACTGGTGGTCTAGTTTACCAGGGTGATGAATAACAGAAAAAAAAAATCACCTGAAGAACATGCAATATGTACAGATCAGATCAAAGTAAGGTGCTAACAGCTGTACCCTGAAATTAGCAAAATAAAGTGTAATTAGTATTACATCTTCAGCAAATATGTAAAATGCCATATTAAACTGAAGAATTATTGTCCACTAATATCAGAAAAATGTTGGAAGAGGAGATTTTAATCAGAAAAGGTGGGGAAGGGGTGGATATATTGACAACATTTGTAAAAATATATTTTAATATTTTATAATATATTTATATGTTATATTTTAATAAAATATGTTTTAAAATATATTTTAAAATTGCCTTATTTTCTGTGAAGTGAAAACGAGGAAATGGAGCAGCAAAATATGTCTTGCAACAGTTGATAGGAGAGAGAAGTTCTCTACTTAGTAGAACTCTTATTTGCACTCCTAGAAGTACATTCACATTTCCATTCCTGTATTTCTGGAGCACCAATATTATACTTCTGTAGTAAGATTTTTTTGGGGGGGAGGAGGGTGAGCAATAAGCAAATAATGCACCAAGAAAAGGAAGTAAATCTTTTGCGTGGTAGATCTTGCTTTCAGTTGATGGCTCTTGATCCTCAGTGAGCAACTGGTCTGCTCCCCATCGCTACTAGTACTTGGAAAAATTTTGAGGTGAGTCTGTAGTTTGAGAAAAGAGTACAGAGATAAGTATGTTGATTTTGTTTATCTAAACATTCATTAGTGGTCTTGTGATATACACACCTGTCCTCTAACACTGAAACTCATATATAAAATCGAATAACCACATAATCCACACACAAAAAACCAAAACACTATAAAATAAGTATTGGTAGAGATATTTCCTCTTTGCTGACTTTCAAATTAAGGTATCCCTTTAGAAATCATGCCACCATACATCCTAAAATTGGAAATGTCAAAAGACTGATAAATTTAGCTCTTTTAACATTTTCTGGTGACTTTTAAAAATATTTATTTCAGTTCTTTGTAATGCAAATTGTATTAGGAAGAAAAAGGAGGGAATGGGACTGGCCTCTGTTTATTGACACAGTACTAGGATGAGATATAGCCTGTCAATGTTAGTTGAATACTTATATGGCCCTTCTGATGACACGCACATGAAAAGAATGATTTTTCACATACGGTAATCACCTTGAATTATTCAAAGTGCAGCTTCATCCTTCCATATCTATCATATATTATTGCTGGGCCAGATAAGTGGGTGTTAGATGGTGGGGACATATTTCAGTCCAAAGTGGGCTTTTAAAGTTGAATTATAAACCCCTAAAAATAAAATAGGGGGTTATCATGGGACCTTCAACCACAGAAGCACTAGTAAGCATAATTAATACTCATCTCAAGAATGGGCAATCTATTGCCATCCCCCACTGAAGAAGCAACATTACATGAACTAGAATGCGTCATGTAATGAAGAGAAGGAGATCTATTATTACTATAAACTCTTTCTGGTTCCATTATCTTCACCTCCAAGAGTGTATTGACTACCATAGTGATATCTAAGTGAGGAATATGATTGTGACAAACACGGTTACATCAAGAATTCTGAAATAAACAAATACTGTGCCAAAGTTACAATATGTAGTGAGATGCCACTTTGCAGTTAAGGGTCAAAAAAGATGAAAACACCAGAAATTAATGAAAGGTTAACATTGAGGACGAACTGGGACAATTCTACCTGTGCTACAGCTTTGTAGAGGGATAAAATTGGGCTGGCCTTGCCACTCAGACTACAAAGACACTGATTAGACAGGCTGAGAGCAGGTAACAGGAGAAGTGCTCTTAAGATCAGTCTGAATCATAGCTCTTTGGAAAAAAAAATCACACATTTAATGGTGTGAAAGAATTTTGTACGCCAGGATTTATAAGAGAGGAGCATCTACTGTTTGTCAAGGGTGAAACTTTGAATGTCAAACCTACCCTGATCCTCATCCACGGATTCCTGAATGGTAGATTACATTCATACTTGACCCATCAAAACACAACTTTGAGTTTTTCACACACCTTGCATTATTCTTGTATTAATGTTTACAGTTCTGTTTGTACTGTCACATATGTTACTCACAAAAGACAGAGGCCGCATTTTGCTGTATTTCTAAATAAACTGAAGCTCAGCTAAACTTCACTGCCAATTGTGTTTGTCAGCTGTAGATCTTTATTACTGTTCACACATCACAACAGACTAACTGAAATATCTATCTGAAAATGTGGGCACTTTTTCTTTGAGAGACATGAAATATGAAACATTTATTTTTAAACATGCCTACAACTTCTCCCTCTTTTCCTCTAAATTGTCTTTAAAAATGTAGCATGGTGAGAAGGGAGAAAAAATCTTACCATCTGGAAAAAATAGCAATACAAAAAATGTTTCCAGGTCTTTTTAGAAAAGATCCCCAATGGCCTTTTCTCACTTCTGCAATTTCCATATTACATGGAGCATGTGGTGCAGCTGTTCCCTAGTTTCATGTATTTGTCTATTTTAAACTTCCTTCATATTTTTTCTTTTCTTTCTTATATATGCTTTCCCTTGCCACAAAACACCAAAGGATTTTTTTTTCTTTTCTGCTGATTCATATAAAACTATATAGATTTCTCTGTGTGTACTGTTTTTGCTGGAATTAATAGCTGTGAGTCTTACATTTTTGAGAAGTACAACATCTTTTTCTATATTCTTGCTGTATAGAAACAGAAAATAGCAGAGAGAGGGGGCATCTTTTATTGGAATAGTGGGAAAAAGTCTATGAATTTTCAAAAATACAAATCTCCTCGATTGTAAAAAAAAAAAAAAGGCAAAAAAAAAAAAAAGCAGAATATTTCCTTAGATCATTACAACTGCAACAACATTGCATCTGCAAAATGGCAAGTATGGAAGTGGAAGAATACATAGAATAAACAAAGAATCTGAACTGTGCTTTTTATTTCTGAAAGTCATTATCTATAGTTATGTCATAGTGTTTGACAGAAAAATACACCTAAAAACTTATTTATTTTTCTAGATGTCCCGGTTGGTTTTAGTAAAATTTCCCCTTTTTCTAAAGATTATGCCTTGCTTTTATCCATCATGGTTGTAACAATGCTACTACTTTTTGAATATAGCCTTCAGCTTGACTGAGCTTCATTTCTTTGTTTCTCCTGTTTTTCGGTATTCAGTATCTCTTACTACACCAGTAACTTTTTATTGTGCAATTGCTATTTCATCTTGCTAAAGCATCTAATGTTTTTCTTGATCTTTGGTAGTGTTTGGTACAACATCCTTTTCTTAGGCAAGCATAGCCTAGCTGTAGACATACATAACTATATTATTGTTGTAATAATTCCTATTTACCGACAAATATACTGAAATCTCTGCAGTTCACTGCAAATGACTGAATGTTCAAGAGTGATTTTTAAATGTTTAAAAGCTGCATTCAGCAGTCTTAGTCACTTTGCACATTGAAATGGAAGGACTGGGGACAGGACTTTCTTATTTTAGATCTATTTTACCTCCTATATGTCTTAACAGTTTGATTAAAGAAAACATCCTCAAGGCTCTTATTCCACGAGTGTTTTATTATGTTAATGTGTCTTACTGAGGGCTTTAGAAACAAACAATGAAGAAAAGATAGATGTATGTTCATATTCATCAATCATTTAATGCCAAAGGGTGTCTGTCTTGGGAACAGTGCTTTTCAATACCTCCATCAATGACATAGATGAGGGGATTGAGTACACCTTCAGCAAGTTTGCAGATGACACCAAGCCAAGAGGTGCAGTTGATACCAAAGAAAGAAGAGATGCCATTCAAAGGGACCTGGACAGGCTGGAGAAGTGGGTCTATGTGAACCAAACAAGGTTCAACAAGTCTAAGTACAAGGTGCTGCATCTGAGTCATGGCAACCATCATCAGAGGAGTGGCCAGCAGGACAAGGGAGGAGATCGTGCTCCTCTGCTCTGTGAGGTCCCACTTGGAGTGCTGCATCCTGGTCTATGGCCCGGAGCACAAGAATGATGTGGAGCTGTTAGAGCAGGTCCAGAGGAGGGCTACAAAGATGATCAGAGGGCTGGAACACCTCTCCTATGAAGAAAGGCTGAGAGAGGTGGGGATATTCAGCCTGGAGAAGAGAAGACTGTGGGGAGACCTCATTGTGGCCTTTCAGTTCTTAAAGAGGTCTTATAAAAAGGATTAAGAGTGACTCTTTACTTGGGTAGATAATGATAGGACAAAGGTGAATGTTCTTAAGCTAAAATGGGATACATTTAGACTAGACATTAGAGGAAATTCTTCACTGTGAGGGTGGTGAGGCACGGGTACAGGTTGCCCAGAGAGGTTGTGGATGCCCCATCCCTAGAGGTGTTCAAGGCCAGGATGGATGGAGCCTTAGCCAACCTGATCTAGTGGGTGGCATCCTTGCCTATTTGAGGGGGGTTGGAGTTTGATGATCTTTATGGTCCCTTCCAATATTTTGTGATTCTGATTCTATGAAAGTGAAACAACCCCATGAAAAGCAGCAACTACTCTTCTCAGAAGAAAGCACGAGCTGTGAAATCTCAACCAGTGCAAAACTTCTGTATTGACCAGAAATTTCATCTATTTTTCCAGTTTTATTGACAGTTACCGAGCCCCTTGAACTGCCACTTTGCAACATCTTTGTTAACATCATCAGCAAACTGAGTTTCTGCAAAGCCTGCTGGGGATACCAGACTGAGATAGGTGCTTCTCCAGGTAATCTATAATAAGACAGTTTAGCCAAAAAACATTTCCAGAACAATGGATGGAAATCAGAATTGTTCTGTGCATTTCCTTTACCAGACAAAATGCTTTTTATCTATTTTTAAAAGCAGTTTGTCTACACTGGAAAAATAAGAACATTTCTCAAATTGCCATACCAAAAACTTTAAAATTTTTTCTGATGATGCACACAAAGAAATTGGTCATGCTCTGTTACTGTCAGTTTGATAAAATCTGTCTAAGTCTGGAAACTGCTCAGTTGCCTCTGTGAAACAACAGGCATCAGACCCCCAACCATCATGTCCTTCCCAGAGGCAGTATAGAAATATAGGGAACAGAAATACATGTGAAATGAGGGAAGAGATTGCAGAATGGGAAATCAGAATAGAAGTTCCCAGTATGAAAGGAAGGTTTAGTAAGCATGGGACTAGGAAGCACATACAGCTTGGCAGGGTGGAAAGAAGAGGTTTGAAAAGAATTCCTGTGCTAGGGAGGAAATGGGAGCTTTAATCTGGGTATTTTAAAGTCATGTGTCCTTGGAGACATGTTTTGTCCTTTAAAGACCTGACTGGACAAAGCCCCCCAAAAACTGAACTCAGTGCTGAACCTAATTTGAGCAGGACGTTGGTCTAGAGATGTCTTAAAGCTCCTTCCAACATGAATGTTGCTATGAGTCAGTGCCTACACATGCAGATCTGTAGTGGGAGTACAACAGTACCAATGGGCCTGGGCAGGCTGGACTGCTGCAGATTAATCTGTTAAGCACGTGGTGTCCTATTCTTACCACAATTGTCAACACGATGTTAGACACAGTCAAAAAGGAGACTGTAGTGTCAAGGAAAATTGAGTATTTAACATACCCTGTGTGTATACAAGGAATTTGACCTATAGAAGCCATAGAATAAACAATCTCCCACTTAGAAACGTGCATTTCATATCCTCTGTCATCTTAGAGAGAGATTCTGCTCTTCTCCTCCTGTCTCCCTCTGCTGCCTAAGTTCTGAGAGGTGCTGGACTGACAGATCACCCTCTACCCACTCTGACATGCAGCTTCTTCTTGCTGATGAGCTCATAAAAGTTAATACACCATGGACTCCACTGTAGACTGTTTTTCTATTATCTACGGCTTTTCCCTATTTTTTGTTGAAGTTACCAGTACCCTTTAATTTGAGGTCATGTTTTTCTTTTATTTCTTGACACATTTTTCAACTTCTGCCTACTGTTCCATTTTCCCCAACTTTTGCATTCCCTGCTCCACCAACCAATGTAGTTTTTGTTTGTTTGTTTGTTTTCAGTTTCCTTATATATTTCCCCATCCCATATTCCATATTTCTGTTATTTTGTACTAGTTCAAGTTTGTTTAGCTTTCTTTCAAGGATTTTCTCTTTTTCTTCCACATGTTCTCAGTAATTTTTCAGTCACATCAAAATGTCAGAGAGTCAGTTACATATAAGTGTTACAAACATAAGAAAGCTGTTTAACTTGTCACCCTTCTGAAAGCATATAGCCACCTGTGAGAACATATTGTGTAGATCATATATGGCTGCAATACCGTTCAAATTTTACCATATTGCGGGCAAGATACTGTGGGCCACAGCCTTGACTAGACAATTCATAATGAAATGTGACAGAGGAGACTGAGAACCCTGTCATCCCTGTATTCTATATTACATATTGTCATTCTGTCACGTCAAATCTAATACAAATGAATCACATTAATCAGAAAATGTGAATTTGTATTTGACAAGCTAAAGGAGCATAACATCTTCAATTAGACTAGCTACCTAAAATTAGCTACTGACACAAGCAACTATACATGGTCAATTTGCCTGCCTGAAACTGAAAATCAAGTAAGACATATTAGATAATAGATAGTCTCAGAGTGAATGCAAGGCTGTAACTCATACAACGGGCAATGCTGACGTCACATGAAACTGAAATGAATTCAGCTATATTCGGTTTGGGGTCATCCGTTGGCATATGATTTATAACATATTTTAGCCTTAAATGCTTCAGGCTTTGTTCATCAATAATTCAGTTCTTTGGTTAGAAAAGATGCTAGCAGCTGAACTCTATCTTGCTGGTGTCTTAAGCCCTGTGCTGCTGTGGGATCCCAGCTATGAAAAGATGATAGCAGACCTTCTATAGGCCTTCTATTTTTGTCCGTTCAAGGCACAGTGGAAACATACTTTCCATAAGGTTGCTAAGGTGAGGTAAATGGAGGAGAGACAAGTACAAAGAATATACTGTAGTTACACATGAACAAGAACATAAAAGACTTGAGTGTAGAAGATGAGGAAGGATGATTTCTATATGCAGTCATGCTGAAGTTCAGGCTAGAAATTTGCTGAGAATCTCATAAGGTAGGGTGCTAGCTTGTGATCAGATCATTTCCATGTGGCTGCCAAATATTTTTTCACAACTCTCTACCTTGTGAGCTGTGGGTACATATTCCCTTTCCAAAGGAACAATATAAGACCTGTTCTTGGCACTCCTGTGCTCCATGTGTAGCAGTGATTAGACTATTCAAAGCCAATTACTGACTCAGATGTGTAAAACTGCTTCTCAAGGCAAAGTTAATTCACAAGTGTGGCTGAAAGCAATTGAACACACTAGACTCTTAGCAAAGACGATCAGCTATTTCTGACTTTCTTCACAGGGAATGAGAGCTAAATTCAGAGAATAGTTTTGTTACTTTTCTTACCATTTGCCTTCCAAACCTTCAGAAACTAAATCAAAATATATGAGATAAAAAATCTCTAACCTTTCCAGCTTTGAACAAAATTTTCTTTTAAAAAGACCAAAACTGTAATAATTATAGAGAAAATAAATATCAATTGCAAACCAAATAACCACAGAATCATAGAATCACAGAATGGTTTAGATTGGAAAGGACTTTAAAGATCATCTAGTTCCAGCACCTCTGCCATGGGCAGGGACACCTCCCACTAGATCAGGTTGATAAAAGTTTCATCCAGCCTGGCCTTGAGCACTTCTGGGGCTGGGGCATCCACAGCTTCTCTTGGCAACCTGTTCCAGTGCTTCACCCCCTCACAATGAAAAATTTATTCCTAAAGAAGAAGAGAGTAGGTCTAAATCTACCCACTTTTAGTTTAAAGCAATTCTTCCCCCTTGTCCTATTATTGTAATCCCCGATAAAGAGTCTCTCTCTAGCTTTCTTGTTGGCCCCCGTTGGGTACAGGAAGCGTATAACTATAATGCCTCCCTAAAGCCTTCTCTTCTCCAGAATAAATAGATCCAATTCTCAGCCTGATAGTAATAGTCCATTAATCAGTAATAGCCTGTTAATCACAGCATTACAATCCTTCAGGCTTGTGTAGACATAATAGTATCTGACAGACACAAAAATCTCTGTACCACAGCTAAATAAATATCTACTATCTCCCTTTTCCAGTTTTCTTACTTGTCAGGCTTCTTTTCCCTTTCCTGCACATATTTCTAGTGACTTGCTTTTTCACATATTTCTTCTCTCCCTTTCCCAAATCTAAGTTTCTGCAAGCTGCCAAAATCACTTTGATCTAATGTGGGCTACTTCCTTTCCCAGTAACAACTCAAACTCCTTGGCTAACCTAAACCTCAATTAGTTTGGCAGCTTAATCACTTCTAGAGAAATCCACTTCCAATAGGGAAAAATGAGCAGAATAAAGTTGTATAGATTTTGAGACCTGAAGGGACCACTGTGATCATGTAGTTTGACCTGTTACTTAACACAGAATATAATCAAATGATTTCCATGTTCTTCAAACTTGTTAACACCTCTCACTGTAATCATGTTTTACAGTGTGAAGACTTTTTCCTCTAAATATCCTTTCTGATATGCCAGCCCCTTTCCTTGTGTGAATAGCTACTCATTTACCAACCTCCTTTTTAAAGTGTAGATATCTGACTATATCCCATGATTTTCCAGAATGATCATGCTAATATATTAGGAAAAAAAGTATGGCTATAGTTAGAGAGTGAATACTGTGGGAGTAAAGTGTAAGAACATTGTTTTTCTTAGTGCATTTGGTCCATGTAAAGACAAAGAAGAACAGGATAATCAAGAGATGAAAGTTCAATACATGATGAAATAGTGCATATATACTGGACAGATGAACATCACAGTTAACAAATCTGGCTGCATCTACCATACAACAGAAATGCAAGAATCTTGGCCACTTAACAGGATAGAAAACATAAGAAAGTACCTTCAGATGCCAGAAAAAATTCATTAAGCCTCTGCCCACTCCAATATGATGTTAAAGGTTCAGCTAGGGACCAGAGTGTCAGACCAGCTGTATGACAGATGGGATCTTATTGTGGACTGTATCCATCCTGCAGGCTGCACCATCTTCAAAAAAAATGTTTCAGGGTTCAGGAATATGAAGGTCTTACAGTAGCCAACCAAGAAATTTTCTAGACAAAAACTTCTAGGCTTATCCTAGGGCAGGAGTCTAGGATGAGATGAATGATGGCAAGGGTGTCTGACTGTCTGTAATGAGACTGAATTATTTTGCTTAAGTCTGTTTTTATTTAAGATGAATTTCACCTCATGCTCACAATCAGCTCATCCCAATTGTACTGCTCAAGTTAAATTCATAGGTTTGCCCTGAATAAAGAAAAGGTACCATGCAGCTACACTTACTCAGATGATACAGTAATATAATAGGAAGCTACAGTCTGACTGTCAGATCCTTACAAAGTGGGATCCTTGCAAACTATTGAGAAAAATATGGACCTTTGTCTGCTGTGTCTTCTTCGAGATCAGCAGTTCTTTATAGATAGTACTGTCAGATGTAATTCAGTTGATCGGTATACTGACAAAATAGATCAAGAAGAGACTCAAAAACAGATTTGTGATTTAAATAAAGGAAAAGAACTCTATTAACAACATTTTTTATCCCTGCAGCATATGCAGCATCTTCAGAAAGCTCCAAAAAATGCCAGTCATGGGAAGAGTTTGACCCAGTTTGGATCCCATATTTAAATCAGTCAGTGGGATTCAGAAAAAAATGAAAATCTCACTGAAAAGTTTCTTTTAATCATGGTGAATATATATTTTTTATTGTCTTGACTGATAAAAAAGATTAATTTTATACATAAAAAAGGAGTGTTATCATTTTCCACTTCAGTATCTTTACAGTTTTTAACTAGATACCCCCAGTAATATTTCATGTTTGTCTATTTTGCTTATTTTTTTTTTAACAAGTTAATTGAAAAGAGAAACAAGTTTAAAAAAGTTATGACTCTTTTAGACTTTATCTTTTGTATTTTCTTCTCTCTGTACCTCTCATATATATATATATATATATATATATATATATATATATATATATATAATTACTGTTATGAACTTTTTGTTTCTAGCACTTTCTTGGCAAACTGCTACCCTTTTGGTTTCACTGAAGTTATGAAAAACCTTATGTGGAAGTGCAGAAGGAGGTGCCAGAAAGTTAACACAATTTATGTGAATTACTTGCAAATGACACCATTTACCTGTGAGTTATACAATAGCTCACTTGAACAGAAGACTGTTCAGGAGTTCACTGTTCTTTTCTAGCACAAAAAAACAGTTCTGGCCAAAACTCTGGGACATGATCCAGAATCTTAATTACCTGCATTATTAGCAACTGAAAGGATTGATCTCTTTCTCTTTCTCTGTCTCTCTCTAATATTAATTTCTAACTTGTATCTTTCTTTGCCAGTGGATGATGCCAGAGAATACACGTTTTTAATTCAAGATCTCTTCACTTAAGTAGCAGGATAACTTTGTCATGCTTCTTTTCTAACTGACCAGTTTTATATTAACAGTAACAAATACAATTATATGCTTTTTGCTTCAGTCAAATGATAGTACCTAATGACATTTAAGTACTTTTCTGAAAATGAGATATGTGATAATGTAAACAGGATACTTTACTAGTTCTCTTGAAGTCTTCACATACTCATTTTATACTCTATTAAAATATAATTTAATTAAAATATTTTTATTTTATGTCACTTAATTTTATTAAAATAAAATTATTTTTATTTAATAATGACACAGCCATTTTCATAATGTAACATCTTAACATCTAGTTTTGATTTTCAAATTTCTTAATTGCTAATTTAATTAAAATTATATTAAGAAAAAGAACAATTAACATGAATCAAAGCCAAATGACATTTGGGGCTTAGTTGTTTGACATTTATTATTCATAGAAGGAGATGATACTGTATACGAAATAATCTATACTACTACATGGATCATTAAAATATACATTAATCACAAGCTTCACAAGCTTCACTTACTTCAACAATTAGATTTCCTCACAATAAAGTCAAAATAACATCATCACGACACTGAAAAAGGTGGTGGTGTAAAGGTATTATTATTATTATTTTTCAGATAATCTTCTCCATGTCAGGAATGTCAAACATATTTGTGAAGTGGCAAATGATGAGAAAATCAAAAAGGCTTTTGCAATATGGATCTTCAGATATTCAGTATTTCTAACACTTCACAGCAACTACCAATAATAATAAGGAATGACAATGAAATGTCTACTTCAAATACCTAAAATGAGCATTAAAAAGAATTAGAAAATATTATTTTGAGGATAAAACTTGTCAATGGTATAATTTCACTTAGTTGTTGCAGCTATTATAAGGATGTGGTAATGATTCAATATCACACTAAACAATAAAAATCCCTGCAGAATTTCATCCTGTTAAGTTAAACAATCTCAACTGTTCATGGTGTGGAGGATCTATTACTTCTGCTGAAATCAGAAAGAATGGAAGGCATGAGTTCCTGCCAAATAAAGCCTCTAAGTCTATACTTTTGTTGTTTATAAAGAGAAATGATCCGGCCTGTGCTATTCCAGTCAACACCCTATGATTTCAGGTTGTGTTTTAGAAACCTCCCACTCCTGGAGATTGTGTGGAAGGATTGCTCTTCTAGGGATTGTCTAAGCTTCAGACCACTAGGCTTATGGTGTAATAAAAACTGAGTTTACCACTGTATGAAGACAGTTGCTAACATTCAAATTTTATCTTCATGAGTGATTTTTTATAAGCTTGAAAATTAACATAACAGAGAAGAAACAATTAGAAGTTAAATGAACATTCATATAAAAAGTGGTAATGACTGTTCTGATCAGGAAAAAGAAAGAAAGAAAGAAACAAAAACCAAATCACCAATAACAACCCCCTTTGCCTCCCATCACTTCCACTGCCTTTATTACAATTATGGTTTTGAGAAAAAAATAAATACAAGTAAAATTTTGTTCACTTGATTGGTTTTATCAGGCACAGAGGAAAAAGGAAGTTTATAAGCTTATTTCTGGATATGAGAAAGTTTGAATATTTTAAAGTACTGCTTCCATGACTAGCTTCTTTAGATTCTGAGTGCATGGTACTTTGCTAACATCTCATCTGAATGAGACAGAACAGGCATAAAATGTTTTAAGTGGAGATATTTGAGTGAGTCAAGATAATCTTACATCTACAGAATGCTTTAATCATGATAAATGAAACATCTTTAGGTGTATGTTAAACTATGCTTTCCATATTGCCTTTTCTTCTGGAAATTTATCCCTTGTGTATCTCAAATTCCAGGGTTCAAGAAAAAAAATATAGTAACTTTTGGAGAAGAGAACTCAATATGTTCCTTCCGCAGAGCTTTCAGGCAGAAGAGATGATTCTTAATCAGGTATTGTCTCTGGTTTTAACCACAAAGTTCAAAAAGATAAGCCTCAGTATGTTCAAGGCTCTCCACTGCCCCCCTGCTCTCAAATAAGACATTAAGAATTAAGATCTTAAATGACCTTCTTCCTTCCATTCAGGTACTATGTCCTAGGCTTTCATGTCTGTTTTGGATATCCTTACCTAACGAGGGAAACAGCTAGGAAGAGTGCTCCTGGTCAGCAGCAATTCCTGTTCTTCCCTGACTGCTGTTCATATTATTTTTTACTCCTACCAAAGTAAGTAGGATATACTCTTCAGTTCCTTCAATCCAAAGGGATTTTCATTGCAGCTGTATGAGCTGTATTTACCTCAGGATCTGCAGTTCTCACAGCAATTCTGGAATCCATTGTCAATGACCTCATGGACGAAGAAAAACGAAGACTGAAAAATCAAAAAGCAGAAGAGCAACCATCAGCATCAAAACAAACTGTAAGACAAAAGGGAATTGCAAGCCTCTGAAGTCTGCAGAAAGCTTCATGTCTGCTACTGAACCAAAAATCAATGAAACTCAATTGACATTTCAAAAAAGATGATACAGGTTTCACTTGTGTAAGACTTAAAGCCATTTTGTGACTTTTATGATGTGACTATTGGCTTTATCTTCATTACTACTGTATCTCTGATTACATATAGTATGTAAAACCAGTAAGTATTCTGATGCTTACCTCTGTTCCACAAGTTTCTCTCCTTTATACTACTACCCACCATTCATATAATAGTAAAAAGTTTAAACCTCCTTAGCCTCCATTCCTTGACTGTAGAGGTCCAGTCAAGACCTGTTTGTTGATGATTGCAGCTTTGCTCTCAGCCTTTACACTTTGGCAATAAATTTTGTTGTGCAATTTTTTCCTTTTTCAGGAACCATTTGTATCTATTTAACTAGGCTTACAACAGGGCAAGGGTTGAAGGGACAAAGCTAAAAGCAGGAATAACAATCTGTCCAAAGTCACAGGAAACCTGCAAGCTGATGTAAGATTACAAAGCAAGTTTCACAGACTGGATGCATCTAAGCCACTGATAATGCAGAAAAGATACTGGGCCTGTTTGCTGAATAAACATCACATGGAAGTCATTGAAAACCCTGATACTGCTTATGCAAACATATTTATTTTGTTCATTTTGCCCAGGGATTTTCCACAATAGGTTTGGAACAGACTCATTTAATGAGCTTATGATTGTAAGGGACTAATGAATCATAAAATGTTTCATTTTCTCAGTCTATCTACTTAGATAATAGGCAATATATCACAGAATAGCTTTTAGCTTCACTAAGAATAAAACGTAATTCACAGGAGAACAATAATGGAGGAAAGGTGTAGGTAACAGGTATCAAATTATTTTTCCAATTGATAATTTATCTATCTCAGTATTGGGACTTCTCTCACCTCTTCACCCTCAGAAAACCTTTATATTCTTTGGTCTAGTTTCAGCTTTCTTTTGCTACCTTTTGAAACAGAGAATTCATCAGTATTGATTTTCCACAGAATACTAGTTCTGTCTGCAGCTGGCCTATTGCTTGCTTGAAGTGTGGTTTCACTCACCTTTAAAACTCCTAATATAACTTCTCTTGTTTCTCACGCTATCTAGCTATAGGAGTAGCAAGCAAACAATGCAGCTTTTGATTTTCTCTGCTTTGACAGAATTCTTGCAAAATGCAGAATTGCTGAAGCTCAGCTCCCGCTTTTTCTTTGATAAAAGCACTAAGTCAGTGATCTTCCCTAGAAGAGACTTATACAAAAACTATACAAAAACTTGTATGATTTGTAATATTAAGCAACGTTATTTCTCTGTGTATTAATGGAAATTTTACTGTCATCTTTTCTCTTCCTTTTTTCTTCCTTTCTTCCTTCCTCTTCTCTTCCTTGTATAGGAAGAGAAATTGTATAAATGTGAAGACAAAATGGGAGAGAAAATGACAAAAATTAATGGTAAAAACAAAACAAAACTACAAAAAAACTGGTATTGGTGTGGGAAGAAAACATGCATTTATGAGACCTTGGCATTACCTCTCTGTGTGGGTAGATTCTGTGCCAGTAATTTTGAAAGCTTAAACATATAGTTTTTTACATATCAAATTTTAAATGTTTTTAATGCTTGGTAAAGGCTTTGGACCTACTGATGGAAATAGATAAAGCAGACATAAAGTAGCTTAGGAAAAAGGGCAATGGCTGTCTGGAGATATATAAAACAAGTGCTATGTAAAGAATCCCTGTGAAGTACAATAAAAAGGCTGCTTTGCTATTTCTATCCAATTCCACATCTCTGAAAATTTTGAGAAAAGTTTTTTAAGGAAAGAATGGAATTTCTTTTTCATGCAAAGCTTATTCTGACATGTGGTCTTAGCTGCTGAATCATTCCCAGAACATTTTAATATCTACTTCTCTTTGTTTGTCATTCTCCTCAGTATATGGCACACAATCACTTAGTCCCTTTATTTTAAATAGGATGATACAAACTCTCACCTCTTCTCTTCTTCCTCAGCTGGAAGAAGTTTGGTTCAGAGGAGGCAACATATGCTCAGTCACCTTCTCAGAGGAAGTTAAACAATGAAACTTAAGACAAGCATTTTCAGCTACAACTTACCCACCATTTTTGTTTCACATTTTACTGAAAACCACATTTCAATGTTAAGCTTTCATTTTCAAAGAGTAAAAAGGATTTTTGCAATCTATGTATGATTTTCCATCATTTTTCTAAAATAATTTTTAAAACCTCCCCTTCAGAAGCCACTATATTTTTATTTACATTTTACTTCCCCTCAGCATAACTAGGGTTGGTTCTGGTAATAACATATATAAACTATTGAGAATGCGAAAACTTTAGTGTTCTGACATGGCAATGTAAAAACTAGATCCTCATTTGGTTCTAAATGGATGTACTTCCACTGAAATCAATGAAACTATTCTAGCTTGCTGTTAATCCTAAAGAGTTTTCAACTGAAATTGATTAGAAAGAAATGAGATTACGTACAAGTAGGAAAAAATAATGTGGTGTTATTCCTTTCAAATAAACAGAACTACTGCTCCTTAAAGTAGAAGGCTACTTTCGTACCCTATCACAGCAGACAGGGACAAATTTTAAGGTCTTTAATAACAACAGACAGTACCTGATACAACACAGTACCTGATATAATCAGTTATCATGAGAATGGCAAAATGCACCTTATAGTGTTGACATCATATATGTAAGCAACAGAAGAAGGGATGGATGACTCTTGCAGGATGCTGCTGCTTGCAGGAATAGTTTATCAGTGCACATACAACCAATTGAAAATTAAGAATACGCAGCCTCTCCCAGCAAAAATATAGGAGCTATTTTAGATCAAGGCCCGGACAAAGTAAAATTACTTCATTATTTACGTACTCAAAGAAAATCAATTTCCAAAACCTGCATGGACACATGGCCTGTCAACAATATAAACAATTTCAACGCCAAAATAAATAAACATTTAGACCTTGAAAAAGGCATATTAGTAATTTTTGTTTTAGCATTAAAACTGTCACATCACTATGCCAAAAGTTCACAAGGTTAATAAGCATTTATTTGAATTTATTCACAAGAAATAAAAGTATTCTGATTCATCTCTGTTGTCCTTCAGATGTATTCCAAACTATGACCAAAGGACTCTTAACTCCAGTTACTCCTAGAATGAGTACTATTGTTGTTATTACTAGTGAGGCATGGAAAACAGACAGGACTATGTTGGATGCATGCTGAAATGGCTAGCACTTTCCGCTTCTAGAGTGGATGATCCAAAACAGTTTGGCAGAACATATATTTTTAAGCAGCACAGGGACTGGACGTAACAAGTCACCACGATGAGCTTACATAGTTTACTGTGGAATAATTTTAACAATATTCCAGGGGCAGAGATGTGTGAAATATTTGATAGTCTGTTATCAACTACCACTTCACCTGTATTTTGAACTCCTTCTCTTAGAAAACAAAGTAAATTACATAATCATCCTAAGTTTGCTTGACAGTCAGCCTGACAATTCTCCATCTCAGCAACTTCTAACTATCCAGTTTCAACCAGAGTCAACACAAGTCACAAAACCACTACGTTCCTATAATATCTAAAATAAATAAGAGAAAACAGTTGAGAGAGTGGGGAGGAACACTATTAATATTTCTGCTGCTGCTTAAAAAAAATAAAAATGCTGTGTCATGGCTTTTTATCTCTTTAAACATAAGAAAAATATACTGGTACTTACTCCTGAGACCCAAAGGAAGGCCTTGCTTTATGCTTATCTCACACTGAGAGCATAACATAGGATGTTTGTGCCACAAATGTAAAGTATTTAAACACTTATTCTTGCTCCTTTTACCTTTCTGAATATTTCAGAAATACTTTACTCTCTGATAATGCTGAAAGTTATTTTGCAATATCTGTATGTCCTCCAAGAAACTTTAAAAAAAATCTTTGAGGAAATCATCCAGAATTTCAATTTGCAAGACTGTTTTCTTATACAATTTTAAAATTGTATTTATTTAGTAATGCCTGAGGATATCAATTTCAGAATAAAAACCACAGTATTAGAGAAGCTAAGAAGCAACTTAGCAACTTCATTGGCAGAGGTATAAGGTGACAAAAGCAGTACTTCAGGAACATCATCATCATAGGTTCCCTGAAAAAAAAATTGCTCTGTACAACACCTAAACAAAGCATGCATTTATTTGATACCTATCTTTACCATAGAACTCCTTGACAGCAATGACTACGTTTCTTGCCTTTAGGAAAAAGGTCATAATTGGTAAGGTCTCTTTATGTCCTCTGTAAAAGTTTTTGAAAGAAGGTGGAATTAGTTTTGGTGTAAAAATTAATTAAAAATAAAATCTGCTGAAATCTGCTGAAACACTTGGACAAATGCTATGAAGGAATCAGTAGCTCAATCAGCTGTGAGGGATTCTTCAAAAACCTCATGCTTTCTTTGTGAAGTGCTACCACAAAGGGGAATTTCATACAAACAGACCAGATTATAAGCATAATAAAGTGAAATCATAGATTTTTCTATAAATCTAATACGCGTATTCTTTCATTTCCATGTACTACATTTTCAATGACATATCCTGGATAGTTCAAGAAAGCTAAGTACCTTTACATTTTTCACAGTGAAAAGGGCTTTTGGAATATGCTTATCTTGCAATAAAGTATAACAGCTAAGAGAAAGAATTGTTCTTAATTAGAAATTGGAAGTTTATGTTGCATACATCAGAAATATCTATAAAATCAATAAAAATATAAAAGGACTAATAAGGCAACTGAGTATGGCCCTACATGGCAGGGGTGTTGTAACTAGATGATCTTTAAGGTCCCTTCCAACTGAAGTCATTCTATGATTTTGTGATTTAAGAATGATGATTCATTCATTCATTAACCCCATGATTAAGGGTTTTCACAGTGTCAATGTCTTATGTTGACTCCATCTACTAGTTATCACATACCTGCCCAATTCAGTAAGCTACTGAAAAAAAAAAAAAGTCTCTCTCCCATATAATTCTTGCCAGTTTTTGTAGATTCCTTGTGAACAAGCAGTAAGTATTCTTTTTCTCATCTATGGTTGTATAAAATAGGTTATAAACTATTATATAAACATATGGCAGCTGAGAAATACTACATTCTCTGGTCAGAAGGAGAGTTTGCTTATGGTAATTAAAATTAGAATATTATTATTATTATTATTATTGAAATAATGTAAGAGTGCATTTGCCACTGACTAACTACTATGTTTATTTAGTCTGCCTAGAAGAAAAGAGTCTTTCAATGTTATTTTTATGTAACAAACATCCCCAGCATGACCAGGCAAAAGAACTGAGTCATTAGTTTGATGCTCTAATGAAATCAGCTGTTAGGACTAAATAAAGTCCTTAGATGTAAATTTGTCTTTAAAAGTGGTGAGTGGAACAAAGAAATCACTGGGAAGACAAACCAGACTAAAAGAGAGCTGTATGATATGTTAATATATTCTCTATAATTTGATTTCTTCCCAGACATAATAACTTATTTCTCATGCTTGTATTTTGATAAAATGCACTGCTATTTGTGTTACTTTCTTCCCTCCCTGGTTTTAATAATGATTTCAGAATAGCTAGCAAATCTGAAGCATCCTGTAAGTTGTATTTGCAAAACATACAGAATAAGTTGGATGGGGGGAGGATTTTAAACATTTCAAGATTTTCCACCAGTAGGCACTGAGGTCTTATTAACTTTTGCTAAGACACAAGCACCCATAAAAAACCAAATCAGCCCTCTTTTTCACATTCCCCAAAAGAGAATGTGAAATTTAATATGAATGTGAAATTTACCTCCTCCCTTAAAAAACAGGCAAAACTTAAGGCAGGATTTGAACAAGATAGAAAGGACAATATCTAGGATGACAAGAAGTGGCTTCTGGGGAATGTGTTGGGTATTTGGGTGAGAAGACCTGTCACAGAGAATCCTAAACCGGACCTTTTCTGCCTCTCTCAATGCTACTTATCTCTGGATTTCACCACAGTATTAAGTGAAATGTAATTCTTTACAGTGAAGCCAGGCAGCTTCTTTTGCAAAGTGCTCTTAAATGGCAAAGATTTCCTTGCCCATTTACTTTTGTCATCCACTTTGCCTTCCATTCTAGGATGTTAGGTATGTTTATTTGGAAAAAGACAACTGTTTTATTTAATCAGAAAAGTTCCATTCTTGTAGTTCCAAAACATCATAAAATTTTTATCTTTGAATAGGATCACTACCAAAAGGAATACTGTTCACACTGATCATTGCATATCTTCAAATTTACTGCACTTATCTCAGAAACATCCAACAAAAAGCGTTAGGTTTCACACTGTTGTTGGTAAATGATATTGTGAAGGTCTTGGTGATGTCAGCTTTGCTCTCTTGGGGAACTGTTGCACGTTTGTTTTTCTCTTGAGGCTCTTGGCTGTAGTACAAATGCGATCTGACTGGGCAACAAGCATTTCAGCATATGTGGTATCAGTGGCTTGGCAGGCCACCACACTGTCTGACAAATGGTGATACTTTTGTCCCAGCCTTTCTAAACACAGAAGCAAAAACAAATAAACAAACAAACCACCCGCATACTGCAGAAATATAGAAGAAACTATAAATGTAGATTCATGTCACTGAGAAAAACTTTATGCAGTGGAAGAAGAAGCAGTGCTCTTCTGTGACTGCCTCTTTCCTCTAACAACTTTATTTTTTCCTAAAACAACAACAAAAAACAATAGAGAATGCAAAGACATTGTCTGCTTCTACCTGCATCCATGCTTTTCTGCTGAAACCCTTCCTGAACAGTTTGCAGTTTGCCTGGGCACATAAAATTGATCGTCTTTTGAAGAGCTTTCTTTTGCTGTTGAATCCTCACTTTTAGGAATCCAGTTTCCTCTCTTTACTCCTGCCCACAGATTCTCTTTATAATACCTTCAAGATCATTCTCTAAACTGAGTGGTTTTAATTGTTAAGATATAGCTTCAACCTTCCCTTCCCTGAAGGAACTTTATTTCTCATCTACTTCATACTGGGATCCTCTACAACTGCTCTCATGCAACAGCTGTGTGAAGGATGGATCAGCAACACTACAGAAAGTAGGAAGAGAATCAAGCTGTATCTACATTAGCAAGTACTGCAGTGCTGTGCACTGGGAACAAATGTGTAGAATAAAACAGCTGGTGCTGAGGATTCAACATCCATGTTGAATCATCCATCAAGCCATCAGTTCAGGGGTTTTACATTGGGCTAATCAATCTGGTCTTTAGAACTAATCCCTTTATCAGTTGGAGAGTGTCAGGTATGTTTCTGGAGAGCATTTTTCATTTTGGCTTCCCCCCCAAAGTATCAAGTTTATGCAATCCACAACCACTCTACAATGCAAACAAAAACAGAGCCTGTGGAGATACTGCAGAGATGATCTTTGGAAATACCTTTCTCACCTAAACTTAAACACTGACTGGACTGATGCATTGGATTGTTCACCCTCAGCAAATTTGCAGGTGACACCAAGCTGAGTGGTGTGGTTGATATAACAGAAGGAAGGGATGCTATCCAAAGGGACCTGGAGAGGCTGGAGAAGTGAGCCCACCTGAACCTAACAACTCTAAGTGCAAGGTGCCGCCATCTAGGTCAAGGCAATTCCAGACATGAGGACAGACTGGGAGAAGAACTCATTGAGAACAGCCCTGCAGAGAAGGACTTGGGGGTTCTGGCAGACAAAAAGCTCGACATGAGTCAGTAGTGCATGCTTGCAGCCCAGAAGGCCAACTGCATCCTGGGCTGCATCAACAGAGCAGTGGCCAGCAGGTCAAAGGAGATGATTGTTCCCCTCTACTCTGCTCTTGTGAGGCCCCTCTTGGAGTGCTGCATTCTGGTCTGGGGTCGCCAGCACAAGAAAGATATAGGGCTATTAGAGTGGGTCCAAAGGAGGGCTACAAAGATGATCAAGGGGCTGGAGCACCTCTCCTATGGGAAAAGGTCAAGAGAGATGGGGATTTT
The DNA here is from genome assembly GCF_047663525.1 of Anas platyrhynchos. Classification (NCBI taxonomy): domain Eukaryota; kingdom Metazoa; phylum Chordata; class Aves; order Anseriformes; family Anatidae; genus Anas; species Anas platyrhynchos. The sequence goes on along the minus strand of NC_092587.1, from coordinate 119,013,342 downwards.
CAGCCCGAGGAAGAGAAGGCTCTGAGGGACCTCACTGCAACCTTTCAGTACTTGAAGGTGGCTGATTAAAAAGATGGAGAGCAACCCTTTGCTCAATCAGATAATGACAGGACAAGGGGGAATGATTTTAAAATAAATCAGGGGAGATTTGTATTAGAGGCTAGGTGGAAATTCTTCACTCAGAGAGTGGTGAGGCCTGGGGAGCTGTGGATGCCCCATCCCTTGAAGTGTTCAAGACCAGGTTGGATGGGACCCTGGGCAGCCTGATCTAGTGGATGTCCTCCCTGCCTATGGCAGGGAGGTTGGAACTAGATGATCTTTGTGGTCGCTTCCAACACAAGCCATTCTATGCCATTCTATGCCATTCTGTGGTTCTATAATTCTATAATTAAGCTACTTCCTTAAACTTTTCTTCACCCCTTCCTCCACTCCCCCCCCCCCCCCCTTTCTTTTTCCCTTTTTCCCTTCAGTTTTGGGTGGAAAGCAAGCTTTTTAAGATAAAGCAATGTGTTCTCTTTCACAATATCACCTGTGATGGTGAAAGGAACAAATATGATAATGTTATTTTCAGTTTTGTTATATTTGTCTCCTCTTGATTTTCTGCTTAATATTTGCAGAAACATACAGTACTGCTCTATCTTGGAGAACTTTTTTTTTTTTCTTTTTTTTTTTTTTTAAATACCATGCTGTTAGGAAAAAAAAACTAGAAGGAAACAGCTAAACTGTTGTAAAAGAATTTACATACAGGAAGAAAATACATTTTAAGTACCATCCTTAAATATGATATTTATTATGCCTTTATTCTATTCTTGAATATTTCTGTGTTAAGAATGTATTGTTCATTGTTAACAGAGAATTAACTTTTTTTTTTTTTTAATATACACTATAAATAAATTTAAGTAAACTGGTAGAGCTAAGTTAAAAAGAGAGGACAATAGTAAACCAATAATTCAGAATCTAAGTAGAAACTAAATAGTTCTAGAAATTAAGTATGTTGATTAATATGCAGACAAAACAAGGAATTTTAAAAGAAAAACTATGAACATGTAGGAAAACATATTCCCTTTAAAAATTGACTGATTTGTAGCCTCAAAGACAAAGACGGCTCTTGTAAGATGTTTGCCAATCTTACTGAAAATACTGCTCCTGCTTTTCATCTCACCTGTACTTAACCATTCAGAAACACATTAGCAAGAATGTCACAAGAAAACCCCAGGACACGCTATACCTACAGTGGCAAATTTTACTGTCAAGATTCTGTAAAAAATTCTGAACAAACCAATCAATTAAAAGGGAAGTTGATAGCTTTTATTTTTTTTCCCCTCATAAATTTCACTGTCTTTATCACAATGATGCAAAACTTTCAGCTTTTTGATAATACCATTAATTTGAAAACAACTTTGTGAAAAAAAGTTCAAAACTAAATCAAAACAACTTGCACTGACCAAATCTACTAACTCATTGTTAAACAGATAGGCTTTATAATGCCAATAAAGAATCTTATTCAGAAGGCTGGAAAGGCATGAGCATTTTGCATAAGGAAAACAAACACTTTTCGTAAATCTGATTGCAAATATGTCAGCCGCTTGCTGCTGCCTGCTCCTTCTTTGAGAGATTATTGCCCTCAGTAGATTAGCTACTTATTCAAACCCTCCTTCCACCATTTTAGTCAAACTGAGCTGAAGCAGTAAGGATTTTTATTTTATGAGGGAAATAAAACATCATGAGGCTATAGTGCAGTAAAATACTTTGTCCTGGGTATCAAATTTGCAGCCCCAGTCTCTTACTATTCTCTCCCCAAATGCATAGACATTCAGTGCAATGCCTCCTCTGGATCATTATATTTTTGTGAATTTATGGATAACCTCTAGACCTATATGAAGCCAGCAGCTTCATAATTCAAGAGATTTGATAATTCCCTTACGTCTTTTCTTTTCTCCTTTACTTTTCCTTTTTAAAATCCATAAAAAATCTATGATTTAGAATATAAAAATTCCATGATACCCTGATTTAAACATTCAAAAGAAAACACGGTTTTTAAAATTTAGAAAACCTCATTAAAGCTTTACATGTGTTTTTATTTTTTTTTGTTTTTTTTTTTTTTTTGAGGAGAGAGGAGAGGAGAGGAGAGGAGAGGAGAGGAGAGGAGAGGAGAGGAGAGGAGAGGAGAGGAGAGGAGAGGAGAGGAGAGGAGAGGAGAGGAGAGGAGAGGAGAGGAGAGGAAGTTGGAATGTACCTACAAAGATCATCAAGTCTAAGTATAAGTAGACAGAGATCAACAATATGACTTGGTGTGCGAGGGAAGTAAATGGGTTCAAAACACAGACACTGGAAAAAAGACAAAATCAGATTTACCATGCACTTTGTAAATGGATGAAAAGTATGAAATGGCAATAAGTTTTCACAAGAAACATGAGGGCAGCTTGCCCTTGTGTGCTACTGAAAACTTACAGTTATGTAGGGCTAAGTTTACTCCAATGGCTTGAATTTGAAAAACATTTTCCCTTGATGGATACAAAAAAAAGATTTTCCTGGCCTTTGCAGAAAAAAATAAACCTCCTCTTGGAGGTTTTGCTCATCTACAGCCAAACTAAGTTTGATCGGGTATGTTACTGTGGTGTCTTTGTGAAGCAACTCAGCAATGGTAAATTATATCTTAAAGAAAAAAATATTGAATGCTAAGAAACTACGTATGTAATTCCAAGACATAGGCCTTCTCACAATGATTTTTTTTTTTTTTTTTTTTTTTTTTTGGTCTGCATATACTTCCAGATTTAAACTCTAAAGGTCTCACATCTGTATGTGGCCAAAATAAGGTCAAGTTCATTTTATGTATTTTAATTTGCTCTGTAAAATCCCTAGAGAAACTAAAGTTTCATGTTTCTAATATTTCATCATAATTACTTTTGAAATAGGGATAATTAAACTAATTACAGCTAAGAAAAAAAAAAAAAAGTAGAAGTAACTCCTTTTCTAAAAAACATGGGTTATTTACTATGGTTAATAAATTAAAAGGTAATTTCACTCAGCAGTTTCTAGACATTTTCACTAAAGCAGACCTTTATTTGTATGTCCTTATATTTTATAGGAGACTGGTCAAACTCCCCAGAAACCCTAGAGTACAGCAAAATTAGTACTATGCACAGATATGCCTCAAATGCCTAAGTGAGCTACCTTATGGAAAGAACTCAGTATAGTTTTGACAGTGTGTCTTCCCAATCTGCTACTTGGCTGAGTTACTAATACAGTCATACTGCTCAGTGCTATGAGAGATAATCAACTCAGTGCCCAGACTAGCAGTGTCTATGCCTGTGCTAAATTGTGCTCTATGGACAATTTCACACTGAGAACCTTAACTTCACTATGAGAAGTAGGTACAACCCCAGATTCAAATTTTGTCAATTTCTAGGAAATTTCCAAAGTAAATTCTGAAAACAAGATGAATTCAAACAACGATATTTTTGACACTGTCCCATAACAGTTTGTTGTGCAAATACTGCCATCTGTTAACATGTTTTCATGGAAGTCAAAAGGTGTGAATTATGAGACTGATAGCAAGAATTTAAGGAATGCCTAGGGCTATTAAAGCGGTAGTAGATCTCTTGTTCTCTGACCGGTATGAAATTCTTAAAGCACTATGAGGAACTGAAGGCAGTACTGGATTAATGTTAACACTCATCTCTACAGCTGTGTTTAAATGCACATAGAACTGAGCTGTTGAATACAGTGTTATTTTTAATGCATTTTTTATTTTTTTATTTTTGTAATTTTTTTTAATATTTCATTTTTTAATATTTTAATTTAATTTTTAATGTATTTTAATGCATATTTTTAATGAACTATGAACTATGCTTCCTTCAGAAAGTCTCATGAATGTTTTTATAACTATAAGCACACAGTCTAAGGGGAAAATACCCCAAAGTACCAATCAGTCACAGAATGCAAATATTAAACAATAGAAATTCTTACACAACAACATAAAATATTTCAGCCCAACCTATTCTTGTGTCCTACTGGCAGCTCATGAGCAATACAAACCATGGATATCATAATGACCCATGATATCTTTTGCCTCACAAATTAGAGAAAATTTTACAATCAAAAAGAGCAGCTAAGAAAGGGATCTGTTGAGGTTATCCATTGTCAGCTACATTTAGAACCATCTTATGAATCTGGGAACATTATCTTTCACCTTTGTCTATGGCAAGATATGAACCCTTCTTAGATTTGCTTGTAATGCTTAAAAAGAAAGGTTAATGAAAACCAAAGGTCTGTAGAGATCAGTAACTGAATTTTCTGTAATTAATGTATCTTTTTCTTTGGACATTACTAATGCATAATTTAGAAATGTAGCTCCAGCTAGAAACCCTCTATGATACTTGTGATTTTCAACTTCCAAACATAGTCCCAATTCTTAGTCTCAAATGTTTTAGAGAAAAGACTGTAGTGGTTTATACCTAAAGTCAACAAAGAAGAAAACATCATGAAAAAAATGTATCTACTTTCCTCTCACCTTCCCTCTTTCTGGTGTGGGTTATTTCTGACCTACACAGACAGTCTAACATGTACCTAGTTGTAACACTGATAGAAAATGAGATATTCAGCACTATATGAAGGCAATAATTTACCAAGCAAAAGGCTTAACACATTTTCCTGTTTCGAGTGTAGTCTACAAAGCCATACTTTTATATTTGGATGCCTATACATGACCCCTCTATCTGTTACCACAAGATGCTCATAGTTGCCCTTTTGTATTCTTTGAAACGTAATTAGATTTGTGATCAAGACCTAATAACAAAGCCAGAAAATAAGCACACTTTTGAATTCAATCTAGTTCTGCAGTGTGGTAATATTTAGGTTTAACTTCATCTCTATAACTGGTCTTTTTATGGAATACCTGTTTTGGATGGTTTTCTACCAGTTGAGTCTTATGTTAGTATGTCCCTTTGTATTTTATATATCATCATAACTTTCTTATGCCAAAAATAGCATCTAGCATCTCTCATCCTCTTGCAGCTCTTGCTCTCCAAGATGCTGACCACCCAAAAGAGAAATTAAAAAAAAAAAAAAAAAGATGTCAGCAGATGGATTCTGCATAGTCTGGAAACAACAAAGCTATTGTGTTTGGAGGTCAGTTCTTGACTGATGCATTTGGAAGGTAGGGGATTACCTACTGAAAAGCTGATTTCTAGTCACTTGCATTAGCTACCACTGTTTTACACATAGCAGCAGCTGTGTGTCAGTTAAGTGTACATTTCTAGAGTTAACAAACTATCAGTGAGAGTAAATGCAAACACAACCAAGAAACAGGGAACAGAAAGTGCTAGAGTCAATGACTATCAAACAAAGAAATAAACAAACAAAAAAAACTATGAACCATTTAGTATGAATATAAATAAGGATGAAGCAAACAAACAAACAACAACACAGAATTTAACAATGCTGTGAGGTGCTGAAACAGAGAAACCTGTAGCTGGAATGCCTCCTTCCTAGGCAAGCTATTCATAACCTCTGCGAACGTCTGGCATTACAGCTGCTGAAACTCTGCAGTATCTTATAAACCTCACTAGGTAACTGTCTCACTGTCATGAATAAACATTTGCAAAGGATGCCTCTGTGGTAGGAAGATATTAGTCCTCTTTCACAGACAGGAAATTGAAATCTGAGACAGACTGTTTTATCCAAGGTCAGAGTATCTGTTGTCCACACTGGAAAATGAACAGGCATCTCCACTGTCCTACACCAGTGTACTGCTAATATGGTATTCAGATCTATCATTATGTTTGCATTGAATAAGACCTTAATTTAGACTTGATATCAGCTTAAAATAAGCTGCTGCTTTTAAGACTTCTCACAAGCTTGTAAGGAGTTAACACAGTTGAAGGTAAAACTTCCAATAAACGTGAGCTGTTTTAATTACAGGCCATCACAACAGTATGACATTTTCCCCCCAAACAGCAAGGACATAAGTCTCTACACAATAACTTTATAAATAATTAAAGAGAAAAGTAGGTCAATGTCAAGGATTAAGTGGTACAGCAGCATAAAGTTAATCAAAGTTAATATTTAATTCACCAGGATAATAGTCCCATTTTGCTGTGTTCCAGACTATAGTTTTAAATTAAGTGCTAAAATGGAAATAGACTAGTGTTTCACTTTACCTCTTTTCAATTCTCTGCGTTTCTAAAATGAACTCTGCAACGTCACGTTGATAAACCACATAATGCCACATGGATCCATCATTTCTATAGCACAGCAGAACATGTTAATTTGAAATATGAAACTTATAGCACCAAATTTTTATCAGGTCAAATGTATGGACATTTGTAATCAAGTTAATGGCTATAACACTTAGAGTTTGTATATCTGGAATTCTCATTTTGTTTGTGTGAAGAAAAAACGTCAGAAATATAAATGGAGAAAAAGTCTTTATGCTTTCAGATGATGATTATCTACAAACCATTAACACATACGAAAAAATTACAACATCTTATGGCAAACAGAGAGATGATACAGGTGGGAAACAGAAATAAAATGTCATTAGGAAAGCATAATAGGCAATTGTAATTTATTATTATATTATTGTGAGTTTCTTGAATTCTTTTAATGCAATGACAGCACTTTTGTTAAACAATGCCTTTTTTTTTTTTTTTTTTTTTTTTTCTCTCTGAGGAACATTATATTTCTATTGCCCTTCAGATTTTGTTATTATGAAATCATTTCAGAAAAAATTGCTATTAGTGAGACAAACACTTGGCTTGTCATTGTTCTATGCTTTCTGAATAATGTATGTCATGCTTTTAAAGGTCATAGATGGAACTTTTAATCAACAATCTTTTCATTAGACAAAATCCCCTTTTTTAGGTGCACAAAATTATGAACATTTTTTGGGTTTTGGACAGTCAAAGCATAGACAGTGAGTTACAATAAGAGCTGTTCTGCTTATGTTCCTGAGCCAAGTGTAGCCATCTTAAATCTCAGAAAACTCAAAAATCTCTCAATACAATCACTAAATCAAAGAAATCAAGTAAACTGAACAATAATGGAGCTGGATACAAGATACCTTTTTCTTTGCTGAGCTACAAAGAAAAAGACAAATAACAGTATCACCAACAGAGACCTAGTCTCACCTTATGTTAAGATGATGAAGATAATGAAAGTCGCAAGAATTTAGGAACTGTCATGCACAGTATCTAAGCAAATCTCCATTTATAACAGCAGAGCCAGAGTAGCCTGGGACGCCTGTAGTAATTGCTATAAACTCCTCTGGACAGTGGTTTACACTTCTATAATTCTGTGAATTGCAACATAAACTTATAATTTAATAAAAATTAGTAGTATCATATTTTAAATATGTGCCTGCTTTGAATGACTGCTTTTGCGTAAAGAAAACATATCAGTCTAATTTGTAATTACAGTCTCTGGACCTTTACTCTTTTACCTTTAGAGCACATCAAAGTATAATTGCATATGACAGTATGTGTCTGTGTGGTATACTTGAAACTGTTAGACTGACAATTAAATACCAGAAACTGCAGTCTAAAAATATCATTGTTAATGTGCTGAAACATTTTCTTGTTGTGGTAATGTAGAGCTGTAACGTTTCCCTTCACCTTACCTGTCTTTGTGCCCTGTGGTGCAGTTCTTAAGCACCATGCTTCTGTTGTCCAATGAATGTCACAAAAGAGGGCATAAAAAGGTGAATTTGAAGTAAAAAGAAATGAAAAAAATCACCCAAAGAACTGTGTCATAGAACCAATGAATGTGGTGCAACAGAAATTTATGTGATTCAGCAAAGAGCTCAGCAAGTTTATTGAAAAAAATGTGATTTTATACACAGTTCATGCAGTATGGAATGAAGTGACTCCAACACGTAAGAAGCATTTATTTGCCTCTTCTACTGCTTAAATTCTGATTCCTAAACTGGTGGACAAATTTGATTTTAATGCCATTCTATAGCATTGCACAGTTTAAACTATCTGCTATTATTTTCAAAAGACAAGTAGACTATAGTCCTAACAGTGCAGGATTTTGCATAGCTAAGACTTTAATGATCTACTCTGAAATACTATTTATGTGAAATACTATTTATATGAAGGGCTTATACAGTTAGAAACATTAAATTTCTGTATCATTAATCCAAGTTGTTGACTTGCTTGGAACACTAGGTAAAACACATGCACCTATTTCTCCTTCTGCAATATGTTATAAACAATAATGAGAAAAGACAGGCTTTGCCAGTCACTAATTTTATAATAAGTAATTAATGAATTAAAGGCAATTAAGCAATTAACACACTGAGGCTCTGATTTTCAGTAAAATTTAAAAAATAAATAAATAAAAAAGAGAGGCAGTAGAATTCCAGGATGTATTTTGTTGGACTATGGACAGATTCTTCTCTTCAAAGGAATTTCAACAGGTTACTTATGGAAAATATGGATAGAAGACTGGCTACTGCAGAAAAGCTGCATATATGCTAATGCCATGCAGTTTGGTGGCATTGCTGTTTATGGAGTTATGCAGAGAATCTACTCTTCCTTTGCTAATGTTATGAGAAAAGCCTGACTTGTAAGAAATGTAAGAGAAAGCTAGCACAGTTTCATAATGTGCTGCTGATAAGAATGTCTGAAATATTGCAGTCTATTTGGAAATGTCCTTGGAGCTTTTACTTAAGGTTCTCTTGGGGAAAGAAAAGTCCTAATAGACCATTCTTTTAATAGTAATGATAACAAATAGAACTGATATCAGTCAGCTGTTGTATATCAGGAAAAACTGCCTCCTCTTTATTTTAAAATGACACAGTCTATCCACATCTGTATTGTCTTACACATTTTCTGGAGAAAGGGCTTCTCCTGTTCATTATTTAGTAAGATATTGTTTGAGACACTAGGTGAAACATATACATGTACCGCAGTCTTGCCTTAACATAGATGCATGATATATTCTGCATTTCTCCAATCTATTTTATGGAAAAAAAAAAAAAAAGAGAGAGAGAAAGAAAAAAGAAAAAGACTCCCATATTGTGTTAAGACAACTGGTTTTGAGTTGGGTCGAGTTAGGCCTGGCTGGAACAAAATGGAAAAAATCAAGCCTGAGCAATGAAAGGTACACAGAACCCTGAAATAGGAATCATAAGGGAAGAAGAGGCTGAAAATAAGGTTGCTGTCTTGCTTTGTTTTCTGATTACCTCTAGATCTTTTAAGTCAAATTCCAGTAAGTAAATATGTGAATATGTGTAACTGAAAAAGAAAAAGGGGGGCTTTTCACAATACTTTCTGCAAAGACTATGAACAGTATTTATTACACATATCATTCTAGTTGAGTTGATCTTGTAAAAATGAAGAATCTTAATTACACAGGTTTTCTAACAAGACAACGACATTTACATTAAGAAGCAGCAGACGTTTTTTTTTTTTTTTTTTCCTCCCAGGGGCTGCAAATTAAGTATAAACAAGCTTGGAGAGAGAGGAATTCTTCTAGGCTTCTAGTCTAGTTATCTGCATCACTAAGAGATCAGTCCATGCTCAGGACAGAACAGTGGGACAGAGCGAAACCCTTCCTTGTCTGGAGACACAGAGGAAAATAAATTATCTTTGTTATTCAATATCTCATAATTATGCCCTTATTTTTTGTCTGTGACATACAACAATCTCACCCAGATATTTATATCCAATGAAAAGAAGTTGTTTCATTTCCTCTTTGCATGGAGACTAAAGCATATGGCCTTTATCTTCCCCAAACCTGAATATAGGAACAATCTGTTTTTTCTGTTTACATTTTTCATAACAAAATTTGGTTCATCTCATTACATATTTTCCTTCAGAGGAGAGGTTAAAATGAGAAAAAAAATCATAATTATAAACCAAGAATACAAAGAAATTGTGAATTTGCCTCAATCTGCCTAGTATGATTTAACTATTCTGTGCAGCGATAAAATTGAATGCTAATTATATCGTATAAAACTGCATAAACAGATTCCAAGCTACCTGCTGCTTCCCTTATGTCCTTTTCAGCACAAATCATACTACAGATTTCAGACCAAAGTTATGGAGTGTAGATTACTAGACATGGCAAAATCCAGCCTTTATAAAGAGAAAGAAAAATTAAGATTTTAAAAGGGGAGAATTCTGCAGGAAAAAGGTGCACTCAAATGAAATGTATTTCATCTATACACCTTTAAAGGTGTGTATATATATATATATATACGTGTATAAAATTATGTGAACACTTTTTAGAAAATTAAAAATAAAATCCAGTCAAAAATCCTCTAAGAATGAATTGCTGTGAAGACCGAGAATGGGAGCAGGAGAAGCAAAACTGAATGCTGAAGTGTACAAGGCATACAAACAGGACAGTTACATTGCTTTTAATAAAAATAAACTGTATCATCAAAGAATACGGAGGCAGTTGTAGGGTTTGTCATTTGAACTTTGAGATGCCAAGAGTGTCTTCAAGGTCTTTCATGTGGATACATACTCCAGCCACATCCTGAATCCAAGACATGGTAAGTATGTATCATGACATGTGCCAATCCTAATCATCTCTAATGCTTTGATTTCTGTGAAAAGAAAATTTCAGTGCATAGGCTTGATGCACCAAAACTCCAGGACATAGAAGAGCTTATACTTGCTGCTCAGTGTAGCTGCTGAAGATTTGCCACATTCATTTCTAATCAGTCCCTGTGCAGCAGAATTTACACAATTTGTGTGCAAATGCAGACCTGGACCTTATATGGATAATAAATTTTTGTAAGCCATAAAAGAACAACATGCATGCAACCAGGCTTTGCCAGCAGTGCTACAAGTGCTGCAACTTGTCAGCTATAGAAATACATCCGTTATCAGAAAAAAATCAGTGCTACCAGGGTGGAAAGCATCCAATTAAAATAAGTGAGAATGTACAAGAAAATACTTTATTTTATTTTAGTAAATTATTCTTTACTTAAAATGAACTTAACACTCTGGTCAGAGTAAAGATGAATATGGATTTAATATATACTAGATAAAGCCTAGTGCTAGGGAAGCATAGGGAAAAAAATAAACAAACAAAACAACAAATAAACAACCCCTCCCCCCACACTCCCATCCCCAGCAACAGTTACTGTCTGCAGTTTATTTACTATTGATCTTGGATATCTTCATACACAACATTTTGTAGTGTTTCTGCAGTTCTGAATTCTAAGTAAACAGATAATTAATGGTATAATCTTGTTACGTCAAGCTATGCAAAATGCATCTTCTGCAGCCTTTTGTTCTAAGATGCTCTTTGTGGCATTGCCATCTGTTCCTAGTGAATGTTGCCAGGACAGGAAAAAAAAAAAAAAAAATAGACAGGTAGATTTTCTCTGTCTGGTGAAAATGACTGACAGCAGAAGTGTAGCCAAGAAATTAAGAGTAAACCAAACCAAATATGTTTGAATCACTTGGTTTCAATGTAATTATTACAGGACTAAGTTGTAAGGTTGTGATAGAGATCTGAACTGAGAGAGAGGTTAAATTTAATTAAGACTCATAAAGGCAAACACCCCAATATTCTAAACTTGCAAACATTATGATCAGATCAGATTTCTTGAATTCAAGGAAAATAATTATATACTTGGAGTTAGGCACAGACAGAACATTCCACAAGTTTGAGCCTTAAGTAAACCACACAGATGTGTGTGGTTTAAGATAAACCACAGGATGGGGTTAAGGAATTTAGGAATAACTTTGAATTTAAGGAAATTAAGGAATAACTTGGCCATAAAAAAGTAGGATGCAATGTATATGAATACTGGTCAAGCATTAGCTCACCTATGACCTCTTTGAAGAGCAGAGTATGAATAAATGAATAGAAACCTCACTGTAACAAGAGGACTAAGTAGCAACTAATTCAGACATCAAAAATATCTGAAGGAAATTATAATGTCTTAGAGGAAATTATAAATTATTGAGGAAAAGGAATGGATGGATGGCTCTGAGTCAAAATAAAATGAGCTATACAGCAAATCAAAGCATTCACAACTTCCTTGAACAACTTTCTGATACAACTATTTGTCTGAATCTCACTGCAAGTGATGAATTGGTTTTCAGTCACTCTTGCTATCCATAACTGTATAAGTTTGCTGAAAAAAAAAATAAAATCAACAGAAGAATTCAGTCAGAAGCACCCTTTTATGGGTGAATTTAATGAAAATATAAAGTTACACATAGTTTTTGGACTATATGTGTTTATTTTAAAAAAGTACATAATAAATATTTTATATTCAGCAGTCTTATCTTCAAGGAAAATGTAGATGTCCCTTGACCATACAAATTTTACTCTGTTTATGTGTTCTACCCATCCTGTCTCCATTCCCTTCACCATGGTTGTTGTCCTGAAATGAAGACACAAAACAAATGTAAAGTTGCTAAAGCAAAGTTTAATGTATTCTAGACATAACTCTAGGGTTTGCTATTTTTTTACCTGTCTTCATCTGTTCAGTATGGAGCACTATTTGTACTGAATTATATCACTGAAATTTTCATTCTTTTTGATAACCAAATCTACAATAATAGTATGCAAATTGTACGTATTAAGCTGGAATCTCATAATGCTCATGCTCCTTTCCCCCCCCACCCCCCCCCCCCACCCCCCCAGGTATCCTTGAGGATATTAGGCATATGCTTAATTTTAGCACATTGATAGGTTTCAACTTGAACATTTTAACACAAGGACCTAAAATATCACTTTGATGGCTTAAGATGAATATGAAATAACCATCCCTCCTATGTAGTTTTTATAATCATATTTCCCCCCACCCAGCCCTCCTTCCCCATGAAACAGGAACATGTCATACTTTCAAGAAATAAAACACAGATGGGATACATCTTCTGTGTTTTGGAGAAACCTACTACAAATATGACTAGATACTGAAGCTTGGGGTCCTGTAATTGCTACACAAGCAATTTCAGAGAAAAATCAGGATTTAGAGAACAACCATGTGCATGAAAACACCAATGCAAAGAAAAAAAATTATTAAGGAAAGTGGAAGGAGAAATATTGCAGAATATTCAAAATTCAAAATATTCATAAATATTCAGGCCTGGAATATTTACTGTGTGGAAAAGGGCCTGACACATCATCAGTGGAGGACAAAGAGGACCAGTAATGTTCCTGATGTTGGTACTAGAAATGTTGACTGTTCTATTGATGTTAACTTCCACTATTTCTCTGAATGTAGCTCTTTGATCCACAGCCAGCATGATTCAGGCCTTTGTGCTTGCATTTTTCAGTGCTTCATTGATGAAGGAATTGGATGACCTCTATTTCAGCTCAATGAGAGAAACAAGTTTCCAATTTGTTTCTGTATATTCAGCAAAAAATAATTAAAAAAAAAATCATCATAATCTCTGTATTGAATATGGCATATGATATTTTAAAATCAAGGTGTATGCTAGGCCTGGCGTGGTACAGGGAATGATGAAGCACGGAAGTTTTAATACGTGGGATGAAACCTAGACTTACTGAATCTAGCGGGAAATTTGTTTTTGGCTTAAACAAAGCCTTAATTATATTGGTGGTTTTCCTTCCTAATTTTTTTTTTTTTTATCTGATAAATAATATCGGAGAAACCATTTCACCTCTTGCCCTCTCTGGCTTTGATTCGTTTCAGTTAGTTGTGATAATCCATCTGAGCTGCTGTCAGTCTCTTACTACTAGTTATAGAGCTCCTAAGCACAATGGCACTCTTATCTCAGTCTTTACTTATCATCTTTCTACATAAACGACAATATAAAAGCAGACTATCAGGAAATCCATAAGCAGTCTGTATTTTCATTGGGGCCAGCTGCAGAATTGCTGGAGATAATGAGAACTTACACATGAACTCTTACTGAAGAGAATCTTTTCATAGCTACAGAAAACAGCACACGCCTGGTACAGAAAACTGCAGTACTCTGAGATGGGTGGCATTGAAAACAGTGTATTAATACAGAGTACCTATAAACCAGACAAGGTGAGAGAATTAAGAATAAACTCTCTCACTACATTCTTCCACTTGCACTTGTAGCATAGATTACAGATGATATGTCTGTTTCTGTGTCACAAAGCCTACTGCATGTCAACACTTACCAAGAACAGGGCAATTTAGAGTGTCAAGTGCTGCTTGAAATATGTCCTTTAACTTTCCTTAATTGTCAAACTTTAAGAGTTACCTTAAATTTAATTTTGTTGCATTTAAGGTCCAGTTTTATGATGATATAATTTATTTTGGACATTACCGGTGACATTGTTCTGCCCGTCAATGGAAACATGAAAGAATATCATCATAATGAATATCCATGAACTCACATAAATCATTCAAAATACTTCAGATATGCACAGAGATTTTACATTGACCCTGTAATGTCTTTAATAAAACTATTTCAACATCAGCTGTGTCAGCAACAGAGACATGAAATAATGGTGTTTGAGCCACATCACTTCAGCTTTTAAATATTTTGGAAAAATACTGTTAGTTTTCTTTTAAGTAGTGTATGATCCTTCCCAAATTACAGTCTCACGTTACAACGTAGACATCATATGCCAGGAATACATGGGATTTTCTTTCTATGTTGTTTCATAGTATCAGGGAGCTGTAGTTATTACTTGAATCGAATCATTTAACAACAGATATTAGGAATATGTCTACTCAGCAGAATGAAGATGTGAAACCACTGTAGCTTTAATTTAGCCATAGGAATGAAGGTGATATCACTGACAGCCTGGAGGACTTGGACTGTGACTGTCATTTCCATCATGTCATTGATACTCCTGCTAGACTTATTAAAACTACTCTTGTTTAATTTTGTGGGGTGGATAAAACCTTAGAGGACTTTCTTTGAGCAGTCCAAGGCACCACAATTTTACATCAGCTCTGACACTAATGTAATTCTATTGATCAGAGAAGAATTCCATGAATCAGGGCGGAGTTCAGCATCTACCTTGGCAGGGAAGCAGACTATTCATATCTCTTGGTAAGCAAGACCTTGGAAAGAAGCCACTTAAACAGTTTCAGTTACAGAAGGGTAGTTTATTCTCCCTCTTTCTACATTTTAAAATTATAACCTGACCTGCTTCAAAGTAAACTGCTTTTTGCTTGCCAGGAAGCACTGGCAAAGATTTGGGAAACTTAGAAACTATTATAACAACTGAACTGCTATGGGGTTGGAGCTGGAAGGGAAGAGCACTGCTGAGAGAAAAAGAGGTCCTCAAAGAACTTCTGGGATTTTAGTGTGTGTGATTTGTGTTGTCAAGTGTGGTAAAAAAAGCACTCAAGTCTTCTTTAGGAGAAATAATCAGCTATGAAATATCAGATTAAACTTTCTATGCTTTATGTATGAATTTCTGTGAGGACAGAACACAGTTAATAAAAGATTAAAAACCATAATTCAAGTCAAAAGTAAACACAATTGTTTTACTTTAAACTATTCCTCATGTAATTGCTTAAAGTTTCAGACATTAACATCTGCAATCAGAAACATCCTCATTTCTCATTCTCAGACCATGCTCCTGGAGTTCTGAGATTAAAAGTCCAAGGTAATGATATGATTTACTATCTTACAGGTGTACAGAGAAAACATGTCCTTGAGAAGAGTGAAAGATTTAAACTGAATACTTTTCTCGATGCAAGAAAGAGACAATGAAGTGTCAACGATGACATTTTAGTGATTTTTTTTTTTGTCCTTCTGATGTGGATACTCTGCATGGTGTATAAATAGCTGGAAAACAAAATAAAAGATGAAGGTACGAAGGAAGGAATCTCTTCTAAGACAAAAATATCTTCAAAACCAAAACCTGGAAAGACATACCTTGAGATAACAGGGAAATTAGTGAAAATAATGTAATAGTGAAATTCTAGTGAAATTTCACAAAAATCAGAAATCTACATGAAGTATGGCTTCCATGGGCTGGAAAAAATAAAAAAAAGGATGCCATAACTGCCATAAAGGCTGACATAAGGATGACATAACTGCCAGATCACTCCCTAATCAAGTTCTGCTGAAATGATCTAGGTTAGAAAAATCCTTCCTTTAAAGAAGGTAAGCTAGTTCTGTTACTTTGATAAAACTGAGGATGTAGTCTATCTTGTCTGCCAGCAGAACAGAATGCCAAATGATTTTCCTATTTTGTATAAAACATACAAATTTAGAAACACGGTGAACTGTGAGCAAATAACATAGCCAAAGGACTACAGAAGTTACTATAAGATTATAAATATTTGAGATTCAGATTTTAGTTTGCATGATAAACCTACAAATCATTTATGCATGCGCATGTACAAAGAATGGTAAAAAGGAAATGTGTGTGTTTTATAATACCAAAACATGAATCTGACTTAATGAGAAATTACATCAGCGATTCACCAAAAGGTCAGTATTTTCAAATACCCAACTTAGGTGAAGTATGTCTCAGTTAAAACCTAGGGAAAGATGCATGCATTTTAAAAAGCCCTCACATTGATTTCCACATAAAATGAATGGTAACTAATAAAACTATTTGCATACTTTTTAAAAAAACAAAACAAAACAAAACATTTTTTTAGGAGCATACCCTTGAATATTACTCACAAATATAAATGTATTTGTGAACTTGTCAGTGTCAGACAATCAGACTATTTATAGAGTAATTTCAACTTCAGAATTTGTGTAATGGATACTATTGCCACCACAGTGCTAGAATGCAGTTTATTCTTTATGCCACAACCTTGAACAATGTGTTAAAACACTTAATTTTCCAGATTCTTTTTTTTTTTTTTTTTGTTACCCATCTGTTTTTCCTATTAGCAATGTATTTCTCAAGGCAAATGATTGTAAAAAGGCTAGTAATTGAAAGTTTTTTCTACACTAATATTTTATAATACAATCCCCTTAACCAGGTGCCATTAGCAAAAGTACAGTTCAATTTCAGGTGGTATTTAAAAGATTCATTTTAAAACAAAGATTATTAAAAGCCCTCTCTTCCCTTCCATCAAGCTTTAGGGTTTTGTCCCCCCTGAGGGAGAGGTTCTGCACAGTGATGGAGTGGAATAAGAGCTTTCAGCACTGGTCCTGCTCTTTTCTCTCTCACCTTCCACTTCTGGAAATGAGGAATGGCCACTCCTTTCCACCTGCTCTGGCACTCTTCTGATCCCTGTTTGAACGAGTTCAGATGAGTGAAGTGGCAGAAAGCTATTCAGTTTCTTGATGGGTTTCTTGCTGATTCAGCTAAACAAAAACCTGCCATAACACAAATTTTACAGCTTTTTAGGTTGGGCAGAACCTCAGAAAGCATCAATGGAGAAAATAAAGCATGGAGAGCACATTTCAAGGTATCTAATTTCTTTGCCACCTTTCCTGTAATAGCTGTTCTAAAAATGCAGCCAGCTTAATGAAAGGATTTGGCTCGCCAAAATGTCAGATGAGTGCCAGAGTTGGCACAAGGAAAGCAGCAGCAGCAAAGATATATCTGGAAGTCATCTCTTTCAGCTCCAATGAGCTATTAGACTGGCTAAATCTGTCTTATGGGATTGCACCCTTAAACATGCCACACTAGCAGATGTTTGGGAGTATATGAACTGACGTTTGCCAAAAAAAGAAATTAGATTTAAATATTGACACAGCCGACCCCCAACAGCGTACTTAAATGTACAGTTCTAGATTGCTGGAACCAATAGCTCTTCTACAGTGCAGAGGCCCAAAGGATCCCTATTAACACAAACCTATTTGAGCCCACAGATCAGTTACGCTTTGTTTATTTATTTATTTATTTATTTATTTATTTAGGGGGTGGGGAGGGATGTGAAGTTACTGAACACCTTTCCCTGGAAAAAGTTGTTTCTCTTCCCTTAATTTTACCTTCCCCTGAAACCTAATTGCATTACCTAACGTGAATTAGCATGAAGGTGAGAAGATGTCTGGGATGTGTGAAGGTCTCCTTAAATTGGTTATCTGCCAATAGAAATACGACAGTAAAGTACATGGTCCAGTAACAGTATATGCAAATTCAAGATTCCTACTTCTGGATCTAAAATATCAGAGCAATATGCTGCAAAGCACTCATGTGACCCCCCCCCCCAAAAAAAAAATCCCTTTTGAAGATTTACATTTTTTTTTTAAATATGTTGAATGAAGCTTTTGCATCATTCTACTGGGTTGGGTATCAACTACTTTGAAGCACTTGGTGTAAAGGTGTAAAACTGCTATTATATACTCCAGCTATTATAAGTTATATAAGCAATTTCCATAAGAATATAACCACATACTCATCCTAATCCAGAACAAACAAATCCTGCTAGGTGAGCTGTCCATCGAATACAGTAACAGCCTTAGGGCTTTGTAAATTCAGGTCAGCATCCCTTGACTGGTACAGATCAGCTGTCTTTGGTTCAGGCAGAATCAGTCAGGATCACAGTTTGTTCCACCCAAGGAATCCATTGCAAATTGAAGAAGGAGGCAGTACTGCCATCAGGAATGCCTAATAAAATGTGTAGGTAAAACATTCTTAACGGTGACACTTTTCCCTTAATTCTCACTCATTTTCAAGTAAATACTCCAGTAAAATACAGAGACTGTGAATAGTGGTCAGTCTGACAAATGAACAGTCTCAATATACGTGAGAAATATATGTGTGAAACATAACAAAATATGTAAATTCCAAAACCTTGTTTTAATGGAATACTTCTCTTGTACCAAAGATGCCTTGCTAAAATTACTCTTAATGATATTCCACATTCAATGCCTTTTTTTTTTTTTTCCAGAGAAAAAGTTAGCTTCATTTGTACTAATCATTGAATTGATCCCTCAGTTTTACATCTCATCTTAAGATCAAATTTCATTTTTCAGCCCTTACACAGGGAGGAATAGTAGGTATTTACAGAGCATCAGGATTCAATTCCCCACTGGAAAAAAAACACTCTCTCAAGCTAATGGTGCACTAAAGCACTGACAGCACAAACCAAATGCTTGTTTGGTCTTGTTCTGAAAGTGAAGTCTTGCCCTCTGGCTGAGAACCAAGTGTGCTACCAGATGAGCAATACAGGGACACTGAAGAGCAACATGAAAGAGCATAACTGCTAAGACTGCGCTGTATCACCTTCATATCCAAGGTTTTTCTCTGAGGTAAAAACAAAACAAAATACAAACAAACAAGCAATCTTTTTTAGGATATAAATCTATTCATGACTGGACAACCTGGAGCTGGGTAAATTAGAAGAAATGAAACACACCCACTTTTTTATTTTTATTTTTATTTTTATTTATTTTTATTTTTTTTATGTGTTTTCATGTAGTTTACATCAAAACATGACTTGTCTGTCAGGGATTTTGGTTTCCAATTGTTTTTAAACAGAATGCTTTGTAGCCTTTTGTTTAACTTGAATGCCTTAGATAGGCAAAACTCTGACACAAAAATAAAGACTATTCAAATCACTAAATGTCAACATAAGAAACATTACTAAATATGTCTAGGGCATTAAGAAACATTACTAAATATGTCTGAGACTTTTTGGATGTTTTAATTGGGAAAGAAATGCTCTGCCCTGAATAAAATGCCATGTATTTGGATACATTAAAAGTTAAAAAGAAAGAAATGAATGCATAAATGTACTTATGAGAGAAAGAGGAACAGTTTTGATTATATTGATGCAATTTCTGGCCCTTAATAATAAATCAAGTTTCAGTTACAGCATGGGATACCCATACTGATGTAGTCATCAAAGAAAAAACCTTTTTGTATATGTTAGTTTATAAACTGAAGTGCCAGAAGAGTCATTGTATGACAGTAGAGTTGTATCTACATTTGAGACTTGGTTGAAAG
The DNA here is from genome assembly GCF_047663525.1 of Anas platyrhynchos. Taxonomy (NCBI): domain Eukaryota; kingdom Metazoa; phylum Chordata; class Aves; order Anseriformes; family Anatidae; genus Anas; species Anas platyrhynchos. The sequence continues at coordinate 118,993,548 of NC_092587.1, read as the reverse complement.
AGAAATGTCTTGAAAAATTAGATACCTGCAACCCCATTGCTACATCAGGAAAATTTCTATTGTAGACTCAGTATAAAAGTTACATATGACCCCGTGCAAGCAGCATCCTCCCATAAACAGAATGTTCCCACTACTGGTCTAAGTTTGAAACTGTAAAGGCAATACTTTGAATCTCAGCTGTACCATACTTTCTCACAGATACCTTCTAAGTTGCAATCTAGTAAAAAACATAATTGGATTCCACAGTCAGTCCAATAATACATACCTCATGGGAGAAGTGCTACTGAAGTCAACTAAAAGCTCATTTTCTAAAACGTGGCAAGTTTTCTCTTGGAAGTTAGTGAAAGAGGAAAAAAAAAAAAGAAGAAGGAAAAGACTAGAAAGGAAAAAAAGAATCTAACATAGCAATGTTGAGAAAACACTGATTTATGTACCATGAAACACTCATGAATGGCAAGAAAATATACTAGATGATTAGACAAGTATTTTCCAGTTACTAATGATACTATTCAAATGACAAACTTCATAACATTTATATTTATTTAATTTTATATATATATTTTTTATTTTTTAATATATTTAAAAAAAAATTCTAAGCTTTTTTTTTTTTTTTTTTTCTTCAAGAATGTTCAGTGAAAGATTGCTTTTTGCTCCAGGGACAAAACTCAGTCTGCAAACAGTAGATATCAGTACATTGGTGCAATGTAACAATTCTCCACCACTGCAAAGACAATAAAAGACTTTATCATTTATCATATTTGAGTCTGTGGAAAAAAAAAAAAAAAGATAGAGTCCTTAGACAAAGATCTGGAAGCCTTGCATTAGTAAACTGTACGACTGCTTAAGGAGACATCAGAAAAGTTAATAAAATAATATTTTAATAAAACATTTTTTAATTACATGATGCATTTTACAGGTAAAACCAAAGATAATTATAATTAGGATTTTGGAAAACCTGCATTTGGAAAATAAGGTTTACATGAGGCAAATAACCCTCGTATGCTTTATATTACATGTATACTTTTTGTGCTTTTTGTAAACAATATCCCTTTTGAGTCCAATTGTGAAGGAATACTTAGAGAGAAATGGCTATATAACTATGTAAGCTGACATAGGAGGACTAGCTTCATAGGGAAAAGAAATTGCTGAGATCTGGACTAAACTTTCTACGTTCCTAAGAAGCCCAAAGCTGTTAGAGGCATTTGCTAGAAAAACTACAATTTTTTATTGAATGAAAAGAAGTTTGTCCAGGATTGAGTTAAACATCCCTTGGTAGCAGATATTGATGGAGCAGGTACAGAAGGCTGCTGAAAACTGGCTACTTTCTTTAAAACTGTGCCAAGGTTCTACTAGTTGACATAAAATATAAAATGTTTCTGGTTTAGTCCATATAAGGCACAAAGAAGTAACTCTTTACTTACTGCATTGCGTAAATACTGTTCTCTGCTGCACCCACTTTCAGTTAGTCTAACTAACAAAGTAAATGAGTTTTTCATTCAAGAGTAAAATCACATTCGGACAATCACTATTCCTCTATCCCTCCTGTGTAAACATCAAGGCCTGTTAATAGTTATTTTCTTAGTCTGAAGTCCATATGTCACACCGACGAGATGAGTCTCTGAGAACAGGAGATCTAAGCTGAGGTGGAAATACTCACTTCAGGGCATGACAAGCTTGTAGGGAAAATGGAAACGTTTTAAATGGGTGGATGAAAAGATCAGGAGGTCATAAAGATGGGCCACGTACTGCAAAGCAGAGGAAGGGAATTATTCGCGGGGGATGGTTTAACGGGAGATCCACATCATTCATGAGATCCACGCAGGACCTCATGCAGCAGAGGCAGCAACACCAGGGCACCCTGACAGAGCCTCACCAGGACCCCAACCCCACACATTCACCCTTGGCTGTGCAGGGGCATGTCCACCTCCCTTCTGCACGGCAGCATTAAGGTGTTAATCAAGCCGAAGGGGCAGCAGAGGCATAAGCCCTTTTGCTTCAGCCCTGGTGTTACTCCGTGTCGCCCCCAGCCCCAGCCCGCGGGCCGGCCGCCATTTCGCGACGCGCGGGGTCCCCTCTCGCCTCCGGCCACGCCGCAGCCTGACGGCAGGGGCGGGCGCCTCGCAGGCTCCCTCTAGGCATCGCTGCCTCGGGAAAGGAGGAGGAGGGCTTTCTTTTTTTTTTTTTTTTTCTTTTCTAATTTTTCCCTCCTCTCTCTCTTTTCCAGCCAGTAAAGAGTGTCTGCCCCTTTGAACCGCGGGCACAGCGGCTGCACGCACACACACATCACACACACACACACACACACACACCACACACTCACACACGCACACCCAGCCGCCGGCTATAAATAAGTTAACAGCCGGGCAGAGGGCGAGCAGTGCGCCTCTCCCGCCGGGCGGAGGCGGCGGGGACCGCGACCGCCACCGCCCGCCCCGAGCAGCCTCCTCCCGGGCGGCTCAGCCCCGACCCCGACCCCGGCCCCGGCCCCGGGTGCCATGGCGTGCGTGGAGCGCTGCCGCTGCTGCGCGGGCGGCCGGCGGCACAGCAGCATCCTCTACAGCATCCTCAAGAGCCAGGAGCAAGCGGAGGCGGAGAGGCGGCAGCCGCCGCCGGGGCAGGGGCCGAGGCAGGGTCCGGGGCCGGTGGCGAGGCGGGGGCCGGCGTGCGGCGGCTGTTCGTGCGGCTCGCAGCGGCGGGTGGCCCTGAAGAGCCCGCAGGTGGCGTGCAAGGCGGCCTCGGCCGTGCTGGTGAAGACGCTGCGCTTCGTGCAGAACGTGCCCTGCTTCCAGGAGCTGCCCCTGGACGAGCAGCTCGTCTTGGTCCGCAGCTGCTGGGCGCCCCTGCTGGTGCTGGGGCTGGCGCAGGACCGGGTGCACTTCGAGACGGTGGAGAGCGCCGAGCCCAGCATGCTGCAGAGGATCCTCACCAACCGGCGGCAGGGCGAGCACACCCCGCCGCGGGGACCGGCGCCGGGGCGGCCGCACCCACCCTCGGCCGGCGACATCCAGGCCATCGAGGGCTTCCTTGCCAAGTGCTGGAGCCTGGACATCAGCACCAAGGAGTACGCGTACCTCAAGGGCACCGTGCTCTTCAACCCGGGTGAGTGCACGCGGGGGTCCCCCAGGGGAGGTGGCGGAGCAGGGGGGCGCGGGGCGCAGTTCCCCCAGGGGTCGGGCCGCGGCCGCTGTCCCGGGAATGAAACAAACCGAGCCCGTGGCAGTGGCTTGGGACAAGGCGGGAGGCAGCCGCAGCTCCCCGCCTGCTTGGAGCCGCCCTGGGGATCCGTCTGTCCGTCTGTCCGGCCGGCGGAGCTCAGAGGCCCCCCGGACAGCTCGGCACCTGCACAGCGGGGACAAAGCGGGGCAAACCTCAGGCTCTCGGGTGTGCCACGGCAGGGGAGTGCTTTGCGTTGCGTTACTGTTCTTTCTTTTTATTTTCATGCATCGTTTCTCTTCCTAAAGACTTCCAACAGCTCTACCAAGCGGTTACCATGTCAGTTACTTACCTGGAAGGCAACTGGATATGGCACTTCCTAACTATGGCTCTACCAAGTTGTATTTAGCACTTCTGCCTTCAAACTGTTGCACTGAAAAGCAAAATCCCTCTGCTCCCACTCCCTCAATATCTTCAGTGTAGTTCCCTAGGAAACTTTCTATCGTATATTGGAGTTAATACTTGTTGCCACTTCTTATCTGGAGCTACTTAGAAACTGCTGTCAAAAGAAGCCTTATAAAAGCCTAAATAATGCCTTTTGTAGAAGTGAACAAGTTATTAAACAAGTTATTTATTTATTTATTTATTTTTAATTGTTATCTCTGCTATTTACAGATGATACTTGTCACTGTAAAGGCATTTTGTACAGCATTCTTCAATGAAAGTTTCTGTTATCAACTAATTCTTTTTAGCATTTAAATGAATGTTGGCAAATTCACAGTTCACTTTTGAGCAGCAAAGAGTATTGAATGTCCTTAACCACCACAATGATAAGATTTTGAGCTACACTATAAGATTTGGCACATTGATTCTGCATGCAAGAAGTTCTCTAGCAATTCCATTTGTTTAATTCTTTGTGTAATAAATATCATCTGTAAGCTGTTAACTCTTCTGTAAGAAGAGTGTTTTATAGATGAAACCTGTGTAAACAAAATAATTTATTTTTCTTTTCAGATTTACCTGGACTGCAGTGTACACAGTATATTGAAGGACTGCAGAAGGAAGCACAACAAGCTCTAAATGAACATGTCAGACTCATTCACAGAGGTGATGAAGCCAGATTTGCCAAGCTGAATGTTGTTCTATCCTTGTTGAGATCTATTAATGCTAATGTGATTGCTGAACTATTCTTCAGGCCCATCATTGGAGCAGTGAACATGGATGACATGCTTTTGGAAATGCTTTGTGCAAAATTATAAAGGCATGTAAAATAATGAAAATAAATCCAATGCAAAGGAAGCCCTAGAGCAGAATAGTGTAAAGTACTGTAAATAAACTAACTTATTGTTTTTACATAGATAGTATTTTTGTATTCAATAATAAAGTATTCTTTAAGTTCTGGAATTATTTTTTATTAAAGACAATGCTTTTGGAATAAGATTACAGTCATCAGAATAAGCTTTAAGGTTGCATAGAGTGTTCATAACCCTTGTCGACTGACAATTTTTTTAAAATCATGTCTCGAATAAATATCACACACTATATTGTATTTCAAGGTTAGAAATCCCTGCTCCACCCCCCCTCAAAAAAACAAAAAACAAAAAACCAAAAAAAACCTAGCCTAGGTTTACACTTTAAACATTGTTGGCATGCAGAAGTGGGAAATGAGCAAGCCTTTTGCTTTGCATGTTTCGGCGATATTAGAATAGGATATTGTAATCACAATTCTGCTCATAGTTCAAATACTGGCTCCATCAGAGACTTACTTCTGTCAGTGAACTACTTCTATTGACTTGAAGTCAACAGACTGGAAGTCTGTAAGGAGTATTAAAGAAAATACGTTTTATTTGATGTGAGGGAAAGCATATTATGAATATTTTGAGATTTAATGAAACTTGAATGAAGCTTGGGTAACTTATGGCAAAACATTCCATTCAACACATGTTGGGCTTCAGGGAAAACACACACACACACAGACACTTGAGTCCCCAAAACAACAAGCCAACAAAAACAATTGCAAAAATATCCCAAAAGCAAACGCTGAATAGGGTGGTGAATTACTGGTGTGCACTAGACACTTTTATTTGCTTTTAATCTAGGCATTTGCTTGTAAGGATTTTGCTGGCTGGATTCTTCAAACTAATTCCTATAGAAACACACAATTGTTACACTGACATGTGGTGTACCCATTGGTATATCCATCAGAATTTGTCAGCTAGCAAGAAGATGTCATAATTAAATGTCAAGCTTACACTTTTTTTTTTTTTTTTTAAATCTTGGATTTGGACTTGATCCTTTCTCCCAAAGCAGTTGTGTTTTTGTTGAAAAAAATAAATATTTTTATTTTAAAATTAGAAAGGGAAAATCAAGAATATTAAGGGGAATTTGTTTTGTGGTTTACCATTCTCCACGTTCAGCTTGCTACCCTTTTACCCTTGGGAATATTGGTAAAAATAAACAGGGAAAGAAATGTTAGTGATAGTGTTCCCAAAGTAAAAGCAGTAAGTATATACATGTATATTAACCACTATCAATAAGAGGTGTTTTTTAAAACACAGTTACTATAGTTGAGGCAGTCATTCTTAACAGCACGTGTGCAGGGGAGAGAGGGAAGTAAGTGAAGAGCTTTCTTTTGCTGCCACCTTGCGCAAAGGATAATCACAACTCCTATGCACAGGTAGGTCTCAAGGAAGACTGTTGTTGTCTTGTACCTACCCAGATGAAACATGGAAAGTAGAAATAGCTGTAGAGGTAGCCAAACATTCCTGGGGGACAAGTTCATCCATAAGTATTATCACTGAGGTTTGCATTGTCATAGCAGTAAGGACATCATCATGGACTGGGATACCATTGCTGAGAAAAAAACAAAGCAGCAAAAAACAACATCCTTCCTGATGTTTCATTCCTAATGTTGTTTTCCTTCCTAATGGAAGGAAAACTTCCAAAACTTCCAAAACATGACTGCACACTCTTCTGGTGCTCACATAACTTGGTAGGATTGTGTGCCCTGAGAAGCATCCCCAGAATTCCAAACAACAACAAAAAAATGTAATTAAGGTGCTTGTCACTGCAAGTTCAGACTTCAGACCACTCCAGAAAAAAGCAGGCTTAGTCTCTGTTAAATAAATGCTTTTACATTTACATGCATGCACACACATATAACAAATGTAAATATATTAATATGGAGAATATTTACTCTGTATGTATAAATGTTCCATGAGTTTACGATAGCTTCTGAGCATATCTAATGTCTCTGCAATGTAAACATCTGTTACAATATGAATTTACAATAGTTAGCTTTCAAGGATGCCTGACAAAGAAACTTCTTTTCCCAAAAGCACAAAGGATATTGATAAAATGTTTAAAGAGTGGTTAGTGGCAGCAGATGAATCCTGGGTAAAAACTAAAAAGATGAAACAGGCTTGGGTTAAAACAACTTTGCATACCACTGAATTTCATAATACACTGTTCACACTTAAAAATGGCAAGAAATAGTTTTATTTTCTTTCCTGCTGAGTGGCAGAAGAGGCTTCTTGGCAGTACTCATAACAGTTAATTGTAATAGCTGAACCATGAGCACAGGCAAGGATTCTCAGCTAAACAAGTCACCTTGAGATGTTTTGGATCTATTGTGTCACTAAACAAAAAAGTTTTCATGACTCAGGAGGACAGGTTTACATCTCCAGGTTGATATGCAGGAATATCCCTCTCTGAGCAAATTCTGCATTCGACTCAATTTTCTGAAGTTGTCATGAAAAATGTTGCTTCTGTGCACAATGAATCCACCTTGAACTTGCTGTACTGTCATATTTCTCTCGGACCAGCAGCACTATTAGTCATTTAGCTATTGTCTATTCAAATGGAAGCACCTGGGAACAGTAAATAGGAAATCTGAATGGGAAAAGTAATTTATTTAGATTTTCTTTGCCTTGCCACAGCAGAGAACTGGCAAAAATGTGTCTCCTCATAGGTCAAAGGAACAGGAATGGCTATGCAAGGAATTTAAAAAGACTTATAGGAGAAACCAAAATAAAGACTTTAGATCCACACAGGAATGGGAGAGAAGAAATTGGTATGATTCAGGAACAGAGTGAGAAAAGGTATGATTTTAGTGTGGAAACAATGTGCCAAGAGCTGACTGGAAGCAAATGGATAGAGATTATAATTCGCAAAACATGCCAGATCTGGAGCAAAAGGGTGCCTGTGGGAGTACTCTGTATCAGGTCCAGAAAATATTGCAGAGTAGGGAAGAACCTACTTGAGAAGCAGATGCCGAGGAGGACACAGGCATCTTCACCAACCTGCTGGGGCTAGATGGCTTGCTCTTTTGTCCACTGGCACCTGAGCTGCACTGGCACCCGCATGGTAGCAGCTGTGCAGGAGTGGAGAGCAACCTGTTCGGTCTTCCTCTGTGAGGATACAGTGCTTGCTGAAGTAAGCAAAGCTACTCTGTTGCCCAAGCCTTTCTATGTCAGTGCTCTAAAGCCCAAGTTTTCATTGGGAAGACATGGGAGGAGATTTCTCTGGATGTCCCTGGCAGCAGGTATAGACAAAGCTTGCAGCCAGCCCCATCTTATGATAAGCAGTGCTACACTGTGCTGCAAACATAGAAGCAGCATAACACTGGCTAGCATGGTACCCTTTTCTACCCTTCCAGCTCCTGGTGACTGGTGCCTGTCCTGCTGGCTGCCTGCTGAAACTGAGGACAGAGGTGGTTCCGCACCCATGGAGCTGTGTGACTGGGAGCCACCATGCCTGGCACCCTCCAAAGTGACTGTTCTGCACCATAAAGGGTCTCTGCAGAGGGATGTGTAGGGGAAGAATAGGTCTCAGTTGCGTCACTGCTGCTGCCCTTCAGCATCAGACCAAAGGCAGGCATCCTTGAGGGTTTCCATTGGAAAGAATGAACAGGAGGGGAAAAATATTATCCCTGCTGCTGTTTCAGCAGTTTGTGTTCAAAGTAATTCAGTCTTGAGACCTGTGCTGTTCTTGTGTTTGTGGAGCTGGACAGTATCTGCAAAATTACTGAATGTGGTACTGTGATCATGTCCTCATACTTCACCTGCTGAGACCAGGGCATCTTGTGTAGGCAGGCATCTTTTGATGTAGAAGGCTACGTTACACCACAGCTCACAGCCCTGGGAGGACTGGTCCATGTGTGGATTTTGGACTTTAAGTTCCTATTAAGCATCTGAGGACATTTGAGGCCAGTTCTCTTTCTTTCTCTCTCTCTCTTTCTCTCTCTCTCTCTCTTTTTTTTTTTTTTTTCTTTTTTCCCCGAAGAAGGAAGGGGATTCTCCACGACAATTTTCTCTTGCTCCACATGTGATGTTTATGCTCCCAGGTACTTAGCACTGCAGGAGCATGCTTGAGGTTGCTTGGGAGCTGCTGTGCTAGACCCACTCAAGACTCAAAGCCCACAGGGTCACATGAAGGGTCATTTCCCATGGCAATGCTGACACTGCAGCTCCAGTTTGACATTGCCACAGAACTGTGTTTGAAAGAGCGGAATTATTTAAATGTTTTCTCACAAGGTGTACATCTTGTGAGATCAGGTCAGCAAGGTACATATGACAACAGTAATCTGGCCATGTAAATCAGTGCTTCAATTTATCAAAAACAACTGCAGTTTCTCCACCAAAGAGAGTGACAAAATACTTGGCTGGATTTTTTGAAAATTGTGTGAAGGGGAAGCTGTCTATTTATGCATGGATTTTTTTCCCCTCACTTGCTTAAACATACCAGTAATTTTCCAGTTCAATTATAAAAATGATTTCTAAAAATGTTTATGTATTTTCTCTATTTGCTCCCTATCCCTGTCATCCCGGGCATGAATCTTCTGAGCACATTTTTCAGCCCTCAACTATGTTACAGACATTTTAACTAAAAGCAGCCTCCCAGGCAATTTAATTATGCAGTCCTCCCACTGACTGCCTCAGCTAGATAGAAGCAGGGCTGTACCAAAAACCATTACCGTCTGCCTCAGCAGAGCTGCCCGTCACTTGTGGTCAGGGCTGTAACACCAGCAGTCACTGGCTTCTAATCACAAAGCACCATTCGACAGGGGTTGCTGCTGTGTGATAGCCTTTTCTCTGAAGAGATTTGAGAAAGGATAATTTAGAAACCAGCTTGCACTTGTAGTTAATATGGTTATGAGTGTTTCTTTTAGGTAAGGCAAGGCAAAGCATTTATTCATAATCTTCCAAGTTTATATATATATATATAATTTCCCCCAGCAGTTTGCTGATGTGGATAGACTAAGAACGCTGGTAATGCTTAGTGAGCTATAACTCTGCTCACAAAGGAATGGTTCTACAACTTTAATTTTCTTGTTTTTAAATAGCCTCATATACCGGTTTGAATCTATTAGACTGTCAGTCATTTCCATCTCTCTTTAAAGGTAGAACTTCCTCTAGTGGATCTTCTGGGCATTGTGATAAACAGCAACAAAATAAAAATGAAATGAAATGAAATAATGAAATAAAATAAAGTAAAATAAAATAAATAATAAAATAAAATAAAAAGTCAGAAAGCCAATGTGTTTTTCTCTCATTGAATAGAAGTCCTGAACAGTGTAAGCAAATACTGTATCAGGACATTTTGAAATTCTGAGATGCAGTGTGAGATCTGCACACACATATTGTTGTCGCAGTCTTAATATTCGTTTTATATTGTGGAAGTCTAGAGTTTTAAGTCTGAAACGTACACAATTAGGTTTCAACAGCTAAAACTACTAAGGGCTTGTAGAAGAACTTTGACAATAATGTCCTTAAATCAACAAGCACAGTGAAGACACAGGGCTATAACTTGTTAGCTGGCACTGCAGGCAAATCTACAAATCATTCACATTGTTGGTATAAATCAGTAGTCATTTCTTTGCTTATGTCAGCAGTGAAATTGGCCTGGATATTTTTAGATATTCACACTGTGTCTAGATGAAGGTAAATAACCATACAAATGTTTATACAAGCACACATGGCATACAGACACCTGCTTTTCTGTGTGTACTTATGTTATTTACTGATTTTACATAAGGAAAATGACACTAGCTTCAGGTCCTGTAAAAAAAATAATAAAAAATAAAAAGCCTGTCCTTTCATGTTATATTATCACTCAGTGTTTTGTCACATAGGGGGCCTTTCATCTTGCTTAAACTGAGCTGTCTGAAAATTTGACATCCAGTCGATGGGGGCATCTAGTCTCTGTCTGGAGCGAACGGAGAAGCACAAGCGCCTCCAGATGGCGTTTGATCCCAGTTTACTGGTTTTAGAATGGAGTCAGTGATTCGTACTTTATAGAAAAAGGCTAGACACAGATTGTACATTAAGCTATCAGTCTCTACAGTTAGGTAAAGTGAAGCCTGGAGCCTTCGGTGTCACCCTTATTTCTATAAGAGATATTTCTATAAGAGATTAGATATCTCCCAGTTGACAGATCTTTTTCGTATTTTTGACACTGAGGTAGGCACATAGGACTGAATGACAAAGTGGCCAAAAAGATCAGTACTGGAACTAGGATGCTTTTATTTATTTATTTATTTATTTATTTATTTTCCATTTTACCTTTATCAGGAAGCCATAGGAGGCTTCCTGAATGGGAGCGGGAGGTCATTTTTAGGGATGACTTCTAGAATGTTGGGGAGCATTGTTGCTTTTCTAGTGTCTGGAATGCTTAGGTGTAAACCCTCAATTTCATTTAGTTGACTATCAAATAACAAAAATTCTGTTGCATGGGGGATATGAGCATGAATATCTGCTCAAAAATTAGGGCGAACGGGTAAGGAAGCATACATGACCTGTACTTTATGAGTTATTTGTGTCTAAAATCCAGACCCCCCAAACTGCAGAGTAAGGTAAGAATGATGGCTGAGCAGGCTCTTGTAAATGAGTCCTAAATCTTAAGTTACTGTTTGCAAGCTGACTTGCAACAGTTTCTTCCTGTCACTTCTGTGATATTTGCATTGTGAACAGAAACCTTTCACTGACATTTGCTATGGACAAGGTATCACAGCCCAGTTAATATTCAGTAACTCTTTAAATTAAGGTAACTGGATTGCACCTCTGAACTCTAACACCCTTAATGGGAATCAGGTGGAACTAATTATTCTAGCTAGAAATTCCACTCAGAAACAGCTCATATATTAAGACTCCTGCTCGGTCAGTAGAGGGGAGAAAATTTCTGGGCTCCTGTGCCCAGGTGCTCTGCCCTGCAAACCTGTAGTGTACAACTGCGGTGTGCCAGACATTAGGTTTCTCAGTTCTCTCTGTCCTCCTCCCCACTTCACAGTGTTGTTTTTTGTTTCAGTTTTGCTGCTTTTTTGAAAGTGAGTTGTGATATCATAGAACATCCTGAGCTAGAAGGGACCCACAAGGATCATAGAATCCAACTCCTGGGTCCCCAAAGGACCACCCAAATAAATCAGACCATGTGTCTGAGAGAGTGGACCAAATGCTTCTTGAACTCCGTCAGGCTCGGTGCTGTGACCACTTCCCTACAGAGCCCGTTCTGGTACCTGACTACCAGTGAAGAGCCTTTCCCTAGCACCCAGCCTGACCTTCCCCTGTCCTAGCTCCATGCCATTCCCTCGGGTCCTGTTGCTGTCCCCAGAGAGCAGAGCTCAGCGCCTGCCCCTCCGCTCCCCTTGTGAGGGAGCTGCAGGCCACCATGAGGCCTCCCCTCTGCCTGCTCTGCTCTGGGCTGAACAAACCAAGGACCCTCAGCCACTCCTCATACATCTTGTGCTCCAGACCCTTCACCATCTTTGTAGCCCTCCTTTGGACACTCACAGTTTAATATTTTCCCTATACTGTAGTGCTCAAAGCTATACAGAGCACTCGAATATTGTATATTGATTCCAGTCAGGTTGTTGAGCTGCACTGCCAGGAAACTAAAAAAACTTTGGGCACACTGCAGTGGGCAGCACTTACTTGATATGAATTATGAAAGGGGCAGAAAACTCTGCTCAGTATAGAGTTCATGGTTCTGTTTATCTGTATTTATTTATTTTAATAGTTTTACTGAATGTTGGGAAAAACACTGGATGTTATTTGCTACCTTAATTATGGGACAGACCTAGAGCCTTTATAGGAATAAAGCAATTACTGGTTGTGTGAAGTAGGTACCTAAAGTTTTGTTTTGCTCCCAAAGAATCCAGTAGGCTTGGACTTGGTATGCTCTCAATGTTTCTTTAACATAAACTGTGGAGGAGTAATTCAGCAAAGAAACCCTTTTTCTACCAGTTACTTTATTACAGAACAGTAAAGGTGACAAGAAAAAGAAATGAAGAGAAGCAGTAAAGATGAAATGGGTTCTAAATTGCAGTAGGTGTACATTCTGTTCTAAATAGTCATATGGCTGGAAGGGATTTCAGGTGATCACTTAATCCACCCCCTGTCCTGACAGGATGAATTATATACCATATCAGAAGAGCTTGTCTAACCTAACTCTAAAAGTTTCAGTGATGGGGTGTCTAATACACCCACATTCAATCTATTTCTGTGTCACTACACTTAAAATTCAAAAGTTGCCCAGGAATCTAAGGTGATCCTTCTGTATTGTAACACAGTCCCCTATTTTCTCAATTTATTCACCAACCACACAGATGCATTTTATGACAGAAGACCATTGCATAGTTGAAGGCTATTAATCTTAAACATCATTTTGTGGAAAGCTACATGCCTGGATTCTTTTAGATGCTCATTTTTCCTAGACCTCTCACCTCTTCTAAACACTCATTTGGCCAACATCTTTCCTTAATGACAACTCCCAGAATTGCTATTCAAACAACAGAAAAAAAAAGTACTTAATAATATTCTTCTAGAGCCCATTTACACTATTGTGTCATAACTTTTTAAACAGCATAGTGAATCCTTTGCATGTAATATTTTAAACTTATTTATTTTGTATCAGTCTGGCACCTTCTGATAGTCAACAACCTGCATTAAATCATATTTTCCAGTTGCATTTCTAAATATTCTACATAGAAATAAATTGCATTTTGGTAAATGAGAATAGTTTTCTAACCACAAGGTTGTAGTATCTGATGTTAAATACAGGCATATATGAGATATTTCTATGATTTTTTTTTTTTTTCAAGGCAGTCTTGACACTTGTGAAATTTAAAAACTAAACTGGTCAAAACACTTAGAAATATCTTAGAGGGACTGTTCTTAAGCTATCTGTGTGGGTGGGTAAGCTCAGTGGATCAGTAATTTTCAGGGCCTGATTGCCTCAAGTCTATGAAATGCAATGCATTACATCAGCTCAGTTCATTACAATATCAGCATGCGCTGTTATCTCAATGACCATTATTATGGTTTTTTTTTTTTTTTTTTTTCCTTTTTCTGAGAGAAACAGGTTTCACTTAACAGTGGATTTTAATTTACTTCTTTAAACTGTTTTAAAAAGTGGAAAGGAAAGAAAGGAGAAAAAGAACCATATGCTTGAATAACGTAGCAGTTCTGGTGGAATTAGTATGCAGAGAATATGAAAGGAAAACAGCTAATCTCATTTGCAACATGTCCAAAGAAGAATGCTTTACATCAGAAGTGAAACACTACAATTATTGCATGGCTTTCACTTTGAAAATAGCAAGGGGTTTTATACATCAGAAATTATACTAGAGAAGAGAAAAAATTAAGTAAAATAATAATAATAAATAATAAGATTAAAAAAAATCAGCAGATTAAATCAGCGTATTATGACGGCTGTTACAGAGCCTGGCAAAATCTGCAACACAGCAGGTCTGTGTCTGCTATGCCATACTCTGTCAAAAGCAGCACCCAAATGTGGTGAAGGAAACGTTAACATTTCTAATCTTGGAAATATGCAATGGTGCCATCTCAATTTCATCACAAACCCATAAAAAAGGCATCTGGAACACTTTCTTTCATGAGAGCTCAGTGAAGCATGGATGTTGCTGCTCGGTTTTCCCAGAGACCCTGACTTGACTGTTCACAGAGAGCCTGGGCTTCCCATAATGTCATCACTGCCTCCAACAGCAGCCTGCCATTTCCATCAACATTATGCTCTGCAGAATCACTGACATCGTGCAACACTGTGCTTGTCTACACATCAAACTGGTTAAAACTAAGGCAGCAGCAAAAAACCATTGCTATAGCTGGGAAAGAAAATGCATACTGTTCATATGTATTCAAAGAAGAGAGAAGAAAAATAAAATAACCACTGAATCCTGTTTCGGAACTTCCTTGTGGAAATGTAAAAAAAAATAACAAACAAACACAAACAACAACAACAAAACATAGCCCAAAAGTCAAGGGAATTACACTAATCAATATTCACCTTATGCTTGTGAAAGAGGGATTGGGATACATGCTGACAGCAAAAATTTTCTTTCTTGCTTATGTGCTTTTCAGCACATAAGCCTTATAAACAGGCTTATTTTTTCCTCTCTCTTGAGATTGAAATATCCAATTAAGGTTTTTAAACATCTATGGATTTTTCCAGTAATCTGCACTGTATTAATCATTTTCTGTATCTTAAAACGGTGCTTCATGGAACTCAGCATTCTTTAGTTATTTTGTTCTGTGACGTCTTTCTGTTTTCCTTGAATTAATTCTTTTTTTTTTTTTTACCTTATTTTTGTTTGTTTGTTTGTTTTTCTTTATTTAAACATTTTTCTCCCTCATTCATTTGCATATGTATGTTGGTATAGTCCAATAATTCCTGTAGAACAACACTTTTCAATACCATCTTACGCACACACAGCCACACAAATTTTGTGTCTAAGCAGGTCCTCATTACTGCTTACACATGCAGTTTTGAAAGTTGGACACACCAAGCATTATTCATAGATTGAAAAACCTTCTTCCATTTGTAACTTATCTCTGACTTTTCACAATCTAACAATTAAATGACAGGATAGAATTAAGATGCATTGTTGTATTTGAATGGTTATAATGGGAAATTTAAAATATGTGAATTATGGTTGCCAGGACTGATTGAGGACCTCATAGTGACCAGTGGACTCCTGGGGTAGGCAGTATTTCTGACAGGTGAAATAAATCTGTACTGCCAAAGGAAAGGACTACATTCAGGAAACTAATCAGTATCCCTGCTCAGACTTGTTAAAACTGCTGTTCATTCTGTTAGAGGAAAATACATCTTGCTGGATCTGGCAGCTCGAGAGAGGTGAGGCCACTGCCACTCTGTTTCTCTAGATGCATCCAGTAGTGAAGCTGAAAATGTATGCCTAGCGGGTACCCACACAGAGAGCACATGTGCACACCATGCGCATACATATATATGTGCAGCCAGCTGGGTGCACGGATCACATAGTGACACCTAGAGCACCCTCATGAGCACAGACAGCACCAGTGGCCTCATTGTTTCCACTCCCTGGTGGAGCAGGACAGAGTTCCTTCAGCAGAAGTGTGTTTACCTAGGTATGAGGTGGATCCATCCAGCAGCTGGACTCATCATGCTCCCCAGCTGATGGCACCTGGACACACCAGTCCCAGGGCTGCAGCCCCACTCCAGATGACACAACAAACCCCTATACACCCCTCCCCCCTCCCTCCCAAGCAAAAAGCCCCTTACCAGGAAACAACTGATGGACTACAATAAGGAGGCAGGCAGACTGTGATGATCAAGAGTAGCTTGTCATCGCCAGACCATGATAATCAGTGTAGCTAGCATGTCAGAGAGGTGACATGCTCTATTCTGCTCTTGGGAGACCCCATCTGAAGCCCTGCATTCAGCTCTGGGGTCCCCAGCACAAGAAGGATGTGGATCTATTAGAATGAATACAGAGGATGGACACAAAGATGATCAGAGAACTGGAGCACCTCTCCTATAAAGACAGGTTGAGAGAGGTGCTCCAGTTCTCTGATCATCTTTCTCCAGGTTGTTCAGCCTGGAGAAGAGAGGGCTCCAGGGAGACCTTACAGCAGCCTTCCAGTACCTAAAGGGGACTCACAGAAAAGCAAGGGAGGTACTCTTTGTCAGCGATTGCAGTGTTAGGACAAGGGGTAATGATTTTAAGATAACAGGGGGTAACCTTAGATGAGATAAAAGGAAGAAATTCTTCACTATGAGGGTGGTGATGCTCTGGCACAGGTTTTCTGTAGAAGTTGTAGATTCCCTATTCCTGGAAATGTTCAAGGCCAGATTGGATGGGGCTTTGAGCAACCTGGTCTAGAAGAAGGTATCCCTACCCATTAATGGCAGGGAAGTCGGAATTAGATAGTCTTTAAAATGTGTTCCAACTCAAACCATCTTGTGATTCTGTGATTCTAAGAGCAGGGCAGGGCCAGACAAGTAAGCGCATTTACTAGTCCTTGCTTACATGTAAATGTACACTTATATTCCTTTCTTCTTTTATTTCCCACATTTGTCCCTACCCAGATGGCCTAACTCCCTCCCTTTTTCTCACCTTTGATTCCTCCCCTAAATATCCCATAGCAAATTCTATGCAACCCCAAACATTCCCCTGCATCCCATAATGTGTCCCATGGCAAGGCAGCAACTGCCCATAGTCCAAAAGCTGATCCAGAGAGCTGCACCCAACGACTCATGGTGATGGGTTTCACACACAGACACTGGGGCTTAGGTTCTGCTGTAACAACCCTGGGAGGACCCCTGACAGGGTGTCACTCCCTCTGAGTCTTTAATTTGGGTTTCTCCCTGCCTTTGGGCATTTGATGGGCTGTTGGTACCTGGGGTGGGCCTGGGAATGGTTGGTCAGGGCATTATTTGGGATCCCCCCTCCCTCACCTCTTTGAGATCTCTTGGTGTGCAGACCAGCCATTATCACATACCCTAGCACATACAGTTTGTTGTGTAACTTCACTGAGCAAAAATTCAGTAAGACTGAAAAAAATAGCTCATCTGCAGGTAAATAAAAGAGCCAGCCCATTCTAAACACCTGCTTCTGAGACAAATCTGATATCCTGTGTGATTTTGTTTTAGTTATATACCATACTAACGGCTATTCTGATACAGATATAATTTGCGTGTTAGGTCACTTTGTCTCCTGTCTGTTAGAATTCACTATCATCACTACACAAAAGATTTTTTCCTGTTTCTTTGAAGGATTACAGGATGACAATATTTCTTGAATAAATTTTGGTGGATCATAGATAATTTCCTTACCAAAATTACATCAATTATCATCCTGTCTGCATTTGTTAGTTTTGGGGGCGAGTTACTAAGGAGATGTGATGATGTTGTGTCAATGGGTGTAACGGCAGTTTTTGATTCCTAAGCACTTCATGCAAGCAATGTTCCTCCATGTAATTTCACAGGGTTATTCTTGAGTCATCCATAACATTTTCTACAACTCATTTTTACCCAAAAATAATGTGAAATAGAAAAAATTCAATGATCCACTGTGTGATTTCAAAGCAATACCAGTAGGGTAGAAAATTCAGGGCAAGAAGAGACCCTTAGTTAGTACATATTTGCATAGCTCCCCTGATTTTTCTCTAGACAGGAGAAATGACTTCAGCAAACCTTGACCCACAGCATGACCAACATTTCACAAAACCACACTGGCACATCACCTATCCCCACCTATCCCCAAAGATATATCAGCATAGATTCCAAGCACCAAACTCACCTTCCAGGTTTCATGCATGGTCATGGTGTAATAGAAGTCAATAAAATTTTCTTTTCTATTTGGAGAGCTTAACAGAATTGCCTGAGCTCCAAATGTGTTGAGAGACACATGGCCTGGGTTGCAAAGTAGTCTTAAAACTAATGAGCAAGACATTTTGTCAGCACCAAAAATGGTCTTTTCTACTATGTCCCAGAGTGTTCCGTATTCATTATTGTTCAACATCAGGTCTAGGGAGTTTGCAAATTCTTTATAAAAGAGTGAGCTGTAAGTCACGTTATATGTACCTACATAACATGCTGAAAATATTCCCAGTTGTAGCACAGCTTGAACTTGTAACTGAGGTTTTCAAGCACAACTGAAGTCGTAGTTCAAAAAATAAAGCTTGAATTCAACTGCAGTATTCAGGACAATTTGAAGAGATAATAGAGATTATCTTTACAAACAGTCCTAGAAGCTATAGTTTCTCAACAGATAAATGTATAAAAATGAGCTTTTGCACTTTGTCATGATTAATACCCAGAACAAACCTCTCATTCTCCTAATACAGATAGCTTCAATTAATTCTCAGCAAAATGCAATCAAAGTTATTTTATGTTGACAGCAGTTTTAATTTGCTCATTTTGAAAATGAAATGAGAAAAAGTCATCTGAATGTAAGGGAATTGCTTCAGCTGGAAGCTAGACATGATATCAAGGACAGTATTGAAGAACTTAGAATAGAATTTTCAACTGTTGAGGAACTAGATCTTCTCTCTTATCTTCAAAAGGAATACCACTAGCAAGCCAGTGTTTGCTGCCATAGTGAAAGGCAAAGATGTAAAGAGCAGACCTGAGGAAAGTGTACTGCCTGGTGAGTTACCTACACCTACACATTGCCGCGTTCAGATTTTTTTTTGGAAGCTTCTCACCCGGATACTATCCAGCCCCATCTGTGCTCAGCTTGAGAGCTCAGCTATAGCCAGAGCTCAAAGCTGCAGGCCAAATTGGAGATGCATGAACTGATCAAAATTTCCTCTAATCCTACCTCAGGAATAAGTGACTGAAATGAATTCCATCAGCTCTATACATTTGCAGCAATGTCCCTGATGCATTCATGCTGATTGGCTTATTGCCATAATGGTTTCAGAAATATACTGCACTATAAATGCATGAGCTCTTCACAGTAGCACATTACAATCAAAATTCCTACACATCTACACCTGCTATTATTTAAATCGCTTACTGCAACTCCATTGAACATGGCACTTTATTACAATGGATGCTTAGCAAGAAAATCAAATAGGAAAGGACAAAGGGATAAAATCACAAGAAAATGAGAGCACATAATGAAAGAAAAAATATATAACACTTTGGGCTCTCCACTTTTATCCTCACAATATTAAATCATTCTTTTCTAGTCAGTAGGGCAGAATCTGAATGACTAAGAAGGCTAAATGCAGGTTTGCAGTGCTTAAATAGACACTAACAGTTGAAATCATGACTAGTTAAAAATTATGATCCAGCTTCCCAGCAAATTCAACATGGATAGGATTTCATCCCAAGTGACTAAAAGTGTCCAAAAAAAGAATTCTGCATGAGTTTAATACATTTTATTACTCATAACTTACTTATAGCTATGTAAATCACACTCTGCCTCTAGATAGGGAGAATAGATTCAAAAAATACTGTATTTTTCAGGGCTACACAAAATAAAAAGTGTCTAGGAGGCCCATTCAACAATCCAACTGCATGAAGTCTTCAGCATTCACGTGTAGCACAGAACTGTGATTCATTTGATACTGTCATTTTTTCCTAGTATCTAGGCCTTAGTAGGTACCTTTCTTAAGATGGAGCTCCTCAGTCAGAATAGCTAAATCCTCTGAGAACGTGCACTTCTATCAGTATTAAAGTTCCAAGGATTGTGCATTTCACAGCAATTTTATTTGGAAAGAACTTTTTTTTTTTAAATTGCTTGTCAAATATTGTCTCAAAATTCATCTCATACCTTTGATTGGCACCAATATGAACCTGCAAGAAACAGGTTTGACTGAGACAGCATTTTTCCCCTCCCCCCTCACTAAGCTCTCTTGCAGATTATGTCAAAAAATGCTGTGTTTCGTTCCATTTCAAAACAAAGCCAATTTTGGATTTCTTTGTAAAACAGAATATTCATATTCGTACAGCTTTATTATTACATTTCTCTTTCACTAATGTCAAGTGAAATGTTTGGACATATTTGGAATGTATTTCCCATTTGATATTCTTTCCTGGTTAACGATTCTCCAGTCAGCCAGTAAATTACCTTTCCTTGGCCTCTCTCAAGCTTTCTGCTTTTGGAAGAGACTCCTCAAAGCCCCACAGCAAATTAAATTATTTAGTTTAAAACTTGTGTTGATAAAGTTTCCAATGACATATTAATACTTAAATAATAATAACCATCTCTATACTGTCCCTTCATGGTCCAACTGACTGAGTTATTCTCCATTTAATTACCCAGTTGACTTATACAAAAATTTGTCAGTAAAATTGAAATCTGCCAAATATCTAATTTCAGTGTTCTCTTTACACCAGCCAGCTAGCAGAGAACTGTATGGCTGTGTAATAACTTGCTGTTTGCATCTTCTATTGATAGATGCCCCTCTTTTAAGAATCCATGCTTACTCTCGCATGTATAACAGGAACATATTGGGTTCTTGGTATCTTTGTCACTATTATATTTTCATGCCATTTTTCATTGAGGACTGTTCTCCTTGAAGAACCAAGGACCCAAATCACTTTGCACCTGTATTCTAATTCTTAGGTTGGAAAGACTAGAAGGCTTAAGATCTTGTATGTTTTATATGTTGCAGATAAGAACATTTTGTTCCTACTTGTAAGTCAAATGCAAACAGCAGAATACATCGACTCTATTACTAAGTACAAACTCTTTCTATAGCTGTATACAAACCACTCTATATCTAAACTCTTTTCAGAGCTTTCTCTATAGAAAATCCGTATGCTATTGTTTTTCACACCTTAAATTGCAAGCATTTATGTGACACTAATGTTCAAGTAATCAACCTGAAATCTGAAACACTTCTCAATTTTATTACACATTTCTCTCCAGGAACTGAAGTTATATTGAGTTACATTGGAAAAAAAAAGTGTGAAAAGTTGGTCTATTGTCTTTGAATGTAGTGAAGACCTTTCTATACTCATTCCTTCCTTCCCTGCCCCCCATTTGTAAAGCACTGGTGGACAAATCAAATACTTGATATCTGAATTGTTTAAACTTTGTGATGAAAAAAAAAAAAAAGTGGTATTACTACCTTAGCAAATACACTTTGTGACTTGGCAATAAAAGAGGGCTATAACTGTGAGATCCATGAATTGCTGAACATCATTTGAATTATGCATGCAAACTTTATGGAACAGCCTATCAACTGATCATCTCCTTCTTGTCATTTGATGCATATTAATTTTATGCTCTACTGCTTCAGCTGCTATTTCATTAGAATGTTTACTGCTGTTTAAGGTATATTACTTCAGAGCAGAAATAAAAGTTGTTGTTACATGCAAATATTCTTTTCCCCTTCAGCATTGTAACCTGTATAAAATTTATTCCCTTCAAAATTAAATACAAGAAGATAATGACTATGGCATTGTAACTTTTGTGATTATGTGGGTACATTGTTTTCTTTTATTCCAATTAACTAATTTAAAAATCAACAATGGAAAAAAAAACTTGACTCCCTGTCCTAGGTTATGTTGTGATTTTATTTTATTTTTTCAAAGATGGGAGGTAATGATGGGAAAGATGGGAAATTTGTGAACCAAAAGAGCTTGATTTGAGTTAGAGAACACATAGGCAGATGGTATAAATATTTCACAAGCTCTTGATTTTCCTAGGCCTAAAGGACAAATAAAGCAACTATGTGGAATTCATATACATAGACATACTCTAACCAAGGAATGCCCCCTGCCCCCTCCATACTCAGACCAGTATGTAATACCTGCAGTTTTTCAAATGATATTACAAGAAACATGTAATTTTGCTCTGCACCTAAAAGCTCTGATTTCCCTAAATATGGTTGTGCTAGATGTGTAGTTCTATTTTCAAAAAAACACTTAATTTCATTCTGTGCTTATTTTTAAAAATAAAACTTTAAGTCATCCTGTACCTTCACATAGCTTGTGAAGGTACAGGAAGGTACTACTTCATAAGTAGTCAACATTATCAATATCATTTGGATTGAAAGTGTACACTGCAAGTGAATTATCTAGTAATTTCCTTTTCCAATGACCTGGCTCACTTGGCTCTCACACTGTGGACAGACCTTGAAGAACATGAGCTGTATTCCCCTTAGATGAAACTAAACTAGCAAGAAGATTTTGCTGCAGTCCTGGAGCCTTCTTTTTCTCCTTCCACCGTCTTATCAGCCATTCCCAACAATAGTCCTAGAGAACTGGTGGAGAAAAAACAAACAAAACCAAAATTGGTGATAATTGGTTAGGTGAATGCTTTCCTAAAACTTTTTTTTTTTTTTTTTGGGGGAAAGACAATTTTTCATGTGGTCATTGATTGGAGAGAATATTTCTCATTTCCATGTCTGACTTTAATACTATACTAACAAACCTATAGGCATTTCTATAGGGAAATGAAATCAGAAAGTCTACACAGTGAGATGACATCTCACTATGGTTGCCATAAGAAATGGTTTCCATAAGAAAAAAAGCAGATAATGATTAGCTATGATTACATTAGCTAATGATTAAAATATTCATTTTAATGAATATACATGAATAGGGTTTGCAACCTGGAAAACTGGGATTTCTTGGAGAAGGGAGGGGAGAGTACACAGCTGGCAGTAATTGAGCACTACCACTTGTGGGAGTTACAGGGCAGGCATCCCTAGGAACCTCTGTTGCAGGGGTGTGAGCTGGGCCAGTGGGCACCTACAGGTCACCTCAGGTTGACTGGGTGGCTGAGTCACACTGATGCTCTCCTAGACAGTCTGCTGAAGGTGATATAGGCTCCCAGACCAAGGGAAAGTGGAGCACTGATGCTAAATCTCCTAGGAGAAATAATACTAAAAAAATCATTTTGAGGATTGATTTGTTCTAGTAGTTATGCACAAAAACAACAGTTTCTTGTATTGTGTATACTTCTAGAATATGAGACATATTCCTGGAAGTGAAAGAGGGTATGCTGCTGCCATCAAAAGATGCAGAGGAGATGAGGAACATCTTGTTAAACAATCACTACCCTTAGAAGAAATCTGTGGTATTTTGCTGACAGAGATTGAACCAATAAGAACATGGCTTCTCCTCAGGCAGGATAATTTGTCACAAGGGAGTTTAACTTTATTTTTGTTTTCCCATGCAATATTTCATGACTGTTCTTTCTCTTACTTCACTGGAACACTAAATTTCATGGAAGTCTGCCTTTTCCTTTGCAGTTGAAATATTAGGCGGTATGCATCACTGTCTGCCTCAGGAAAACAAAACCAAAAACAAACAAAAAAGCCATCTCTCTATATATAAACTAGAGTTTTTTTTTTTTTTTTTTTGGGGGGGTGTTGTGCATGTTTTTGTGTGCTTGCTTTTAGGATATATTTTCCATTTTTTGAAATAAGACATGTTATTAATTTTAAAAGAATAAAGTGTCTGAATTTTATAAGAAAATATCTTCTTGAATAATTCCCTTTTATTCCAATAATGTTAACATAAACATTAAACACAAAAGGCAAGAAAGTTATGGTGAATCAATATGCATACCTGAACTACAGGTTGTTTGAACTACAAGTCACAGAATCACAGGATTGAAGGGGTTGGAAGGGACCTTGAAAGATCATCGGGTCCAACCCCCCTGCATAAGAAGGTTCCTTAGAGAAGGCTGCCCAGGTACATGTCCAGATGGGTCTTGAATATCTCCAGAGAAGGAGACTCCACAACCTCCGTGGGCAGCCTGTTCCAGTGCTCCCTTACCCTCATGGTGAAGAAGTTCTTTCGCATGTTGGTGCGGAACTTCCTGTGCACTTAAGTTTGAATTTTGTATCTTATCATAAATTGCCCAAAAGATCAGACCTGACGTGAAACAATTCTGTAATGGCTACTTCTAATACAGGGCAACCTCAAATACAGTTTGTTAACTGAATTTCCTACAGAGTATTGTTTTTTATCAGGTAGAAAACATAGCTACGGAATTTCAATCAGTTATTTCAAGTTTGAGCATTTATTTATTTATTTTCATAAATACACAAACATAATACATTTATATAAATATAGCTATATAAAAATGAATTTAAATAAAGCTTTGTGTTTGCATATATTAACATTTATATAATGATTTTGTAATCATTTTTATTTCTAACTTCCTTTTGGACTCCAATACCATATCAAAAGTAACTAACAGGAATAGTAAAATAGCTGAGTGTCTTGTTCTGGCCTTTGCAGTCCTGGCTGCATACTGCTGGACTGTGACCAGAAGGTCTAGTCACCCAGACAGGTGCATCTGCGTCCTTAGAGTACCTGCATGCCTCTTCTAATTGCTGAGGATGCTCTGGATCCTGTCCACTATCTCTCTTTCAGGTCTGAGATCTCTGTTTTCAGCTGTAGTGAGCACGTGAAGACTTGTCTCCCACTTTGGGAAATGGAAACCATGCATTTTGTACATCCACATCTGAAAATTCAATTCATGTCTTCCTCTGGATAAGGAGCTACCTGGCACACACAGCTGTGTCCCACAAAAATGAAGAAATGAGCTGACTCTGTACAGCTATTTAAGTTTACCTGAACAACAGAATAACAGGGCTTTATAACACAATTTCATCATGTAATTCCAGTAAGGATCTATTAAATGATACCTCCCTTCAGAGAAACTGCTGAGGAGATGAGCATAAGTGTGCACGTGTAGGAAGAGGCTAGAGGAAGTGATTCAAGGATTTCTTTGAAATCTATGCCTCAGTTGTCTAAGGCAATACATTTATTATCATTATCAAAGTCTTCCTGCTTGTGAGATATTGCACTTTCAAGACTCAGATCTAAATTCCATTGTTGTGCTCTCTTGCCAGATTGCAGACACTAACATGCCACTAAGACTCTTTCAAAACCCTAGCTTTCTTGTAAACTATCTGTAACCTACTGAGAATGTACAATGATCTTTGCTGCCTTTGTGGTAAAGAAAATAAAATTGCATTTAGGAGGTAGCAGATCACTGCTTTTGGAAAGCTTCTCTTCTGCTACAGCATAGCAGATGCTAAAATAGTATAAAGGAGTTTTTGTACCTTAGGCAGTAGTTTGAAACTTGAGCAGGTGAAAGAGTCAACAGAATGCTGCTTACCTATCAAAATGTGAGGCAAGATGTGAGAGGATATGTGGTATCAGCTTACAACTGTATGTGAAGGTCCTGTGTAAATACAATTCTGAGATAACAAAGAAGCAAACAAACAAGTATACATGAAACATGAAATTTACTGGAGACTAATAAGTGGCCATAGCTTGTGCAAATGATAACTTTGCAGATATGTATTCTAGCAAAAGTAAATGGGTTCTGTATGCTCAGAAGGATATAGAACATCTCTTTGACTTTCTGGTCTTAAGACTTAAGGACATTATTTCATATATACTATAGTATTTGAGAGCTTTTTTTTTTTTTTTTTTTCTTTCTTTCCATTTGGTTGATCACTGTCATCATTTTTTCTGAACTTTCTAAAAAAGGTTTTCTGAAAATTACTATAATTTTTTTCTGTCCTTAACATTTTGTTAGGGTACCTGAGCTGTCCCTGAGACATTATTGTTTCCATCTCTAAGTCTGTAATTTTTATTTAGGTAATCATAGAACCATCTAGGTAGGAAAAGACCTTCAAATCCAACCATCAAACCTGAGCTATCAAGTCCCATCCCTAATCCATGTTCTTTACTGCCACAGACACACGTCTTCTAAATACCTCCAGGGATGTGGACACCACCATGTCCCTGAGCAGCCTCTTGCAGTGCTTAACCACACACTCTGTGAAGAAATTCTTCCAAATGTCTAAAATACAACTAAAATTCCCCTGGTGCAACTGGAAGGCATTGCCTCATAGCCCATCTCTTGTCACCTGAGAAAAGAGATCAACATCCTCCTTGCTGCAACCTCCTTTCAGGTAGTTGTAGAGAGCCATGAGGTCTTCCCTCATCTTCCTCTTTTCCAGAATAAACTATTCCAATTCCCTCAGTTGCATCTCATAACACTTTGTTTTCTAGTCCATTCACCGGCTTGGTTGCTCTTCTCTGCACGCACTTGAGCAACTCAATATGCTACTTGTAGTGAGAGGCCCAAAACTGAATGCAATATTTGAGGTGTGGTCTCACCAGTGCCACATACAAAGTGACAACCCCATCTCTAGTCCTGCTGGCCACACTATTTCTGATGCCACTGGCCTTCTTGGCCACCTGTGCACACGGCTGGCTCATGTTCAGCCAACTTTTGACCAATACCACCAGGTCCTTTTCTGCTGGGCAACTTTCCAGCCACTCTTCCCCAAGTGTATACCAATGCATGAAGTTGTTATGACCCAAGTGTAGCAGCTGGCATTTACCCTTGTTGAATGTTATGAGGTTGGACTTGACCCATGGATCCAGCCTACCCAAGTCCCTCTGCGGTACCTTCCTATCCTCAAGCAGATCAGCAGTCCTGCTTACTTTGGCATCATCTATGAACTTACTGAGGGTGCACTCTATCCTCATATCCAGATAAGACTGTGAAACAAAACTGGCCCCAATACTGAGCCCTGGGGACCAGCCCTGGGGACCAGCCACCAACTGGACTGAAGACCATTCACAGTGACTCCTTGAGGCCAGTCATCCAGTCAGTTCTTGATTCTCACATGGTGAGCTGTGCACCTGTCTGAGTAATGAGCAGAGAGTTTCTCCAGGAGAATACTCCGGGAGACACTGTCAAATGCTTTACTAAAATCTAGGTAAACAACATCCACAGATATGGACTAAAAAAGAAAAAGAAAAATAAAGAAAACAGAATTTGCACATAGCAGGAGCATTTTCACAATGCAGTAAGCAACCACTTCAGAGCAGTGAAGTAAAATGTCAAAATGCAATAGAAACTTAAAAATAGCTTACCATTTAAAAGGAAGAGAAGCAAACCTACAGCAATCACATAGGGCAAACACCTTGCTGGCTGCCAGATTTAAAAGGTACCAATGAGAAAAGCATGCTGGGAAAATCCCTCTCAGAATACAAAGCCATACTGAAACATTCAGTGGTACCTGCAGGGAAAACTATTAAAAGAACTGTTACTAGAGCAGAAACAATCTAACTTTGACAAATTGAAAGAACTGAGATAATTATGTCTCTTTGCTTCTAGATGCTATTATGATTGTGTGGTAATAAAAACTAGATTATTTTAAAAAACTTTTTTGTACTTAAAATTTAGTAGCACAGTAGGTCTTTTCCTTTAATATATGAAACTTTTTTTCAAATACAGAATCTAAGGCCTTTCCTACTTCACAATATGTTCAAATATACCATAAAAATACTTAATATAAAATATACCATAAAAAATACTTACATATTTACTCAAATATGTCATAAAATCAGATTTCCTGTCATTTCTGCAAGAATCACAGAAGACTTTAAAACTTAGAAAAATAATTTACTCTGCTCTAATTAAAATAATATGGTTAAAATTATATATATACATATACATTAATTAAGTAACTTAAAAACCTAGTTTCATCAATTATAACCATAATCCTGAGGTTATACACAGATGAGTCCAAAAATTTGGTAGCATATTTGAAGAAATATTGTGATGAACAAGGGAACTAAGTAAAACTAACTATTGTCATAAAAAGTTTATATTTTTTTCCCATAAGGACAAAATTGTAAGGAAAATATTTCTTCCACCATCCAAACTTTGAACTTATGTTCCTATGGCAATTGGCTAATTATGATGATATTATTTTTATTTTTATTTTATTTTTTAAAACCTCTGGATTTTACGTTTCATAGAGACACTATACTTTGGCAAGTTATTGTCAAATATTTAACCTTCTGGAGAAAATCATAAGCAGCCTGCACTGTATGTGTTGTTATAATAACAAGGTTTCTATTTGCCAACTGACTTATTATGGAGACTTACAAGATTCATTGGTAAATCTTTTGGATACAGTAACTAAAAAGGAAAAAAAAAGAAAGATATCACTAATGCAAATTTATTGTAGACTGAAAAAGATATAAGCTGCAGCCTACTAAGCTGTCCAGAAAGATATCTGTGTAAGAATATGTAATATAACAATGAAGATATGACATATTAAGGGTAATAATAAGTAGCGATAAGGGAAACTGCTATCTTTACAACCCTGTGCATTTTTATTTTTGTCTTCAGTCAAATTCTTATGTATATCCCCTTAGTGCATTCAAAACCTCTCCATGGCTGGCAAGGGTTCACACTGCTTTCCTTAAAGAGTGGCCCAGTTTCTAGCCTATGAACCATAATCAGCTGATGAAACTGTTTCATTTAACCGCTAAGAGGTTTCAGCTTTTAAGGGAAGTATTACATTTGCTCAGGTTGCACCTAAAAACTGCTTTTCAAATAGCCTCCTTTCCTGAGCTATGTTAGCACAGGACTGGGCTACAGGGGACACCACTACCTCTATATGAGAAGAGAGCATGTGATTCTGGATGTGTTCCTAAAAATGTTTGTACCAGTTGTTGTTCCTGGTAGTTTGTACTAGGTGTTCTTAAAATTGACGCCTAGTTCATCCTAGGTATAAGTAGTTACTGACAAATAACACCACCTCTGGTACAAAACAGAATGCACAGTATGGCGTGTAAAATAAAAATAGTTGTTTGTTCAGTCCTTCATATCTTCCCATTTCCAGTGCAAGAAGGGTGAAATGTTGATGCTGCTGAAGCTGAATATATATTTTATTTTTTCTTCAGCAGGGCCAGCTTTTATTCTCCCTATTTCGTTTAGGAATACAGCTACCTTCCTTCCTGAAACCAAACCAGTTTCCAGTTTAACTTTGAGATAAAATTTCAGAAAGAACATGCATTCACTCACCCACACACTCACAGACACCCACACAAAACTAGTATATATTAAGCATGATGGTGGTGTCATTTATTTCTGGATAATGAACATTTTAAAGAGGGAGGTTTTCTGCTGTAAAAATGGAATTATAATAATGACAGGGGAATAAAAGTAAAAATTGATGACTAGTCAGGAACATATTTGGGTGTGGTGAAAAAAGATTCAACTGCCATTTATATCAAGGTTAAACTATTAAATGTTCAAATATGACTGCAACTGACTCAACAGCATTATAGATGAATAGACGTTATGTGATCAGAATACATTATATACCTAGAGAGGCAGTCCATGAAGAATGATACAGATAAACATACTGGTTAAGGCAAGTGATGGAAAAACTAAAAATAAAGGTTTATGACAATATAGAATTACATTTTTCTAACTAGTTTATTAAGAAAAGCCATATGGGATCTGGCAGCATAAAAGATTTAAAATCTGTAAAATTCATGGATTTTGGATTCTGTTCCTTGCTCTGACAAAGCACCTGACTAAATTACAGCACCAAGCAATTATTTCAGGACAGAAATCAGGCCTCAAAAGAGCTTAAATTGTCCTGCAGCACTTGGTGTGATACTTCTCACACTCTTTCCCCACTCTTCCACTTGCTCTCAGAAAGATTCAGAAGAAAGTTGTACAAGATTTTTTTTTTTTTTTGATTGTAGGCAGCTGCTGTGCACTCAGGTTTTCTTTCAATCCATCTTCCCTAAATGACACCTGGAGCTGCAAAAGCTCAAAAGAGGCAGAATCAACGTCTACATTTTTAATTTTTTTTTTTTTTTGAGGCAGATTCAATAATACTTCTAGTCTGATAGAGAGCATAGAAATTAAATACTTATGGGTAGAGTCATTTTGACCAATGTTAGCTTATTGGAAAATGGTGGCAGAAGGAATGTAAACTCTGAATATTTTCTATGTTTCTATTTTTTATTTTTTCCCCATGAATCTTCTTTTCCCTTATAGCCTGTAATCTCATGGTTTACTCACACAAATTTTACATAAAAAAAAATAGTATTACATTTAATTTGATTCAACAACAACAAAAAAAGACCAATAAATGGAAAGACAGACCAGAATGACTAGAACAAAATGAGCAGAAAATCAGTGTTTTCATAAACTCATCTTGAGATTATTTTCTTGTTCTTCAGTGTACAGTTTCTTGTCTGTTTTATTTATTTATTTTTTGTTGTTAAAAGGAAAAACACACACAGAAAAACAACAACAACAACAACAACAAAAAAACACAGAAACATTACCATCAACAAAAAAAAAGCATGCATTTTGTTTAAATTTAGCTTAAATTAAATGGCCTGCTCTGAAATCCACTGCTCTGAAATTTGACTTCTCAGAGCACACACATTTTTAGGTGGACTAGTTAGCAGGACAATTTACTCATTTTAATAATATTACTTTAAAATTTGAGTCTGTGGATTACATATTTCCAAAGAATATTTTCAGTGAGACTGTGTGCCCCGTAATGGATGAGATAACTAGATAAGCAAAACATCTTCTATAAAGTAGACTTTATCCTATTTGAAAGTGGCTAGTGTATTTGTCAGACTGCAGATAATGGAACATCCATTCACAACTCCTGTTTATAGCTTTCATTCTTGTAGTGCACTGAAACACAATCCTGACTCATCAATAAAAAAGTTGAGTTCACACTGCTTATTTACTGGCAGTTCTAATATTAGGGGTTTAACTTTTCATAGTATGAACTACTCCTAATGAAATTAAGGATGTGAAATAGGGAGAACCTGTGAACAGGGAAGGGTCTAATACTGAAACAAAATACCACGCTTTGACTTTTTAATTAGAGTGGGTTATCTATCACCTACTTCTGGGCCCTATACAAAGTTTTTAGTATTTATTTGTGTACTGGGTCTGGCTGGAATGTTAACTTTCCCTGCAGCAGCCCATACAATGCAATGACCCAGTACAATTTGGTTTATGAATAACTTACTGGGTTACATGCTTTAGTTGGCTTCAGTTTGCATTCACAACCAGAACAGTTGCTATGGTCATCATAGCAGAAGACTGGCTTGGCTGAACAGGGAACTCCTCCTAGAACTAGGGAAGAATTAGCCTAGTCTAGTCTAGTCTGTTCACAGTAACTAGAGGATATATGAATAAACTTAAGCATAGCAGAAGGCAATAGAGGAATGGTCTGAATATATTTTTAAATGATCATAAACATGCACTGAGAAATGTATAGTAAGTCCATATGCTATGTAGCGTATCATCTTTATTGATCACCACTTCCAGACCAGATGCTTATAGGTCTTAATAGAAATCATAATGTGCATTAAATTTGAATTTGTTCCTAGCAGGGACAAAATAGTGAGAAAAGGGTGGATATACTGTTTGCACTTGTCAGCAATAAAAATGGTCATTCCGTACTACTACTGTGTGATCTAGTGATAATGTTGAAACAAATGTGAACATTATCAGTGATGATGATAATGAGTAAGGGAAATAGGGTGGCATCTTACAAACAGTGTAAAACTATAAAATATTTCTACCATGGAAGAAGAAGCTTAGCATAACCCTTGTCCTAAAGTAGTAATCAGTACTGTTGATGTCAAACTGAGATAGGGCAGTAAAATTTGCATTCTTTTGATTAGGAGAACTACATTGGAAGCTTCCTCTGATTATATCTGAGAAGATGGGAAGTTGTATGAGCTCTCCAGGGGGAGTGTGATAGCCTTTAAATGAACACATTTTAGATGGAAGCTATCAGGTCTTTCATTTTTTTGAAGACAGAAAAAAAAATAGCTTCAGACTGGGACAGTGTGAGTCTCATGCAGCTTATCTGATGCTCACTGTGCACTTCAGGTCTGCTGCTGTTCCAAAGGCCAAAATACATTGTGATGGTAAGAAGCAAAAGAATGTAGAAATCACTGGTGGTGGACAGCAAACCACTGTCTACTCAGGATAAAGACCAATCCTGAACTGAATAAGAGTTAAATGTAAAGTCACTTAGCTGTGCTGATATATTCCATGAAAGACACTAAGAATTTCCTTTTACTGCTGAAAGAAACACATGAATGTTCCCCAACAACTTTCGATGAGAGGGTCTACATTTCTCTAGTCACTGATAAAGTCAATTACCAAAGCGACACAGAGACTTAAGTAATTGGGCTAAATGTAGCAAGCTACGTGGGTCAAAAAGAGAGAGAATACACTCATTAATGGTATGGTGTTCCTTTTATTATTTATTATTTATTATATTATTTCTCTGCTTATGTTCTGACATTTTCTGTTACAGCAGTTTTGCTAGCCTTCAAGCTTTTTTTTTTTTTTTTTTTTTTTTTTTTTTTTTTGAGAAACAAAAACAAATACCAAGATATAGCAAGATAAAATGGTTGTTACTCCACTTGGAGAAGGTAAGTTCCATGCATAGCCTATTATATTGTCTAACATTAATTATGGCTTTCTAAACCTCTATTGGCTGTTATTATTGTTATTGCTATTCCTCTGCATTGGAGATTGTAATAAAATATTAGGAATGGTTCCAGTAAATATATACATTTTTATTTTATTTTATTTTATTTTTTTCTGGATTTGTGTGTAATGAATTCACTGAGTCAGAAGAATGTCCAATGCACTTGGTTATCATGTCCTCACTAGCAGCAAATGCAGACGTCAAGGGAAGGGTCTTGTGCACAAGAAAAAGTGCACAACATCTTGCAAAGGAGTTCAGAAATTTAGGGATTTACTGGAAAAAAATTACATCCAGAGCACCCTTTTTAATAGCAGCTAGGGATCAAATGCTGTTATATGTGCAGTGGTCTAAATCCTTTCTGAATACACATAACACCACCTTCACTGTAACCTCTGGCAGTATGTTCTACAAACCATTTTTTGCTTTTGGTTTATTTAAATATTCAATATTCTTCATAATCATTACTTTGGTGCCTGCCAAGGACATATAAATATATATATTTTTTTTTCTCCTGGGAGGAAACCATAGATCAATGTTACTGAATTAACACTGTCACCACTGAAGTTTTTTTTTTTTTTTTCTTTTTCTTTTCAGTGATTATTATTATATGTGTTGTGGAAATAATTGCTTTCCTTTCACCATGGAAGATTCTAGCTGTGTGCTGCCATCAGAGATTCTAATTCAGAAATGTGAAGAAAAATGCTTTTCCTCCAGAGAAACTCTTAGATTGTGGGCATGTTAGAAAGTGCTAATAGACAGAAATGATGGAAAACATAAAGGGTATTCTAAGCATCTGCAACAGATACTCACATACATACTGCAGACTGCTTAGAGACACTATTTTAGTCATACATGCCTGTGCCTGGAGGACTTGACCATGATGACTTGCCATGTTCAGGGATGCAGGAACATATCCTGCAGATGGCACTGCTCTCTCACTATTACTCTTCCAAGTGAGTCATGACATGCTTTGTACTAAAGACATTATTTTTTTTCTCCTAGGGACATGTTTACTTTGCGCATCCTGAGCCACAAACAGAAAAATGAGCTCTCCTTCAATGTGATATTAGAAATGAAAATCCTGTTAAACCTTTAAAGATAGGTCTGGGCCACATTTCACTTACCTTTTGCATCAGACTGCTCATACTGTTTTTATAAAATGGCTCTTCCTGGTTCAATGGACTAAAGACCTTTCTGTCTGTCCAATTTAGTGTGGAAATCCTTTGTTTCTGAGAGAAAAAAAGACTTGCAGGAGCGCACTTCAAAAGGTTACAAGTCTTGCAGAGGTTTGGATTATTTTTCAGTTGATGAGAAAATAGAGGAACTAATGAAGGAATAAATTTATACACACCCCAAAAGAAAGACAGGTAAACAAATGTGTCCTACTTTAAGCAGCAGCTTGTGTTTGATCAGGCTTTCACTGGAGATATGAAGCTAGCAAGTATACAGTAAATTGGACAAGGAATAGTTTTCTTCCCTTATTCTCTGGGGTGTAACATCTCAGTAAACAGCACTGGGTAAAGTTTAACAAAAGATGGTGGCAAGGGAAGCAGCACACTGCTGTCATTTGTTTTGCGCTCTTATTTATCATAAGCAGGGGTAGCAGTAATGCTTGCAGTCAACATTTTGTAATGTGTACAAGAATATAGTGAGATGAAGAAATAGTTTAAGTTACAGCATCTCTACAGTTCTTCCTTCAAAAAGCCCTACTCTCTCTGTTTTTTAGGCAATGGATTTCAATTCTCTCAGGAGACTAATCTTGAGGACATAAAGGTGGCCATTACTTCTGCTTGATTATTTACACTGATTTGACCAGCTTATAAAGCCTTTCAAAAACCATGTTCTTACATGTTTAGCCAGAACTCTTTAGAGACTTGCTGGTAAAACCTTGCAGCATTCAATTTGCACTAGGCATACACTCAGCTCTACAGATGGCTCTGCAGGTCATCTATCTTGAGCATGGCTTAAAAAACAGGACTGAAGCTTGTCACTGTGAGTACGGCTACTAATGCTGCGCAGAGCAGACTGCAAAATCTGCCTGCCTTAGGTGAATATGCACTAGGCTCAATACCAGCAGGAGATTACTGTAGCACATCCATATCTCAAGGGTTTGTTGGTATGAATCATCATATTTAAGGAATTCTGATCGCTTAAGGCAGTGACTGTCTCCATTTTACAAAGACATGTAACGAGAAAGATACCTGCTCTTTTTATGGCCCGTATATACAGTGCTCAGAATGAAGGCTGAAACCACTTCACCATGCTGCTTTTCACAATGAGTTTGCAAAGCTTGAGGAAATCCATCATGGCTTCTACTGTCTCAGGTGCCTGGAAGGTGAAGTGGAACCCCAAACTCCTGATTCCTCACATTTCTTTCTAGTCCAGTAAATTGGACATTAACTGGCAAAATGGGAGACATGTTTCCCTTTGAACACAGACACTGTAATGCTTGCTTTGTCTAGATCCTAGCTAGCTCTACCACCATTGAATTTAGCTAGCAGAAAATAGCTGAATGCAGCATTACTCTAGGGTATTATCTAAGATACACTTGCTGAATCTAAGGTATCCTGAGAAGTGGCTGACTATTTCCATGTGCCTTTTCTCCTCACATTCCTGCTATGCATTTTCTTCTCCCTCCTTAATTTCCTTTCTCTTTGTGTTGCTTAATGGTGTCTGCCATTTACCCTCTCCCTGCTCCTTACCATGAACAAATAAATTTACCATTTTCTTTAATGTTCCTGTTTGAATTTTCTTGGTATAAATTCACCAGAAAGTTAGAAGTGCTATTTTGTTATCTACACCAACTGTGAGTCTTGCTGACTTAAACTCAGATATTCTAAAAGGAGTTTTAGATGATCCTTCTTTGTTCTATCATCTCTACTGAATTCACTGTACTAAATGTGTTACCTCTGTAAGAAAAAAGAATTAATATTCTGTGCACGAGGCACTCTTGGAAAAAGAGAGTGCCTCATGTGTATAACAGGGAAATAGTAAACCAAAAGAAAATATGTCTGTTAGACATACGAAGACATTCTACACATTCCACTTTGAAGAGCTGTCCTAGTCTCCCCTGTCTACCTCACTTCCCTCTGGCACATTCTAATCTGACTCCTCTGAAGTTTCCTTGACCCTCCCTTACCACTCTCTCTTGACTTTTCCATTTCATGTCTTTATATACTATAGATGAACAGTTTTCTTTGTACCTCTGACAGCTTTTTTTTTTTTTTTTTTTTTTTTTAAACCACCCCTGTGGTTTTGAACAGTGTTTATCTCTGAGCAAGGTGTCTTTTAAGTGGATTATTTAAAAACAGAAAAACAACAATCCAATTGATATGATGTTGCAAACTGACCTTTTTAAGCAAGAAGCAAAATGGAAATATTTAGCAGGGCTGAACACTAAGCAATTCAGATAACCACAGCTGATTGACAATCACTATTGTTTTTTAAGGGGAACAATTGGACTGAGGTATTGGGAACAACTATTGTATCATAGCTGATATTATAAGGAAGAGAAAAGATTAAATTACAGATGCACTCACAAAGGTAAGTGATAATTACCATTTTAAATGAGTAGGTTTTAATACAGGAAGAAGAGTGACAGGACTGCTGTATAAATTAGAACATGTACAGAGATTTGTATATTGTTTTCTCAATTTGTACGGAGATATGTATATTGTTTTCTCAATTATGTATCTGGGGTTGGCTTTAAGCATACAGAAAACAGGCAGTGGAGTGGGCCAGATAGCTAAGAGAAGGAAAAAAGGGAACTGCAAAACTGCAATGTCCCACTGACTGTACTGCTTTGGTCAAAATCCTGCAGACAGGCTGACTCCTGAGAAAGTCTCAAGGATGTAAGACAGTAAATGTGGCCACAAAGAATTAGCAGTTCTTTCCACCTCTCCTGCTTTACCTCTGGTCGCAACAGGAGTACCAAATACAGTTCTCCAGGATAAATTCAAATCCAGGGCTTCCAGAAAAGGAGATATTTTCCTTCCATCTCTCTTCTGAGACTGCCCTCTTCCTCCTGCTTCTTCTGTCCCTGTGGCAAAGCAGCCCAGACTTGGCTCCAGCACCATGCAGAAATGCACCATGCACAAATTCAGATTGATTCTGTATTTATATCTTTGCAACTGCTGTGAATGTATTACACACTAGACAGAAATAGGTTTTCAAAATTTTCAAGTCAAAGGCTGCCAGATGACATAGAGAAAATTATTTCTTTCTTTATTTATTTTTATTTGAATATTTCTGTGTTAAAGTCCAGAGCTTTAGTTAGAATGAGGTTTGGTTCCCTTGCATTTCAGCCACCACTGTGAAGATGTGAACATAGTAACTGTCAAGCACAGAAATAATACAGTGCAGATGGCTATGGATAACATACCTAAATATATACACACATACATCTATATGATATATTAGTTACAGGGTCAGCTAAAAAACTCTGGTTTTCCTTTGCTGTTGGTGAGACTTGTTTCCTGTGGAAAAAAATAAATTCGCTGCAACATGTAAATAAAGATAACCATGTCTGCAACATTCAGAACAAACAGTAGGCAAGCTAAAATCATACAGGATACCCAATACTTACATCCCTCAGTCTTAACAATAATTGTTTGGATATATATATATATATATTTTACTTGACTTGAAATTGGCATTTTATAAAAAGAACAGATCAAGAAAAAAATATCATCTGGCTATTGCAGTATGTATCTCTTTTCTTTGTGTTCCTTGTGCCAGGGACACAAGCACTCTAAGCTGACAGAATGTTGGATATAGAAAAGTTATCTGCTCCTCAGTGGAGCAACACTCAGCTAGGGGCAAGATGTGTTGTAGTGGGTTTCACAGTTACAAGCTGATAGCAGAGAAATGCTAAAACTGGAGTCCTGCTTTCTGTTCTGAGCTCTGGGCATATGTTCCGCTGCACATGTATTCCTCTGCTTGTTTTTCTCTAGTATAATCACCTCTCCCCTGCCTTCTTCAAAATTTTCCTGCCCTGGTCATGTCCTCTCCTCATTGGTGGTGTCCTCTTTTGGTCTCTCTCATCTCTCCCCAGCCTTTCCAGCCCCAGCTGCAGCTCCTGCCCCCCCAAACACCTCCTTCTGCCCCCTCTTCCCTCACTGCTGTGGATTAGGTCTTCCTCCTGTGTCTTCTTTTCCCTTTTCAACCTTTATTCCCCAGACTGACACTTTCTCACCTGACCTCCATACCCTTTCAGCAAGAAGCCCTGATGGCCTCTGATGTTTCTTTAGCACCTCTCCCCATCCCTTACCCTCCTGAGATGCTTCAACATCTTTCTACAAGGAGTGCTTGCATTACCTCTGCCACAGTGGTCTTCCCATACAGTCCTATGTGCAGCACTGGACTGCTCCCTCCTTCCTATGTTAGAATGTACCACGTTTGACTCTGCTTTGATATTTCTAAGGCAAGAGAAGTTTTAGGGCAAGAAAATACATGTTTTCTAGTGACTCTCATAAAATATGAAAGAGAGAAGAAGAAGATATGTTTTCCACATGTAGGTTCATTACCCAAGCTTTCCCCCAGCACACCTGGAAAGATGTCCTTAAATCCTCATAACACTTTGCTGAAACCTTGTCATCTTTCTGTGGAGACAGTGAGTGCATTGTCTCCTCATCACATAGGTTGCAAAGGGACAAAACTATTTTCAGCTGAACAGCCTTCAAAAAACTTTTAAAAGTTTATGTTGGTCTGGATGTTAGCGTATGTTCAGAAAGCTCCTAAAAGCTACTCCAGATATTGCCAAACAACAAATCACTCTGTAACCACAGCATTTCAAATTTCCATACTTTTTAACATTTGCAAAATAATGTTCTTTCCCTAGCTGAGAACAGAACATATTTAGAAAGAACATTGCGAGTACCTGGAAAAGAGACTTCTTATAGGAAACACTGTACAATTTTAACAGTAGAAGTTCCTGCTTCCTTTGTGTTTGCTAATTAAATGATGATATGTTAACTATCTTTAATATTTTCTTTGGATATGGAAGACATATTTCTAAACAGACCTCTAAAGCTATTTACTTGAGATGTTCCTTGGAACAGAGGATAGCTCTGCAGATAAAGAACTGGAAAGAAGTATAGGAAATTCAGGTTTGGGATCTCCTGCAAATATTATCTCTCTCTCTTTCTATATATAGATATATATATTCCCAAATTATAAAAATTCTTCTCTCTACAGCTTATGCTATTCTTTTAAAATAAAAGCTCCTACTTCCCCACTGGAAAAGGAAAGGAAAGAAAAAAATCATTAAAATACCAGCTTGCTAACCATAGTTAGATGTCAGTTCCTAGTTCCTTTATGCTCCTTTTCAATGTATAGATCCAACCTTAAAGTCTTTAACAGGAACCATTTTTGTATTTATTTACATTTATATACAGGTATATATATATACATGTATATATACATATGACCACCGCTTTTTGCACTCACAGTAGCAGAAGAATACTAGGCTAAGCTTAGATTGAATCCTACTGCAAAATAAATGATAATTTGCAAGTGGAAATGGGCCTTTTGAAGTATGCCTACATAAAATCTGCATAAAAATGAAAATATATGTTTTTCCCACAAGACTATGGATGTCTTCAAAATACTGTCACAATTTTAGATATTCTGAATTTAGTCATGTCCTCAGCGTCTTAGGTTTTTCAGTCTTCCCTCTTTCAAATAATCTTGCTTTCCTGCATTAAATTACAGTATCAAAGCCAACTGTGTAGAATACCACCTAAGAGAGCAATTTTGCAAAATTATTACAAATCAAATTGAAATCTGATAAGGCTGTAGGGCGTAGCCCACCTGATTTCTGTATTCATCTACCTGTCATTGTGTATGGCACAATCAGTAATATCTGAGTTACAAGAAAAAAACAACACATAATTTTATAGTCTGTTCGGTCAATTACAC
The DNA here is from genome assembly GCF_047663525.1 of Anas platyrhynchos. Taxonomy (NCBI): domain Eukaryota; kingdom Metazoa; phylum Chordata; class Aves; order Anseriformes; family Anatidae; genus Anas; species Anas platyrhynchos. The sequence continues at coordinate 118,954,405 of NC_092587.1, read as the reverse complement.
GTCTGATATTTTGATAGTCATTTATAGTTGCATTTCTGTATTGTGTGCAAATTATTTACTTTGCTGTACCTTTAACAATACCAGTACAAATAATGACATGTAATGTTTCTCTGAGACAGTCTTAGACTGAGAAATATACAGAGCATGATTAATTAGCCAAGTGAAAGAAACTACTCAGCTGACAAAAGTAATCATCAGCCCAAATGACCTTTAATGTCTCAGTGTTTTTGGCCAGAGGGTTTGGCAAAGGCATGGGGTGGAATGCTAACATAATCTACAACTAATGCATGTATTAACATTCTGAAGATAAGCTATTTTCACTGCAGAAACAGTGTGTTTTAAGAGAAGCCACCTCATTTGATATAAATCCCGTTGGATTTAGTATGTTGGTAGAAGAAAGAAGAATTAGTACATTACATTTTAAAAAAGTATTTTCCATTTCTACGGTAAGAACAAATCACCTAGACATTTTAGTATGGTCAATATATTTTTGGGATCTGGTACAATGTTAAACCTCTGCGATGGTAAATCCAACCATGTGGCAGTCAACAATAGAGCGGTACTTTTTAATAATGATAACCAGCTTTTGCTGAACTGTTCTAGAAACAAAAAAGTTGAAATGCAGGAGTTTTGAAAACTTACCTAGTTAAGATCATATGTTCATAGCTGATGATGTATATGGATCCTAGAACTTCATAATGTTCAAAGATTTCCTTTTGATTAAACTATTTAAAAAATAAAAATAAAATCATGCAGCCTCTAGTTAAATGAGTAAAGTCAGTTCTTAGTAGAAATTCCACAGCTACCTTAGGAAAGCTCCAATTAATACTACCATGGTATTATGCTTCCAGGACTGGATCTGTTTCACCTATCAGATCTTTTGCTTATTTGTTTGATGAGAGGAAGATGCATTTCTGGAACATGAATCAATATGCCTGTCTTAAATATGCATTTGAGCATGGACTAAACAGATTTCTGGTAGTGAATCTTTTCCTCTCCACTATATTTTTTCCTCTCCACTGCTCTAGAAAGACTAGAGTGTTCACCAAGACTAGACATCTTGTTTTTCATTAAGTTAAGTATGCTGAGATGAATCCAGTTACAAGTACATTGCTACATGGGTCTTTAATCCAAACAGGTGTATATACACATATTATACTGAATTAATGTATTGAATTACTTTGCACAAGGCCATGAACAATAGGGTATGGACTTTTACTTGACTCTCTTGTTGTCACCACTGTGCAAATAAACAGAACAAAAATATGCTAATGTTTTGCCAGAATGTCTTGAAAGAGTATACTAGAATAGTGCTAAGAAATTTCTGGAGTATCTCGGTGGCTGCTGTTACCAGCATAGACATCTCAAACTACTATTGGGTGTTTCTCACTGGAGTTCAGTTTTGAATATGGAGTGTGCCTTTGAGATGAATCTTGTGACAATTCCCACCCACTTTTATATATATATATATATATATATATATATATATATATATATGATCATAGAACTGACTCATCACATGAACTGTGTTCCTTTGTGAGAGAATTAAACCAGAAAATGTGCTCCCTCAGAACAAGAAAGATGTGGATCTGTTACAGCAGGTCCAAAGGAGGGCCAAAAGGATGATCAGAGGGCTGAAGCACCTTTATTATGAAGAAAACCTGAGCGATGTTCAACTTAAAAAAGAGAAGACTCTGGGGAGACCTCATTGCAGCTTTTCAATACTTAAAGGTGGCTTATAGAAAAGACGGAGAGTGACTTTTTACTTGGACAGATAATTATAAGACAAGGGGGAATGGTTTTAAACTAAAAGAGGGGAGGTTAAGATGAGATATTTGGAGGAAATTCTTCACTCAGGGGGCGGTGAGGCACTGGAACAGTTTGCCCAGAGAAGCTGTGGCTGCCCCATCTGTGGAAGTGTTCAAAGCCAGGTTGGATGGTGCTTTGGGCAACCTGGTCTAGTGGGATGTGTCCCTGCAGGGGAGTTGGAACTAGACGATCTTTAAGGTCCCTTCCAATCCAAGCTGCTCTACAAATCTATGAGTCTATCATTCTGTAGAGCTGAGCCTTATGATAATGCATGTGTATGCATTACATACCATATAGATCATGGTTGTTCAGTCATGCTCATCCACAAAGTTTTACTCAGTAATGCATCACTCAGCATTATTTTACTGGAGGAAATGTGTTGAGTAGGAAGGTTATTACAATCATCAAAAAAAACAGCTTCTAAAACTGAACCAGACACTTGCATGCAAAGATCTAGCTTGCCTATAAAGACACACTTGATTATTTCAATTTAAGCCTGACATGTGTTCAGTTGTTGGCTATCATGCCCATCACATGTTGGGCATGTATATCTCAATATTTTACCTAGCAAAAGTTTTGCTTCTCATGCAGTAAAACTAGCATCATATATACAGGATCATATATACGTACTACATACGTACTACATATGTACTACATACGTACTACATCATATATACGTACTACAACATCATATATACATACACTAGCATTATTTATATGTGTATTGGTTATATTGCTCTGATGGACACGTTGGTCTTTCTGTGGTCTACCTGTTCTCCCTCTTTGGGCCCTACTCTTTCTATGGATGAAAAAAGACAATACAGATGTCTTTATGGGACTGATGTAGACTAAATGGTTTGATCTGTTCAGTGTGTCTCTTATTCTGTCACTCAGCTGCAAGCAGTTAACTGTATATTAGACAAACACTTCTCCAGCTGTGTGTCAGCTCCTTCCTGCCAGTTCTCTGTTAAATCACAGATGAGGGAGTAAAGTGATGTGGCTGCTGTGAATCTGTGCATCTTATCTACTGTATTAAATGAGAGTCTTGGCTTTTATTTTGCTTCTGGCCTTTGCCTTCTAGCCTGCATGGAGAAATGAAGTGACACTGTAATCTGTAAGTACTGAAACATGGAAAAATGCTAATGTTTTTGTCAAGTGAGATAAAAAGTACATCTAGGTTAGATTTAGACTGTGAGAAATAGGTATCTACAGTTAGTGTTCCAGTACTTCCTCCTGTATAAAATTAGTCTAGGAATGAATGTATCTAAGTGTGTGTACAGAATCATAGAGTCATAGAATGATTTAGGTTGGAAGGGACCTGTAAGGATCATCTAGTACCAATCCCCCTGCCATGGGCAGGGACACTTATCTCCAGACCAGGTTGCTCAAAGCCCCTAGTTAGTTTAAAGCCATTACTCCTTGTCCTATCACTACACCCTGATAAAGAGTCCCTATCCTGCTTTCTTGTAGACTCCCTTTAGGTACTGGAAGGCTGGTGTAAGGTCCCCACAGAGCCTTCTCTTCTCCAGGCTAAAGTCCCCAGGTCTCCAATCCCTTACCCACCAAGTGATCCACCTATCAAATCCATGTCCTTCCAATTTAGAGGCAAAGTTGTCGTGTGGAAAAGTGTCAAATGCTTTGCACAAATCCAGGTAGATAATGATCAGTTGCTCTTCCCCTATCTATCGGTGCTGTAACCTCATTGTAGAAGGCCACCAGATTTGTCAGACCCGATCTGCCCTTAGTGAAGCCATGTTGAATGTCGCCAATAACCTCTTTGTTTTTCATGTACCTTAGCAGAGTTTCCAGGATGATCTGCTCCATTATCTTGCTGGGAACTGAGGTGAGACTGACTGGCCTATAGCTCCCCGGGTGTTCCTGTTTTCCCTTTTTAAAAATGAGGGTTATACTTCCCTTCTTCCAGTCAGTGGGAACTTCACTATACTGCCATAACTTCTCAAATATTACGTAATGTGGCTTAGCAATTTTGTCTGCCACTTTCCTCTGGACATGTGGATGCATCTCATCGAGTCCCATGGACTTATGCACCTTCAGGTTCCTTAGATGGTCTTGAACCTGTTCTCCTGCAGTGGGTTCATGCTCACAGTCCTTGCTTTTGCCTTCTGTGACTTGGGCTATGTGGATTAGAACACTAATCAGTGAAGACTGAGGCAAAAAAGTCATTGCATACCTCAACCTTTTCCATATCCCTGGTAAGCAGGTCTTCCATTTCCTTCTAGAGTGGGCCCACAATTCCTTTATTCTTCCCTTTATCAATGATGTAGCTACAGAAGCCTTTCTTGTTGACCTTGATGTCCATGGCCATATTTAATTCTAAAAGGGCTTTGGCTTTCCTTACCTAGTCCCTGGGTGCTTGGACAATGTCTCTGTATCCCTCCCAGGTTATCTGTCCTTGCTTTCACCCTCTGTAGGCCTCCTTTTTCTGCTTGAGTTTGGCCAGGATTTCTTTTGTCATCCAAGCAGCCTCATAGCCTTTTTTTCCTGACTTTGGTGGGATACATTGCTTTTGAGCTTGGAGGAGGTTATCCTTGAATATTAACTAGCTCTCTTCTTTAAATTTTCTTTCAAGAAAATTTATAAGTAACAGAGTTAACCTCATACGTCTTAGGAATGGCTGACTTGCAAAGTGCGGCTGAGTGTCATCCTTCCTCTCCACAACTCAGAAACTTTTCTGCTAAAATAAAATTTAGTTTGAGAGAAGAGTCAGGGTGTATTTTTACTTTAAAGACTATAACAAACATCACCTTTAATCTTTGCGTAATGTACTGGTGAACCTGTATAGAGTTTATGTGACAAGGTTTGGGTAGAAGGGGCTGCAGGGGTGGCCTCAGTGAGAACAATCCAGCAGCTGCCCCATAAGGGCCAGCTCCAGCCTGCTACAAGGGGACCCGCCACTGACCAGAGCTGAGCCAGTGAGTTTGCTGTGAGTTGTTTGTGCCTCTGTGAGAGCAGATTTAAGAACGGGAAAAAAAAAACAACTACTGTGCAACAGCAGCTGGGAGAGCGAGGAGTGAGAACAAGCCCTGCAGGCCCCCCAAGGCCAGTGCAGAAGGAGGGCAGGAGGTGCTCCAGACACAGAGCAGCAGTTCCCCTGAGGCCTGTGGAGAGGCCCCTGGTGGAGTAGACTGTCCCTCTGCAGTCCATGGGTCCCACATGGAGCAGATCTCCATGCTGCAGCCCATAGAGGAGCCCACATGGAGCAGGTGGATGTGGCCTGGAGGAGGTCCATGGAGACCCATCCCCTTCCCCCCTCCCATGTTGTCTGTATGTTGTTTTCCTCAAGGATATAGATACAGTCTCAAAGACAGCAGGTCCAGAAGATAAACAATGAAGAAAGTAGTGCCCTTCACTATACAGTAAAAAGCAACAACTCTTATGTTGCTACAAAAAAACACAATTCTTTAAGACTGAAAACATAAATGTTAGATATTTAATGATAAACACTGTGTATATTGCTGCTAAGATCCTGACTAAACCTGCAGATATAAAAATTAGAAGGCATGTCTAGTGTTTGTTTTAATAAATAATTAATTTCTTGAGAAATTCTGCCTTATTTTAGTATCAGAAACTGACATTTTGTCTAAGAAGGACTTTTAGATGCGTAATTAGGGAAATTAAAAATGCAGTGTACCAGCTATTAATGTCTAACACAGACATCTCCGATCCTTGGGAAAATGACGTATTTTGGATGACTTATATTTCTCAATCACTACCAGGAATGACATAGTGACCAAGAAAGTCTAAATAACCTCTTGGTATTTAGATGAAGGCAAAACATTACAGTTTGTATGAAGATGGTCTTCTCAAAACTGTAACAGTTTTGTTGATACTGTTTTAACCTGTGGCATAATTGGCAAATCAGTGCTGTTAAGCTAACAAAGCTGTTTCCCTCTCCAAATTCACATTGTTTTAGAACCACAGCCTTTTTATGATGCATGGTTGGTCTTTCTCCTTTTTCTCCTTTTAGAATATTCCTGAAATTCTTCAAATATTGAGGGTCAGAAAGGGGCCATTGTTTCTTTTACTATAGCTGTGTCTCTGAATGTCTATTATTAATTCCTTCTGTAAACAAACTGGCACTCCCCAGCCTTCTGCTCAGATTGGTTTTGTAAGTTGTGAGGAGGCTCTGGAGAACTTTTGATATTTTGTAAGTTAACCAAAGCAATACCTTGGACATTGTTTCTAATATACCTACAAAGTTGAGCAAGTGAAAGAGCAGAAGGATAATTAGGATCTGAAGAACTCTACTATGCCAGTGTTATTCCAGACAGCAATGTCTAATGAATGAGAACACAAAGGCATGAAGCAGCTGTCAGTTGAATACATGCCACAGTGCAGAGAAGCTCTATAAATGCTTCTGAAAGATTTATAGACTTCTATTTCTATCCTGGTATTCTGTGAGTGTATTTTATTTGGAGGGTAATACAGGGGGAGATGGGATAAGGGTGGAAGAAAATGAGATCCCAAATTAGATCACAGATTAAGATAAGGGATAGAACTGATCATGAATTACTGTAGGCTCATAATGGAGCTACATTATATTTTACAGCCCTGAAAAGCACTTAATACATGCAGTGCCAGGGTGCTTTTGGCTAAAAAAAAATAATAAAATTAGATAGAATTCCAACTTGCCTTAGCTAAGTACACATTCAATAATTATTGCATATTTGGAAGCGTTGCTCAGGGCTTTGTTACACTTTTGAAGCTGCTGTGTTGTTGTTCTGGAAGCTTGTATAGTGGGATCTACAAACGTTGCAGTATGTGCTCTCAAACACCAGAACAGGTGTCTGTGCATGAAGCTGTGTCTCCAGGATGATTAAGGTAGTGAATATAATTGGAGCATATGGCTCTGAAATATGTATTTGAGTATTTGAATTTTGTTTTTTCTCATTTCTGTCTGGCATTCCCTGTCAGGTTTCCATGCTTAACTTTATCAGTCTTCATTTCCCTACTAAGGCTTGCTGGGAGGAATTCAGATTTAGGAATCATCTTCCAAAACTTGCTAAATCAGAGCTCATATAAGCTACTAAGCTGTGTAGCTGTGTACATTTGTACTTTTTTTTTTTTTTTTTTTTTTTTTTTTACACTGAAATAATAGCTTAGAAAAGGTTACAAGTATTTATGGTATTTATGTTTATCCAGTTTATCACTCTAAACTAGGGCAGGATTTGCACTCCATATTAAACCTGTACATATTTTATCTAGTCTACTCTGGAGTATTACTAGTAAAGGTTCCCCAGTTGCCCCTCTTGGCAAATTTTGCCATTGTGTAATTGTCCTTGTTTTTGGCATTTTTATTCTTTACATCTAACCTAAATTAATTTTCCTTCTTCAAGTTTCATCCAATTACTCATTATTATATAACTCTTAATTACTTTAAGTAATTCCTCCCCATCTTTTGTATTTGTTCTGATGCATTTAAACATAGTTATTGTAACCGTTCCTTGTCATTTTTCTCTCAGCTGTGCATGTTAAATCCTTTTCCTGTCCCTTTAGTGATCATGTCTACTAAACTACTTATTGTTTTTTGCTACCATTCTTTCCATTTCCTCTAATTTAATAATTTTTCTTATAGTTAGGTAAACCACTGTATACAGATAAAATAAAACCTGTTAATTAATGGAAAAATGAATATGGAACCTAATTTTCTGCATCCATTTTAAGAAAGTGTTTTGAAGGTTTGTCAGGGTATTGCTTACCTAATTAGTTGGTTTTATGAATACTGAATTACCATGTTCTGTGGCAGCATAATTAACTTATGCTAATGAATGTAATAAGTAGTCTGAATAATCAACCTTCTTAAAAGTAAATATATCATTTGATATATATATATATTTTGCTGGTGTCATCACAGAATCATTTAGAAACTAATTTAATCTCATGGATGTTCCTGGAATTGTAATTATTCTATGTTACACAAGTAGTCATGGAAAGAACAGAAACTTCTGAATTGAGAAGGCTGTAGATGACATTTAACAGGAAGTGAGCAAATTCACAGGTGACAAAAATCAGCTGATGGCACTAGATGTAACTACACCTACGGCACTGAGGAAGCAGCACTCATGTTGAGATTGTCTTTCATGCAGCTTCAACTTGAGAAAGAGTCATATGTCAGAGAAGTCTTGATTCAAAAAATAAATGTTATATAAATGTAAAGCCTTGATAATCTTATTATATATAACCTTATTTTATTCTCAGGCAGGGAATTTCATAAATTAGGTTTTTGTTTCAAAACTGATAGTTGTTCTTTAGAACTACACCAGAACTCTAGCCAGCAGGATTTTTGATCTTTAGCAGTCTAGAAGAGACCTACAGCAGTGAAGAAAGGCTCCAGAAACCAGGTGATTCTTAAGTGTTTCTTGAGCAGTTTGATATATTCCAGTGTGTACTTCAGAATGTTTGATCAGAAAAGCGACAACAATTTAGGTGCTCTTTTGTAGTAGTGCTGGATGTTAACATCAGGACATTCTCTTCACTGAAGAGTTTATAAATTAAGACATGAAACAATGCTCAGAAGGAAGACATTTGGTGTTGAGCTCTTCTCTTCACAGTGAAGAACGTGTAAGGAACTTTTTAAACTTTTTTTTTTTTTTTTGAATTCCAAGAACAAGAATGATAGAAAGAATGAATCACAACTTTACACCAAACTGTTGGTTTTTTTTTTTTTTTTTTTTTTTGGTACTGACAAATTAGTTGGCTACAGAATACTTCACTGCATAACTTTGATCAGAAGGATTGTGTTTTGTATTGTAAAGAAACAAAAACAGTGAGAAATATAATAAAGCTAGACTGAGTTAAATAAACTTGCATTTTGATAGAAATAAAATGTTTTGATAAAAATATTTTTAATGGAATTGTGTTTTGGTGTGTGTTTATGTTTGAGAGAGAGAGAAAGAGAGGAAGAGAAAAATAATGCAGATGGAAACTCTGTCATTGTCTTTCCTTCAGAGGACCACACCTTAAATAACATTATTTAAAGCCACCTCTTACAGAGCAGTGCAATTACATGATCAGTCTTGCAGCTCAAAGAGTTTGTATGACCTCATTAGAAAATAAATTGTAGCTTTAATATCAGGACCACTTAATACTGCATTAGTTACACTGACCAGCCCTTGGAAGGTGCCAACAGTATGTGACAATGTGTGATTCTTTAATTGAAATCCAGACTATCTGTTTGCAAGTTTTGTGCATGGCATTACAGCGCACTAACCATTTCACTCCTGCTGAAGCAATTCATTCAGGAGACATAGGCCTGTTTGGCTGCTCACCGGAGCTGGCCTGACCTGAAGCATATGTTGTGCGGATGAGGAAAACAGGATGAAAATGCATGGGTGGGAGACCAGACTGAATTTTTCTCAGATTCAGGTCCTTCAGGAAAGCAGAGAGACCATTTCGTCTAATTTAATGGCAGTGTATCATGCTGGCAGCTTGCAGTCATTTCAGAAAACACAGTTGTGAGAAATGAAAAATCAACAAATATTATTGTCCATTTGAGAGCAACTATAATTTTGACAGAGCTCAGCAAATGGATTGCTGTTATTTGGAATCTGTGGAGAGGTGCTTGCAGTGCAGAGCTGAGCTATACAGACTGCTATTCCACATTAACTGCTGTGTTTCACACCTGACCAGATCCAGATTTACTTTCAAGAACAGGTCATTCTATCTAGAATCATCAGTCTGATTCTTCTTGCATGCATGCCATTAAAAAACTAGTTTTCAACATGCCCATTGGAAAACATCCTGACATGACTCAGAAATTTAGATCACAATAATGACCCAAGAACCTTCCATTTGTCTGATAATCAATGCAAGTGTTCCCACTTTTTTTTTTTTTTTTTTTTTTTAAGGAGAAAAACTTAAAAAGTGCAACAAGAATTCTAATATTCAGTCAATAGCATAACAGGAATTTTAATCCACACTGAAGTCAGGTTTCTCTAGGGCTGCTGAAATGGAAGGTATGGTTAGAACAAAATCCCTATGTTGTCATGCTGTTTTAAATCACTCCTACATGCAAGTCTGAGGTAGCATACATCATGGAAGAGACTGAAGGAAAAATCCATGGTGGTGAGGATGTGAACATGGTGTATGTTTCAGCAAGAAATAATGACAATACTGAACCAATACTTAACCTCCTCTCTGTTAAATTAACTCATTTGGATAACTAGTTCATACATTTTAATTTTGAATATTTTTTATATTCATAGTTAATATAAATACATTTACATGAGAGAACAGATAATTTCTGGATTAAGAAAACAGAAATCAAAGAAACCTTGTTGGATATTGTTCTCAAAACTTCTTTAATTATTTCTTTTAATTATTTCTGTCATTGTGATATGTGGTATGACAACATATTTAATGGTGTTTTATTGTTTTAATGTATTTTCTATGGCATTGGTACATATGGATTTCAAGCTTATTAAGCAGAAGGAAAACAAAGTATATATTTTGTAACAATTTTAAAATTAATATATTGTTATTGATCCTGCCACAATTTTTCCAAAATTCAACCTATTTTGAGGTACAAACTGGACATAATTGGTGTTTGGATATATGAAAATTTCAGATGATGCTGTCTTCTCAGTGTTATTAGTAAAACCACATTGGATCTGGCTTCTTCCAAATTTTGATGCACGTTTATTTACCTTGTAATCAACTATTGTAGTTTTGATAAGTAACTATGAGTTTAAAATAATCCTTAATGGAGGATTTGGGCTAGCAAATACCTTTTATATAAATAACAACTACTTCCATTTATACCTTTTATATAAATAATAACTACTTCCATTTACATAAATGCATATGGAGAGAACTTAGTTGTATGTCTTTTAAATGAAAACAATGAAGATGATTTTACAGGACATAATAAACTTAGCTGTATTTAATATGAAATAACACATTGCAAAGTCACTTAATTACTGAGAATAGCTTGATAAGGAAGTCCTCCTCTGTACCCTCACTCAAATATCTGAATGTTTGCAAAGTTTATTGATATTTCCACAATAATTGCTAAAGTGTTCATTGGTCTCAGAATGAAATTTTGTCTTCTTTTTCATGTTCCACAAACTTGAAAACAATACTAAATAAAATCTTATTATGTTCTTTCAGAATGATAGGCAAGATTGTGCTCTCATTTGCAACACTATCATGGCAAATATATAAACTGAGTTTTTTCAGTGTTCATTTTTCCTAGTTCATATTACAGGAGAAAAAAAAAAAAAACAAAAACACAATATGATCATTTACAGTTTTTCTTTTCCTACCACATTAAGTGGAAGCCTTAATGATCTGGTAACATCTGGAAGTCTCAGTTCGATAAAAAGCTGTTGCATTAGATCCCCTACAAGCATATAGTTGGAAAACGTCCAGCTATGAAAGAGCTTTCACTCTCAAAAATGCTTGAGGAAGAAAAAAATTATGATTCACTTTTCATAGGTACAGAAATGCATCACGGAAAGGTGATGTGACTTGCCCAGAGATATACACGAAACCTCTGGCAGAGCTTGGATTTACGCTTTCATCTCACTGCTCAGTGCCTTAATCAGAAAACTTTCATTCCACTTACAGTTTGAAAGTGACCTAGCTTTGCAGCAAAATATTTCTATTTTGGAGGAAATATATTGTTCAGCCCTTATGAGCCTTATGAGCCTTATGATCAGTTTGCACTTGTTTTCAGTCTCAAAATTTCCATAGATGAACTGGGCAGAATTTAAATTTGATGGTTAGTTTGTAGGATTCACAGTATACATTATTAGAGACTAAGATGCTTTAACAGGAGTGTGAATGTATTTGCAACTGCCATCATATATATTAGCTGCAGGCACAGTCTGAGATCTCTCAATCATTAAATTAGAAAAAGCGACTAAGATAATTTTAAAAGCATTTCTTTGTTTATATTTACTTATATGTCTCTTACCCTGCACTCTTGGCAAGATATCCTGTTCTTTTGCAATTAATAAATTTCTATTCTACTGAATATAATGAATGGGTTGGGTTCTTGTTGTTACCGTATTTCCATTGATTACCTGCCATCACCATACAATGTGGTTTGATATCATACTGGGAGGTATTTTTCTGTGGTTGACATGCTAGCAGTAAGATTTGAAAGGGCAGATTTTTAAAACAGTAAGCAAAATGATTAACATGAGACTGAAGGGCAAAGTAATAAAACTTTAAAACCACTAACTAATCCTGGAGGCCATGTAAGAACATTGTAGTACAGGCACAGATGGTGTGCATACAGATGAGCTGGAAAACTTAAAAGAGAGAGCAAAACTGTATGGCTAAATGGAGAATTATGTAACTTTTACTGGGGCAACAGATGCATTATTTTCTAAAGCAAAAGCCCACTGTAGACAGCAAAGAGTAACTCATACAGAAAACTATAGTAGGCTCACTACCAAAAGAAAATCAGGGATTGAGGTTGTGGAAAGAACAAATAACAAAAGATAGAAAATAATGAAATGTCAAAGGGCAATTTGGAGACACAGAAAGGAGGTATGCACCCAGCTGGCACTTCTGGCAGTCTCCCTTTGAGATTTTAGGATCTCCATCAGTGGCTTTGCTTTTTAAGGAATCTATATTCACCTTGCAGAAACCTTGGCTGAATTCTGAGGTATTGCAGACACCAGCCTGTGACATCCTTTCTTATCTCTTGAAGCCACTGAGCTTACCTTCTGTCTTTGACTCTGAACTATTTATGCTGATCAAAGTAATGACACACATAGTAATCACTTTGGAGATAAATTTTGAAATCATTCATTCATTTTCTGCCCAACTGAAGAAAGAATTACTCCATTCATGTTATAATAGTAACAAAATATTTTTCCCACTTAACAGAAATCAGTGATATCCTCTCTTTATTTTAAGATGTTATCTCTTTGCACTTACAGGGATGAAGATACAGAATTTCTGTCATTGCTATGGAATAACTGTCACTGAACCTGAATTTTTATTCTAAATTTCATGGATACCTGCAAGCGTTGCCGCTGTAAGTACTCACAGGTGACTATCAGAATGCAATTTATTCTGAACCCATGCTGCCAGAAAGTCCTGAGAGCAGAAATATGGAACCCTTTTCTAATTGAAAGGCCCAGGTCTGGATGAGAAGGCATTTCTGGGACTGTCAGCTGGACATGTGGGAAGCAGAGAAGCAGGAAATGTCAGGCGATAACAGAGACTGTTTTTTTTTTTTTTTTTTTTTTTTTCCCCCAGGCAGATCTTCTGAAGCACCTGAAAAACCTCTACTCATCACTTAAACTAAATATTTACTGACTCCGAAGAGAACCATCAGGAGATTCTAATTACAGCTTGGCTTGCTATTACTTAATCTAGCCTATCAATTGCAATGCTTCATAGCAATTTAAAAAAAATGGTTTTCCTTAGAAAATGAGAAAGGATTCTCTGTCCTTCCGTACAACTCTTTAGGTGCACTATGGCTTGTTTTGCAGTCATTTTTTGAGGCAACCTGTTCTGGTCACCAGCTGTGCTCAGATCCTCAATTTCAGTTCCCAGATTTTCTTCATTTTTCAGCTTGTTGTTAGTCTTCCCAAATTTAATCATTTCTTTTCTCCCTCTCTTTGCTATTCAGTGACTACATATGTGGAACTCTTTCTCCATCTTCAATTTAGAAAATATTAAGCATTAGCAATGTCATCCCTCTTGGTCTCAAGTTGACACATTTAGTACTCCTTGAGCCTTGGATATTTTCTGAGTTTCTCACCTCTGCATCTGAACTCAGCATGAAGTACCAAGCACAGTAGGAGAAGCAAAGAAAGGTAGAAATAATTCCATTTCATATTTGTCTAAGTATGATACTGATGGTAAATGAGCTGTGTTCTTGCAGATGATGCACTTAGGATCTGCAACTGGATTGTTACCTTATAAAGATGACTCTTGTTTCATTATCCCTTAACTATGTATGGTTGAAAAATAATTGTTTAAATGTAAGTGTGTGATAAACTGTACTGCTTAAAAGATGCAAAAGCTTTAGAGATGTCATTGCTGTTTGTGTTAATGGATATGGTTTTGGTAGAATTTTATCCTTATGTGTGATTTCAAAGTTCACAGCACTTTAAAACGGATAAAGAATGTTACAGACATGGCTGAAATGTATTTACCATTCTGTGACAAACCCAAATCTCTGCTCTGAATTCAATGACTGTAATTTCTGCATTGTTACTATATTTTAGGCAGGAAGTATGAGATAGAATCATAGAATCATTAGGGTTTGAAGAAACCTCCAAGATCATCTGGTCCAACCATCCCCCTACTACCAAGATCACCCACTAAACCATGGCGGTCCCTAAGCACCACGTCCAGCCTTTCCTTGAACACCCCCAGGGACAGTGATGCCACCACTTCCCTGGGAAACTTGTTCCAATGCCTGACTACTCTTTCTGAAAAGAAATGTCTCCTAATTTCTAACCTAAACCTCTCCTGGTGCAACTTGAGGCCATTTGCGTTAGTCCTATCGCTAGTTAACCTGTGAGAAGAGGCTGACCCCCATCTCTCCACACCATCCTTTCAGGTAGTTGTAAGGAGCAATAAGGTCTCCCTTGAGCCTCCTCTTCAGTGAGCAGAATACTCAGAGCTACTGGAAGTTGCTTTCATGTTGCTTTATGTTTTCCTTCACAATGCATTTCTATTTGTCTGACCCGTTTATGATCAATCGTGTTGATTCCTGAAGTGTTTTTAAGAAATCCTGGATCAAACTAATTCCTGTATGCATTGCAACATGAGAGCAGCCTTTGGTGGGCCCTGTCACCATCCTTGACTCAGCTCTGTTACTTACTGTGGTGCAAGACTACTTGCTTCAGCCGTGCTGTGCCCTCATTTTTTTTGCAAATAGGAATCCAGAACTGATATTGATAGCTCTGAATTTCTCAAGATCATGAGGCCTCATTCACTGTGGAACAGGATAATATTCCGTGAGACTGTCTGATAGTTTTCATCTTAGCCTTCCTTTCACAATTGTTTCTTATGGTAACAGAATGACCTCGGCAGACTAACAATCATAAATACCACACAGAAATAAGAGAAAAGTGTTGAAGGCATAGATGCTGGTGGATATTTAAGGCAAAGAAACTACATTGTAGAGCGAATTTTGTTGCTGACTTCATCTGGTTCATTCTTTTCTTTTCCTACACAAATCTCTTTCCCAAGAGTAACTCAAAAACCATTTGCAGGCTTGACAAACCTCTCCTCTGGCAGCAGCATCTCATTCTCTGTCTTTAACTTTTTCCTGGGGGCCTTGTGATTGCTTTTGATCATACAACACGCCCAGATAGTAGTCATAAAGGAAAGAGGAATAAAGGGCCCTTAGAAAGACAAAAACTTGCCAAAATAATTATTCTAGGTCTTCCCTGCTTTGTGGCTCTGACTAGATACCAGGACAGAGGGAGGCTTGCAACACTTCATGTGAATTGTTCTGGTGGCTACAGTTCACTTTTGGTTGCTCTCTGCAGTAGTACACCTCAGATGTAGGCAGGGGTGAATACCAGGGTGAGTGGACTTTAACATGGTAGATCTGTAAATGTTATAAGCTTCCTGGGTTCAGAGTTCCCTGTATTTACATTATTAGTAATGTTCCCATTATTTAAATCTCCTTCAGATGAAAATTAAACACCACTTGCCTCTATCAGTCCTAAGAACTAACTCCTGTTTGAATCCCCACAACATCAGGTCCCAAAGACATAGCCTAATTTCAGCATTTCCTTAATATGTGAAAGGTCTGCTAACTACATCATATTGAACTTCTTAGCTGAAGAGGAAATGCACACTAAAATATTTATCTTCCTTAAAGTTATTGCTAAGTGCTTAACTGTTTTCTAAGCTTTTTTTTTTTTTTTTTTTTTTTTTGAAAAACTTCATTCCTACTAATTTGGGGTGTTTCACATTTATTGAATAGTGATGTAACCATCACTTGGCTTTCATAGATACTTGTTAATATAGATGCTACTCAGCGTACTTAAAGTAAGTCAGTGCAACAACAGTAAAAAGAGTATCTTGACAGCTTGTGTATTATGTACGCATTTTGTTATCTTACAGTTAGACATATAGTTTAATATGCCAAGATATTTATAGTGATCTCATATTCATGGTTTTCTTTTTAAAGAGAATCTAATGAGCCACATAATGATCATTCTAAAAACATAAAGTAGCTCAATAAAGGAGGTTTTCATGGCTAGACTATACAGGACTAATATCCAGGACTGTTTGTTGTTTTTCAAAAAATAAATAAGACTTAGATTTAAAAACATTCCTGGACCAGAAAAAAAGACACGAGGAAACATGTGGATTCAAAAATGAAGTGTGCTTACCTTTTGATTGTTTCAAATCATTTGTAAGCAAAAACTGAAAAAATAAATAATTAAAAAAAAAAAAAAAAACATTTGAAAATTCTAAATATTTGGCATTAGATAACTTATGTTCTGCTGAACATAAATACTGTTAACAGCTGGTTCATGCCAAGACTTCCTAAATTTTCAATTTTCTACATTTTCATTTCTTCCCCATCCAAACTTGATGAAATACACTGAATAGAGTTAATATTTCAAATATATATTTGCTTTGTTAATGTTTACATATCTATACATAAAGGTGTAAGTGTTGGAAACAATATGAGCAGTGGCACAAGGTGGTACACTTTGGAAAGCACTTCACTCTAATTTTATAGTCAGCATTAATGAATTGCTTACTGAATGTTCTAGTTGCCTAAATATTCTGCAGCTTTAGAACAAGAAGCCTGAGCCTCTTCAGTTCTTGTGTTCCTTTAAACAGTGTATCTCTACTTAAAATCTTCTAAGATTTAGAAAAAGTAGAATAACATATTTGGTATAAAACATCTTGAAAAATATTGGTTTATTATAGCAATATTAGTAATTCCAATGCTAAAATGGATCTTTTTATCTCTACATAAAGAATTCATAGGTGAAAACAGTCTTTTCACTTATGTAGTACTTCTTAGTTCTGTCAATGAAAATTCAACTTGAACTTTCATGTTTTTACAAGGTACACATTTTATATTCAGACATTTGAATATATCTCTTCATCTTTTATCTGCATTGGTATTATCCTTATATTTGTTTTCAACATTTACCTGGCACTCCCTTTTTATTTTAAACATTGGGAGACTCAGAAGCAAGGTTTACTTCTATGCACTTAAGGACATTATTGTTAAACTCATTAATGCAATTCATAAGATCTTTAGCTTTTCAGCAAGAAACATTTTTTTTTAATTAGTTTTGAAGTATTCATGTAAGAGGAATTGATTTTATTTGAATGTTGTTTCAGAAATTCAAGCTCCATTTGGAAGTTATTAATCACAGTTTTATGAAATCTTTTATTATCCCTACTTATAAATCTTGTAATTAGAAAAAAATCAAACTCTCCTGCAACTTCACAAGCCAAAATATTATAATCTTCTGCCTTTGTGGTTATCATGAAAACTATCTTCAATCCATTTAAAAAAGATAAAGCCACAACAAGGCTGTTGAAAAAAATCAAAAAAGGTTGGACACCTATCCCATGATGGAAAAACATCATTTAGGTTAAAATGTTTTTTGTCTCTTTGTCTCTGGGATGTAGAGATAGTAGTCCTTTTTTTTTTTTTTTTTTATTTATTTATTTTTTTATTTTTTAATATTCATTAAAACCATAGCAGTCCTCTGTTCTAGCACATACTTTTTATGAGCATGGAAATACTAGGTCAGCCCTGGCTGTTGGAGGACTGGATGAACAGACGGCACCAAACAGAAGCTGCAGGACCGTGTTTAGATCAGGTAATGGAGTTGTGGGGTTTGGGAAAGGAGTACAAGCTGACATGCTTCCTTACAACTGCTTGGATGGGAAAGACCCAGAAGCTGGCTCAAACCCATCCGGTCTATGTATATTGCTCAAACAACAGCTAGCAACCTCCCTCCAATGGTTTCATCAATGAGAGGTTAGAAACCCAGACCATAACTGACCTGTTTGTGTGGAAGGTTTGACATAACACAAGGATGGGCTTTATAAGGTTATGTCCTACCTTACTACAACTTTCAGACAGACCATATCTCTCTGTGCATCTTACAACAGCTGAAAGACATGTCCTAGGGCAAGATGGAAACTGGTATGGTATATTGGGTTACAGAGGTAATAGACTAGTATAATTTCTGTCAATGCTTCCACCTGGCAATAGTGACAGTCACAGTGACAGAGCCCACACTGTTATTTGAAATGGGCTATTGCATGTAAGGTTTTGTCAGCAGTCAACTCACCAGCTGCTGAGGCAGGTGCAGAGCAGCATTGTTGTCTGAGTGGGTGTATCAAGAAGACTCAAAAGTTGGAAGTTTTGTCAACTACATCTAAGAGGACATGGCCTTTCTCCTAAAGATGTGAATTCAGCCAGAAATTTTTGTTATGAAATAAACTACTCTATTGTGTACTGCAGAGCCTCCAGGCCAAGGAAATGGTGGGATATTTGTTAAAGGAAACAGTGAAGGTCTGCTATAACCCATACTCCTGTTTGTTTCTAAATGTGGGAAACGTAAGAGATTTTACAATTGCTATCTCCCCAGGTTTCTTTAGCATCATCATCTGTAACAGCAATTACCTTGACTGGGCTGAACTAGTTGTAGACAATTGTCCTGGTTTCAGTTAGCACAGAATTAATTTTCTTCCTAGTAGCTGGTGGAATGCTGTGTTTTGGCTTAGGATGAGAAGAGTGCTGATAACACCCCGATGCTTTAATTGTTGCAGAGCAGTGCTTATACTAAGCCAAGGACATCTCAGCCTTTTGCTCTGTCCTGCCAACGGGCAGGCTGGGGGTGCAGTAAGAGCTGGGAGGGGACAGACCCCGGACAGGTGACCCAAACTAGCCAAAGGGGTATTCCATACCATCTGACGTCATGCTAAACAATATATAGGGGTGGCTAGCCGGGGGAAGGGGGCGGGACTGCTCGGGGTTAGGCTGGGCATCGGTCAGCGAGTGGTGAGCAATTGCATTGTGCATCACTTGTTTGTACATATTATTATTATTTCCCTATTATCACCATATTATTATTATTGTTATTATTGTTATTATTATTTTGTTATTATTATTTTCCTGTCTTATTAAACTGTCTTTATCTCAACTCACGGGCTTCACTTTCCATTTCTCTCCCCCGTCCCAGAGAGGGAGGGGGGAGGGTGAGCGAACGGCTGCGTGGTGTTTAGCTGCCGGCCGGGTTAAACCACGACAACAATGTAAGGAGAAAGTCTCAACAGGTGATAGCAGGTAGTAGTAGACTGTGCTTCTCAGTCACAGCACTGTGCTCCTCAAGCTTGTCAACAAGGTATTCACCGGTGGCTACATCTATACTGCCTCTGTGCACATACCTAATAGACAGCTTTGGCTCATGGAGCAGTGGAAATACTTTCCATTGTCTTATACTGTTGTAATTGTAAGTGAATTGGGAACATTCTGATGGCTCAGATCTCACCTAGATCCCTAGACAACCTTGTGCCTTGAGACTTTCAGGTCTGTTTTCACATTAAAAAAAAATACTTTGAAAGTGTTGAAAGAAATCATTTATCAGAAATTTCTCTGGCTCATATTCAACAGCTTTGCAGGCCTGTGCTGTTCAGGAAGATCAACTGCAGTTGCACAAGAGGAACTATTCATAAAATTGAACAAACAAGCTTTGATCCCAATGACAGCTATTACTCAGGCTTTGAGTTTTGTTGACCCAATGTCAAACTGACACTAAATGAATTAAAAATAAGCCAGTCTGAGGTTCCTCAGAAAGTCAGTGGACTCAGAAGTATTTTTGGAAGGGAGATGAGAGAAATGCTGTAAATGGTAGTGACTGATGAGTCAGCTAGGGAATGATAGGAATTCCATTGCTGATGCCTGATGCACACGTGGTGTCATGAAGCTCAACCCTGACCAAATGCCAGTGATACTAGTTCATGCTTAACAGAATCACAGACTACTTTCAGGTTGAAAGGGACTTTTGCTGGACATTTAATCCAAACACCCTGCTCAAAACATTTAAGGACAGACCTCAAATGGACATTCACTACAGTGCTTTTATGCTGAGATTCCTAAGGACTAGGACTATTTCCTTTTTTTTTTTTTTTTTTTATTTCCTGGCAGGGAAATAAAAGTACGCACCTCGAGTACTGTGTTCATTTTTGGGCCCCTTGCTACAAGAAGGACATCGAGGTGCTTGAGTGAGTCCAGAGAAGGGTGACGAAGCTGGTGAGGGGTCTGGAGAACAAGTCTTACAAGGAGCAGCTGAGGGAGCTGGGATTGTTCAGCCTGGAGAAGGGGAGGCTCAGGGGCTACTTTATCGCACTCTACAAGTACCTTAAAGGAGGCTGTAGCGAGGTGGGGGTTGGTCTATTCTCCCATGTGCCTGGTGACAGGATGAGAGGAAATGGTCTAAAGTTGTGCCATGGGAGGTTTAGGTTGGATATTAGGAAGAACTTCTTTACGGAAAGGGTTGTTAGGCGTTGGAATGGGCTGCCCAGGGAAGTGGTTGAGTCACCATCCCCGGAGGTCTTTAAAAGACATTTAGATGTAGAACTTAGTGATATGTTTTAGTGGAGGACTTGTTAGTGTTGGGTCAGAGGTTGGACTCGATGATTTTGGAGGTCTCTTCCAACCTAGAAAATTCTGTGATTCTGTGATATAATTATGCTAAAACTGAAATGATTAGCTTTCTGAACAGAAAGAAAAGAAAAGAAAAGAAAAGAAAAGAAAAGAAAAGAAAAGAAAAGAAAAGAAAAGAAAAGAAAAAAAGAAAAGAAAAGAAAAGAAAAGAAAAAAGAAAAGAAAAGAAAAGAAAAGAAAAGAAAAGAAAAGAAAAGAAAAGAAAAGAAAAGAAAAGAAAAGAAAAGAAAAGAAAAGAAAGAAAAAACAGTAAAGATGTTTTATACATTTCTACCACTATCCATTTTGTCCTTGCTTCTAGTCTCACTAGAAACTTCTAGTCAGTTCATTGCCTTTCTTACTTTCAAAAGGGTCTACATGCATAAGCTTCCTTTGGTGCCTAGAGAAATTTGACCTCAAGACCTGTTTTGTTTGCCACTTGTTGAGAATCTTATTGTCCTGCCATACTCTGCAGCATGTAGAACCATTTCTCTCCTGAGTTCATCTACCCTCCAGGGTGTATCGACTGCTGTTATTTTTTCTTTTCTTGAAGGGAACTAAAAGCAAATAAAATACCAGACTCTGTTCAAATCCTTCACAGTATTTCAGAATAAAGTTAATTATATGGTGACTGCTGAGTATATTTATGCTGTCTTATGTCCAAGTGACTGCCCTATTAAAAATAAAAAAAATACGCTCCATATTCTATTTCAGTTAAGTCTAAAACGAACAAAAGAGAAGTTCAGCAATTAAGATGTCAGTAAATTATCACATTAGGGTTTATCTGAGTTGTACTGAAAAAGTGAAAATAAACAGACATATACAACCAGGAGTCCGAGTAAGGCCCACTCCCTCAAAACCACTTACAAAGATCTGCAGAAATAAGAGCAAATGAAACAAAGCAAAACCTTCATTATAACGCTTGCAGTCTGAATACAAGCATGAAACACATTCATCCTGCTTTTTAAATCTGTAGATTTTGGTACCATAACAAGATAATCAAGATAATTGCCAGCTCATTTTTTTTTCTAACATTAAAATAAGATTGTTCAGCAACCTTCTTCATGGTAATCAGGAACACCTCACATCGGCATTGTGAAATGGACGATTTAAAAATACGTAGCTTAAAGCGACAATGCAAGACAAATGGCATCCAATGTGTCGCTCATCAAAACAAGAGTACACCTGACTGAAAAAAAGATATCTTCATGTCAGACAGGACAGCTGGCCATCATAACCTAACATCTGAATTGCAGATATGCTTCTCAGTTTCAGTATTATCAAGTAAAGACCAGGAAGGTCTTTTTTTTTTCTTTTTTTTTTTTTTTTTTTTTTTTTTTTTTTTAAATAAGAAAGCTTTCTCCAGGCTTCTGTGGAGCAATATTTCCTGATATTCCCACTAGGGACTACTTCAGGACATCATGTATTTGTGTATTTGTGGCAGTGTGGGGAGGCAGGGGTGACTTTTCTCATGGAAAATTTTAATTGTTAGAAATTTCCATGTCTAAGGGAAAGTCAGGGTGCAGCACGGTTGGCATGGGCAGTGCAAAGACAGCGGAGCAGCAGGGCAGTGGGGAAGGGGCCTCCTGAGTGGCCTTATTTCATGGTGTCCAAAGGCAGAAAACACAGCTGTGCTGGGGATGGTGGCTGGGGCCCTGGCAGTTGAGATAGTGTCAGCTGTTGTGTGGGACTGGGGACAGGGCTGACAGTGACAGATCAGGCCAGGACCAGGGAAAGGCCTGAGCTTAGAGGCAGCTCCTGAGCCAACAGGGCGAGGAGATGTGAGAAGAGGCCACTGGTGAGGCTGGTCAGGGCCATCATGGCCAATTGGTGCACTGACAGTAAACTTGGTTCAGAAATGCTCCTTAAAGTCAGTGCTATGACAGCATATTTAATCTCCTATGACAGGGTGATGGTTGTGGGCAAAGGAAGACTGAAACCTCTTGCTACAAATGCAAATTAAAATATGTTCAAAGAAAAACAAGCATTTCTAAGGCATGTTCTAGTAAGCTAATTCTGCATATCTGTAGGAGAATGCAGCTACCAAACTGTCGTCTTCATTTTAATGTAAAATAAATAAGCTAAAATCTTTTCAGACCAATATGTAAATCAAAACCTAAATAAAATTATGCAATTGCTGACCATCTGCTTGCAGAGAACAACATTTTTGACTGTGATAAGCAGTTTAATGATGTTGCCCCACTAACAATGCCTATGAATAAGAGGAGTCACGTGCCTTGCAAACATTTGCTCTTATGTGTCTTTTTCTAAATACCGCTACTGTCATCTTTAGACCTTGCCACTGGAATTTATCCAAAGTAGGATGCAATTAAAGCTGGATGACAGCTTAGTTCTCAGAGCAGAATGTTGAATGTGATCAGATGAATGCTGCTTCAAGCTCTTACAATGACTGACTGATATTTCAGGAAAAGGCAACACTTAAAGTAAATAAAATACCTGGTCATATTTTGCAATACTGTCCACGGCTTATGAATTTTTCCTAGAACCCAATCACATTAAGTGTGATTATTCTGTAACTGCAAACTTTGTTCATAAGGTTTTCTGCTTTTTTTTTTTTTTTTTTTTTTTTTTTTTTTTTTTAATTCAGCTGTAGAACAGGAAGGCTTGAGCTCTTCTAGTGCTTCTAGTGGTGGGTTGTGGAAAGACTGTTGAAAAATCATGTTATAATCACCTTAAATACACACACTTACTGTAAAATGTTTAACATGACTTAAAAAATTGGAAGAGAAACAGAAGAGATATTGGGTTTCTTTTTTTTCAGGACACAACATGAAAGAAGGTGTTATTACTGCCAACACATGCCAGCAACTGAAGTGAGCCCCAGGCTCATGGATCTAACTCCCTGGGAAAAAAAGATGAATGCTGGTTCTGAGCAGGATTTCTGAACTTGCAGATCGTACATAGGATAAAATTCTCCAGATTTATCTCAAATCTTCCCAGTATACTTTTTTGTACCTGCAGAAGTCAGATTAATGGGTCTTATGAAAAGGCTGTTTTTTTCACTGTGTTACTAACAAAGAGGAAACAAAAATGGATCCAGCAAAACATCTCTGAAGGGTTCTGGGGCTAAGACTATCTCATAGGCACTACAGCGAAGTCCTTCTGTTGTTTACTTGCTTGGCTTGCAGTAGAGCTGAACAAAACATACCCAGTTATACTCCAAATTACGTGAAAAGTGCATGTTTCTTAGGTTTCATTGCAAATGGAATCATTACAGTGGTTCGTTGAGATTCACAAAAACCTTTTGAGTGAAAATGGGTCTTTGCTGAGAGGAATCGGTATTTATAGCAAAAACACAGAAAAAAAAGCTAGTCTTTGTCATTTGTATGTGAAAGACAGTAAAACTCACTTGAGGTTTATTTTACAGTTTCTGACACTTAACACAAATCAAAGAAACTATAAAAATAGGTAGAAAAATGAAACATAACACTCTAAATGATAACAGCACATTTCACCTTGCTGTATTCCTAGTTCTTATAGCTAAATTAGTAAGAGAAGAGAATTAACTCATTAAAGAGGTAGAGATGATGTCTTCTAGAACTTGAAAAATCTCATTACTTGAATGCAAGATAGAGTTGGTCTAATTTGCATTTATGTAAATACACTGGAAGAGATGCAATTATACTAGCATAACTTAATGTGAAGATGAATCAAACTTGATGTCTTTCTTTATAGCTATGGGGGAAAGTTTTGATGAAACTGGGTTTCAGAAAGACCCTTTAAGGTGAAATTTAGGGTCTCTCACTGGTAGGTTATTTCAATATTTCTGCCTATTTCTGCCTCAGGAAAACACTAATCCCCCCCTTTTTTTTTTTTTTTTTTTTTTTTTTTAAGTTGAATTGTGGGATTACTGGGAGATACCTCTGAGTTATGTGCATGTTAGTCATAAATATCTTGTGTCTGAACTGTCTGGTCAGGAAAATTCATGTTTGCTTGGGCTACCAGGGAAATTATGCCCTTCGGAGCTGGTCACATTAGACCCTTTTAGGAGGGAGTCAGAGATATCTGATCCACCTAGTATCCATCACGTGTCATTGCCTCAAAGTCTTACCAGAGACAGTGCAGTGCTGAGACCCATTCTTACAGCAAATGAGTGTGCCACAAATACATAAAGCAGGGTTCCCCTCACATATTATCAGTGAGTTAACTGGGCCAAACATCACCACTGAGGGGAAATAACCAAGTCTTGAGACCACATTTGGGCTGCTACTGCTCAGTAGTAGAGATGTAACCTTCTGTAGGGGCAATACTGCCTGGAAGACAAGACAGTGCCATGACTGCACAGGGTTAATGGAGAGGTATATGTGGTTGCTCCACACTGTTCCTATTTGAAAAACTTGTGTGCTAAGAGTAGGTGAAGATGGGCATATCCCCAAATACCCTTGATCTCTCCCTCCTTCCAGTTTTCTTTCTCCTCCTGTTCAGAACACATTCCTGTTGGATTCTCTGAGTATCCTCACTGATCCCTTTTCAGAGCTCACATAACTGTATATATTCTCTCCTGCTTGTCTGGTCACTGCTAATCCTGCCCCTTCTTGCTCACAGGAATTGCTGGTGCTCTCTCTCATGGCCTGATTCAGTGCCTCACTCCACATTACATCTTAACACACAAGATAAGCCCTTCTAACCTGCAGGGGATTTAAAAGTCAGAACACAGGTACTTATGCAAAATCTTCACAAATAGGGCAAGTAAAATAGTGGTCCCCCTCACCAACATTGGTGATTATATCTGTGCGTGGGTGGACAACCATCCATGATTTTTTGTACCAGTAAGAACCCCATAATTTATATGCTTAAAATAAGATCTTTAGAGAACAGTTTTTTTTTTTCTTTTCTTTTTTCTTTTTTTTTTCTTTTTTTTTTTTTTTTTTAACAATAATCTAGGTATATGCCTCTTTCTTCTGTCATTGCCTGGAACTAAAACCAGGCAACTTTGGTCCCTGTATCCTGGTCTGAATCTCACAGAGGACTAGTTTCTTGAAAGAGGAGCTCTTCAGGACCTTCTTCAGTGTTTTTTGATTGCTGGAGGTTTTATGCTCATCTTAGTTATAGTGTTCTGGGAACTTTTTGAGATGGTGACAGAATCAATAGAGCTGTCGCTCACTGAAATGATTCTTCAGAGTCAGCAAGGAAGTGGTTACTTGGAGCTACATTATTTCTGCATTTTGGACTGGATTTTAAAGCCATCATTTTGCAGAACAGCTGTGTTAACACTTTATGTCATAAGCAAACATTTCAGTAAATAGGTTTGAAAATACAGTATTATAGAAATAAGGGTCAGGAAAAGGGTTTTGTCTCCAAAAATAATCTAAAACCGACACTGATGTGTACTGGATGCTTTTATATATATATAACGAAACATCAGAATTGCTGTTTGGGTAAAATAATATATAAACTGATATGTTTACATATCATCAGAGATACAATAATACGTGAGAACAGAATCAGCTTCTTGGAGTTATTTCTCCCAGACAGCGATTGTAATGTGTCATTGATTTTAAGACCATGAAGAAAGGCCATTACATAATGTCTAGCATAACACAAGAAGATACAGAAACCACTTGCAAAGCTCAGCAAGCAGTAAGAAGTTATGTACGTGTTTTAGTGTAGTCAGCCTATATTAATTTATCTTGTGTACAAGAAACAATCCAGCCATAAGACACAGAACACTTTTTTGGATTTCTCTAAGCTGTGTATTTCTGAAGACACACTATGACAACTAGCTCAGCTGTCCCTAGGTGAGGGTGCAGCAAAGTCAGGTTCCATACTTTGATGTGCTTAATTAAATGCATTAACCTAAGAAAAAAGAAAACCTGGTGAGGTCTCCATCCCAGATGACACAACACTGCCATAGCATCCTTGAAGGTTCTGCAGAATCCAGTTGGAGGTTTCTTGCCCATGTTACTAATTCAGACTGTTTTTTTTTTTTTTTTTAGTAGGAGGATTTTAACGGGTAATACATGGGTGTTTTGCACTATGTCAGACATAATGTTTATAAGCATAACTAGAAGAGTATTGTAGTTTGTTGAATGTGAGAACTAAATGTGGATTTAGCTAAGTAATAGCACCACAGTCAACAAAAGGAGCATACAAAACATTAGATTATAAACTGTTTTTCTTTCTACATTTCCACCACTCTGCATTATCTGTACTTAGTAAATACCATAATTAATTTTACACTACTTTCAAATTTTTGTCAACTTTATATGCCCTTTTAAACTCTTTTACCACTTTAGCAAAAATTGTTATGAAATTATCATAGAGACTTTCTTGTACTGCCTTATACAAGAAAACAGTTTATTCATCTGTTTTGACATGTGAAATAAGAAAAGGCAATGTGGAAATCATGGTGGAAGAATAAATATAGTGTCCTGCAATGTCATTTTTACTACCACTTTTCTATTGATGAAATTTGAAGACCTCTTGTTTTTGGTTTGTGAGAGAAGAGCTGTTTTAAAAACAAAATTTCCTTCCACAATGAGATTATTGGTTTTAGTCAGTTCTCCCCTGACTACCATGCTGGCACTCCATACATAATAACATGTGATTAAGGTAACCTGGGAAACCAGCATTAGCAGATGTAAAGGTCTATTGTTATTCATCCTTTCCTATTTTCTATCTCAGGACCATTGATACATTACATGATGTGATTCCTGCTATTGAACCAACAAATATAATGATGCTATAATACTCAGGCTAGAGGGGCAAAAAGGTTTCTTCTGCAGGGGTGAAGAGAAGGTATTAAATACACTAGGGATTCAGAACACACTATGTAGCTGTCTCAAGAGTGAATAGAGAAGATGTTTCTACGGTAGTTGCAATCAATGACAGTTTCAGCTACAACTAAAATGGTGAAAACAGAGAACAGAAAATGATTTAATGTAGTCATACTACAAGAAATCAATGATAGTCTGCTTAGTTTGATCATCACACACTAACACTTTGCATGGGTAAAAACACCTCCTTGTTGGTAAGAAAAAAAAAAAAGACAAAAAAAAGACTAGTGACTAGTATATAAGTTAAAACTTGACTAGACATTGTTTTAGAGACAATTGCTTGTTTTCAAATAATTCTAACAAGTTGCTATGGTGAAAGAAACAACTTGGAAGTTTGATTGTGGTACCTCTTGCTTTCAAGCGGAGGTAGAGGGAAGAACAGCTAACAAATTTACTGTTCCCCTACTCCTAGAAGAATGAATTATTCAAGAAGAGAATAGATAGCTACCAATTTCCTAACCTGTTGTCTTAGTGACACTGTGTATGTGGAAGGAAAGTTGCATGTTCCAAGAGATATTACTTTGGAAACCACTGCATCTACATAGCTATGTGTTGACCAATATAGCTCTGCTTCTGCTCACAATAATTACCATACAATCAAATGGACAAAATATAACGCAAACACAAAAGCTCACCGACCACTTGCCTTTACAAAGAGATATTATCTGTGGAATTGCTGTTTTGTGTTATTGTTATTGTTTTCTTCTTCTTCTTCTTCTTCTTTTCCCCTTTCTTCTGAAACTCTCTGCTTAGTCTTCAGTTTGAACCATTGATAAGTGTGGGATGTTAACTAGCACATTAGTAAGCAGTTCATCAATTTTTGCTCTAAAACTTAATGCAAAATTAAATACAATAAAGAAGTAAAGTGATATTTTATATAAGTAAATATTACTTTCAAAGAATATTTGTTATCTGTGGCATTGTGTAACATATTTCCCCTGTAGAGTTACAAATTTTATTCCTCTTGACTGATTGTGCAAGAATTATATAGAATTTCATTGAATTATCCACACTTAAAAAACATAGTTCTTGCAATACATACTTTCCTGTTGACAAAGAGTACATGTAATTTATTCTCAAGGCAATAGGAAAAAAATCATACAGTCACTCTATAATGATGATTCTTTTATGGATTTAGTTCCCTACAAGCTAAAATTCCTATAGCTCTATCAACATTTTAGGAGTCAAGCACTACTGAGACCTAAATTTGTAATTAAGCAAGTACATTCCAGTAGTAGTTATGATCTGTGATGTGAGTTGTACCAAATACTGTACAATCAAAATTTGAAATAATCCAGGTAAAATTAATGTGTACTGATGGAGTGTGAGCTGCATGGTCACATGGTGGGTTTGAGGGTTTCCCTTTCCATGTAGTCCATCTGTGAGGTATGCGCTTCTTCCAGTGTTTCTTCCACTGCTGGGAATTGCCAGGGCTCTGCTACCAACCCAAGTATGAGCCTTTCCTAAATTAAGTGTTAATTGTGGATATTTATTCCATTTTATTACCCTTCTTCCCTCACTTACCTATTCAGTTGATTTAAAGACCTAGTTATCCCTTGCCATCATTTGCATTTCTCCTACTATCACCTAATCTCCAGAGTTCTTTCTCTCCCCTATAACTTTATCCTTCTTATGAAGCACACATGGCTGATGAAAATGGCTAGGGAAAAGTGTTTCTTTATCTGGAGATGAAAAACACTAATTTAATATCATCTATTGTTAACTTCAGGCGTTTAAAAACTTGTCAGGGAAAAGCATATTGCTTAGGCAGATTTTAACATAATTTTCAAACAACCTTAGGAGAGCTGAACCTCATGAGCTATTCTAATACACCCAGAGCAAAAAAGAGTACAGAAAAAATGAAAGGCCCAGATGGAGATCCTGGCTCGGTCTTGGCTGCGGGTTGAAATGTGGAACTTTACAAATTTTGGAACCTCTCTTCAACCTAAAACTTGAGATGAAGGCTACCCACCAGCATACCATTTGCATAGTGAGAACTAACTCTCTGTGCCCCAATTCAAAGAAATAAACAAACAAACAAAACCAAAACCAACAACTACAGTCCAGTAAGAGAAGACTGTGGGAGGAAAGAAAGATCTGGCTCAAAGAAGAAACAAGTAATACATAAAGAACAGGCCCCATATGTCATAATAAAGAGACCTCATATGTCTTTAATTAGCTCATTATAGAAGGGCATAAAGCAGGTAAAGGAACCCCAAACCGATTTATTAAATCAAAGGGCATTAAACTGAAAAATGGGAGGGAAGTTGCTCTTGATACAAGTTGTGCTGCTAGGGTGTTGTTCTCAGTAGAAGAGAAAAAGAAGGGCTCTTTAAAGGATAAGGAAAAAAATAGGTGAAATTAAATAAAAACTGTTTGGACATAATATTATAAGTGTCCACAGGAAATGAATAAGGAGATCACATTACTTCCACCATCATTTTACATACACGTCTACATTCCTAAATAGCACTTCTCTTTCCAAAACCACTTTTAGCACTCCAATCAGGATGATACACCAGGTTAAAGAAATGAGAAAAGGATGTGGTGTATCACAATGTGTCGAAATATAGACATCAAGTGTAACATTATCCTGCCATTTAAAGATAAATGACACTAATTTCCAGCCGTATCTACTTAGCCTCTGTTGTTATATGATCTGCAATTCTGTAGCAAATGAAAGGAATTGAACACTTTAAGTACTGTCTGGCTGCAACATGCCATCAGCAGAAGTTACACTTTTCAGCTCTACTTTTAAAGAAATGACCCAATAGATATTGGAATACTCATGCTTCATGCTTCTTTATATTTCTTTGAGATGCCAAAAGAAAGAAAAAATGCAAATAGGCTTTAGAGACCATGACACCATGCTTTTAAACAAGTTCAGCAGCTTTTGGAAAGCCAAACAAGCACAGAGTAGTGTAAGAAACACAAACATCTGCCTTTGAACTTCCCTGTTTCCTCTCAATGTAAATGGAGTGGGAAGGTATTAGAGTAGTCTTCCTTGTACCTCTGGATTTCAGCTATGCTAGATAGTAGTTGGCATGGCTTGGATACTAAATGACAGGTGTTTACTGCTTTGGTCCTTTGCTGGCCACACAAGCAACTGCAAAGGTTGGACTCTTTTACTCCTTTGGACTGCACACGGGAGAAATACATGAGTTCCTTCTTCCAAGCAGGGAATGTCCCACTCACAAGTAGATACAGGACTTCTTCCAATACTTCTACTGCATGTTGCTGTCTGCTGTCTTCGACTGCAGTCGGAGTAGCTGACATTATGTATAATATATATGTATAGAAAGATCTAAAAAGGGATTTTAGATCTAAAAGATCTAAATTGTTAAAAAAAAAAAAAAAAAAAAAAAAAAAAGTCTAAGGCAAGAGAGAACGGGGGAAAAATTCCAGTTCTGTACAGGCAATGTAGTTCTGGGTGCACCAGATCAAGATAGGTAATATGATGCTAATCTATCCCTATTGTAACTTTGATTAGCTAAATTACAAAACTGACATCTTCCTGGAAGGGACCATAGAACTTGCCACTGATTTTGGGTATGCATTTAAAGCAAAGAAATACTGAGACTATTAATACCTGAGAGATTGACTTCTGTGGGCCATTTCCTGTTTTTCAGCATCTCTGACCCTATGCCTTGTGATGCATCTCGTTTTGCAAATGTATAGTCATTGGTTAGTTATTGAGAAAGCAAGCTATATGTGAGCCAAGAGGTGTCTCATAAGCATATGGTACTTATGTCAGTAGTGCAGGAAGTTGGTGTGCAGTTTATGCTAGGCCATGCAGATCTCTCAGTACTGTATAGCCTCGCACTTCATGTAGATTTCCAAGTACCTTTACAGTCTAACTCTGCATATTTGCTCTGCACTGTCTGGTATGAGCTGAGTAAGAGCAGTTGCAGAGAAATGGTAAATTCTTTGTTACCCATATGCAAATAACTGAAAGGATGAAATGCAGATGAGAATAAGATATTACAGTCCACAGTCAGGACTTGTGAGTCTTTTACAATTCTCGGCACATTGTGAATCTGCTGAATTAAGATAGGCTAAGCACAACCCACATCTTATCTTACATTATATTTTGATGTTTCCCTTTCAACACTCCCTATTGTCATTAGAGAATTTACTCAACTGTAAGAAGGCTCAAAAGAGTCAAACTCACCCTAATGTAAAAAACAAGCAAGCAAACAAAACCATAAAAAGTTAACACTAAGTAAGGTGTTAATCATTATTTATATTGCAAGTGCAGAAAAAGAATTTAAAGTCCACTTGAGCTATGAATTAAAAGTGTTGCAGTTAAAAATAACATGGGAACTATTTTTCAGAATTAAAACATCATTGGTTTGATTTACACTAATTTACTAAAATTTGAGATCACTGTATTTTGAATACTGAAGCTGAAAATTGTTATACCTTATAATTCTTATTTTTGTTCATCCAATTTCATTTTTCTGGTAGTGCCTGGGTAAGCATGGAATTTTTATTCAGTACTTGCATAAGAAATTTAATTTAGCTTTTAACTAAACTGGTTATGCATGCTTCATGACTCTCAAGAGAAAAGAAGCTCTTCAAACAGGAAAAAAAATCTGTGGATCCGCCTATGAATATGTGTTTTTGCTACCTTATTTTTCTCCACTTGTTTCTTGCAGAAAATGTAGACAAATGGACTATTCCAGTTTGTCCTGCCACTGGAACTAGTGTTTAACGGATGCCCCCATCATTCATCTTACTACAGTCATGACCACCAACTCTTCTTATATTGAACACTATAAATTATTGTCCCCAATTCAGGCTGCTATTGAACTTGATAAGCATAGTTATATTCTTATAGTTCAGTGCCAACAGTCAGGACTCAGCTCTGCTGGTGGGAGGTGAGCCAGCCACATTTCCAGACCCCACTGACTGAGTCAGGCCATAGCCCCTTACCTACACTGCTTAACTGAGCTAATTTGCATACTCTTAGTTTGGAGTCTGTTTCAAACTAGCTTGAAACTGTTCACAAATGCCTTTTGGGAAGGAACTGCTTCCACTTCAGTGGTTCTTACCCATATTCATGGCCTCCTGTCAAACAGGATCATGGACCACAGGGCTAGAGAAACCTGGAGAGGGCTGGAAGGAGCACGGAGGTCACCTTGCTCACTTCTCCCCCACCCCAGGCTCTGAGATAATCTCAGAAGAAAGAGAGAGAGAGAGAGAGAGAGAGAGAGAGAGAGAGAGAGAGAGAGAGAGAGAAAGAAAGAAAGAAAGAAAGAAAGAAAGAAAGAAAGTAGAACCGCTACTCCAGAAAAAGTCCAGATGCTTTTAGACATAAGAAAATGTAAAACAACCACCATGTTTTATGTCAAGTTTTAAAAGAGCTCTTTAAAATGTGTATTTCTTGGTAAATGCTAGGAATTTTTAGTGTCTATTGAAACCACTGCACACAGTTACCCTATTTAAGTACCTGTGACTTTATGAACAGCAGTATGAAATATATGAGATAATTACCAAGGGCTTGGTCTTGCCCTTTGGTACAGTTGTTGAGCATTGCTTCCAGTTGTTTAAAGTCAGGTTCACATTATATATGCCCTCAAAATGTGAGAGTCAAAACAAGAAAAACTCCTTTGGCTGTGCATATCTCAGTACAGGTGATGGCATTTTATTTGGGAATTGCTGAAAGTGGTTTTATCTTATTTTGTTATGTGGGAAATGTGATGTTCAGTTTTAATTTACACTACTAGCACACAGTAATAATGTTTCTACAACAAAAATGTAAGATCAAACTTCATAAAGAAAACAAAACCAATCAACCAAATGATTAGTGACCACACAAAACAGTATCACTCAAAACTGCTAGAGCTGTACTTATTTTCTCCCCAGCATTTTTTTTTTTTTCCAGAGATGGTTTGCATTCAAATGATGCTTATTCCTGGCATCACCAAGTTCCACACAGGTCTGTATTTTCAGAAAAATAGTTTAAAAATAATTCACAAGCACAGTTTAGAGGCAAAAATAGACTTATTAATATGCCTGAAGATTCCTTTTGTGTCTGACTCTATTCACCCCAAAACCTCCAGAAAATTATTTTTTTCCTGCTTGTGGCCAGGAATCCAAATATCTTCTGTAATAGAAGAAGGGAAAATGAATGAATATGAGAAGTGAGACAGGAGAGATTCAAGCAAATAATACTGATACAATGTTTAACAATAATAAAGGGGAAATGGATGAACATAACAGAGCAGGGCAAATGATGTATTGAAACAAGCTAAACAAAGGAGATGAAAATCTGATAAGGGAACAAAGATTATAGAGACACAGATAAACAAACAAAAAAGTAAACAATTAATTAAAAAAAAAAAAATCCCAGAGGAGAAGCAGAAATACAAGTGTCTGTTCCTTCATGTGTGACATAAGCAATAATTTTCCACTGAATTTAAAGGGAATGGGGAAAAATAGAGAAATACACCTTGTTCATGAAGATAAAGGAAAGATGAATATGTTCCTAAAAATAGTAATTAATTCAACATTTTGCAGATGAAAACTTTTCTAAACCAGATATGCGTTATTAAAATATTTTATGTTTGTGTTCTTATACGTATATGAAACTTCAGGCTTCTCCTTTCCACTGATTTTGCTTCTCCATCACCTTAGTTTTCTTCTTTTTCCTCTTTTTATATATGTTATTTCCTTCATAAATATCACACCCAAATGTGATAGACCCAAAGAAGCAATGAGAGTTATAGCTAGACATGAAACCAATCATCTGGGAAGACCTGCAGGATTGCCTTGGGAGGGGAGGAAGGAAATAGATAATCAACTGAAAAGGCAGAAGAGCAGAAGATAGTGGGGTCTAAGTTGCAGAAGGAGACAGAGGGGACAAAGAAGAGTTTGGACCAAATGACAGGAATGAGTATGAGCCAGTCTTAATGGCAACAATTAATTTTCTGCTGCAGAAAAGTAAAGAAGCAAAACACATGTTTTGCTCTTAGGAACAAAGCAAAATGACTAGATTTTTCAGATACATAAGAAAGAGCTGCAGAATTTAATGGAAATACTGAGGGGAACAGAAAAGAAGGGAGAAGTTAAAAAACATCAACTTTGTGACACTGATGACTACTGGAGATGAGAGAGTTGCCAGTGGTGACAAACAAAGCAGAAGATTTATGTGAAAAAAAATGTAAGTTAACCTCCAGCAAAACATGAAGTTTTAGCAAAATCTGTGAAAGAGCTTTTACCTTGGTAGGCAAATTAACTCCACCACAACCACTCTCTCACTCCCCTTTCTCAGAAGGGGAAGAAGAAAAGGAAAGAAACAACTCACATGTTGAGATAAGGATAAATTAAATAAAGGAAAAAATAATTAAGGGGAAATTATTATTAATTAAATAATTTGACTAAAGCAGAAAGGGAGAGAGGGGAAAAACAACAACAACAAAACAAACCAACAACAAAAAACAAGTAAAGGCTGTGTGGAAGTGAGGAGGAAAGAAATTGCTCTCTATTTCCCACCAACAGGCAATGCTTGACCACATTCTTGAAGCAGGGCCCCAACACACATAGCCATTCAGGAGGACAGACATTTTCACAATGAGAGCCCATCCCTCCCCTCTTCTTCCTTTCTCCACCTTTTATTGCTGAATGTGACATTGTGTGACATGGAATATCCCTTTGGCTGGTTTAGGTTAGCTGCCCTGGTGATGTTACTTCCTCACTTCTTGCCCACCCCAAGACTGATGATGGCTTTGGGGGGGAGAGGGGGGAGTTAGAGAAGTCCTGATGTGGTGTCAGTATTGCTCAGCTGTAGGCAGAACACTGGTGTGATACCAGTGCTGTTCTAGTTACATGTGCAGAGCACAGCACTGTATGGGCTGCTGCAGGGAAAGTTAACTCCATCCCAGCTAGACCCAGTACAACCAGATCACTAGTGGGTGGTTTATCTTGCCAAACATCACCTAAATGTTGTTGTAATTAACTTCTGAAGTCCTCAGCTTCAAAACATTTTAGACTACTACATTCTCATGTTACCTTATTCCCTAGCTAACCTACAAAACTACAAATTTTCTAATTTTGTTTTTATCCTTATGACTGTCTGGGAATTGAGTGAATTGATAAAATGAGGAAAACAAAGTAAGGTTGAACCTGGGAAAAGTCACTGTCATGGTGAAATTGAACACTTTCATGTAACTCCCACTGTCTTCAATATATTTTAATCTAACTTCTGGCTAAAAATCAACCTTAGTGACTCATTTTTGCTGGGTTTCAAGTACTTCTCATTGGTTTCTAGCTGCCATTATTCCTGTTTGAACTGCTGTCTCATGATAGGAACCGAAAGGAGTTATATGGGAATGTTGCAACATAGCTTTTGCCTTTCTTCAGGATGGTTTTGTGAGAAACACTTTTTGCTGCGTTTGGGTAACTGGAATCTCATGTAACAAAGCTCTTGTATGTTATCGGTGCTTTAGTCTCTGGTCCCTTTCATAATTTGCAGTGCTGTACAGATATGAAAGTGGTCTGAAATCCTTTCTGTAGAAGATCCCTTAAAGCAGAAAGTGTAGAAATAGTCAGCTGCTCTGTGGAATCATAAGTTTTAGTAACTCCTTCTGCCTCAGTTTGCTACTTGAAAAAATGAATACTGATTTACCTGCACTTCAGAGGAGAGCAGGAGGTTACTTAGAGTTTGCAAACCGTTTTATTTTATAATTTCTAAACAGTGTTATTTAGCTACAATGAGAGCTCTTGTGAACAACTGTAACCATGGGTTTAAATTCATAATTGCAAGACATCTTTTGTTTAATAAATTCTGAGAGCATTTCTATCACTTTCACTGGTTTCAAATACCTTAGTGAAGGTTCCAATCAAATATATGCCTGCATAATACTGAAAGACCCTTCTCTCCTTATTGTTGACCTATGATCTACACAATAATAGTAGCAATAGTAGTAGCATCAATAATGATAATAATAATGAAACCCTCTGGTTTCTATATTACCATCAGTTTTATACTGGATATAAAACTGAATTATGTAAATATAAGTTCTTTGACTGGATCACTGTATAATATTTTGTGTGGAACTGCTGATGTCACTGTTGTAGCAGGAATTCATAAAATACAGCTTTCAAAATCTAATGACCTCCAAAGACACTAAAAGTCATAGAGTCAATTGAGATATTGGTTTTGAGGTACACTGCAGTTTTCCCCAAGCCATCTCCTAATAATTCAGCGTTCCACAGGTGATAGTTACTAATTTTTCTTTCCATCCCACAGGAGCTGATGACCTTATCATCTCTTCCTTTTCTAACATCCCCTTTTTACTGACTGGTGCCATCCACACTTTTGTCTCAGATTGTCTAATTGAGTAGCATAATTCAATTAAACTCAGAGCAGCTATTTCCAGAATAGAAGTGCTTGGAGATATCCTATACTTTTTCAGACCTTAAAAATATCCATTTGCATTTTTTCTACACGTGTAATATGAAAAACAGTTGCCAGCTTTCCAAAAAAAATCTTAACTCACTGAAATAATTGTCACTCTAACTGTATAAAAGAATAGAAGGGGAAAAAAAAAAGTAATGTTTCTACATGTTAGACAGCATTCTGAGTTTTTAAAAATGTTTCCTATATTTCCAGTTGCAGTCTAAGCACTGTTATACCAAACAAAATTGGAAGACCCTGCTCTGTAAGTAATCAGACTTTATGTAATGGTGACAAAAATAAAGTTGGAAATGACTGAAGATGGTCAATGAAGTCATCAATTTTTATACTGAAACCTTTAAAACTCTATATTGTAATAGAGACATTTTCCCTATATATTAGGAAAAATTTAAAAAAAATAATAAATAAAAGAAAAATTAAAAAATAATAATAAAAAAGAAAAATTAAAACATAAATCAAAAAATGTAACACATGTCACATCCCATTTGAACCCAATGAACACTTCTGATAAAAGTCTACACACAAAAAAGTGTCATCTTATGTTATATTACTTTACTCATTATGATCTAAGTAAACATTAGTGAAATCATTTACTATGACTCTAAGGCATGTCCAAAAATGAGATATGTCTTGTAAAGGAAAGCCATGTTTTGGCTTTCCTTTAAGAACTTTCTTTATCTTTCCCTCTTTTCCCTCTCTAAATAACATAACATTATATATATATATATATATATATACATACATATATATATATATATATATATATATATATATATTTTTTTTTTTTTTTTTCTCCTTTCATATATAAAATTTTAAATAAATGATCTGGTTTCCAAGCTATGACCTTTACATTATTGTTCTTATTGGTTCCAGGAAATGCTCTTTCTATCATTTCACAGGAAAGTTAAAGAACAGAAAACAAAAAGTTGCCAGTACACCAGAGGACAGCCCTGCAGGTGTTGGAAAGAGCCTGGCTTGGTGGAAACCACTGAGAGAAAATCAGGAGCCAGGAGAGGAATTGCCCAGACCCTGGTTTTGCCCCATAGCTTGGTTCCAGCTCACAACAGCTTGGCAGTGTTGTCATACTGGCAATTTCTGCTGTCAGGAGATCTCTCAATACTAAAATACAGACGTGATTACTTTCATTATATCTTTTTTTGCTAGACCCAACCAGCTCAACAGGAATAGAAAAAAATGTGCTAATTACTCTTTAATTATGATTGTTGTGTGGTAACAAATTCTTTTGTATATGAAGACATAACAGGAAACCTGATGAAAGTTTAAGAAAATATAAATAAAGTGTTGACTTTCTTACCAAAAGAATTATCTCAATCACCTTTTTGAAAGAGCAAAATTGTTCAGAACAGAGAATTTCCCTGCATATCTCTGCATGCCAAATCCCTTTGTTAAGTTTTTGGATAAAACTGAATACCCATTAATGCTGCTTCTAAAAGAAGCAGCATTATTTTGGGATCAGACTGTAGACTACAGACGTCAAAATATATATATTTTTTCAATATGCCTTTATTAAAAAGTATGGGCTTGATATGGTAACAGGCAATTCAGACACTGGAAAGTCTAGATAGAGATTTCCTTCTCCCTTTTAATTTTATTACATTAACATAAGAAAGAAGCTGTAGTGTACAGGCATGTGCAAAACATGCTATAAGGTATGACTTTACAGGTAAGCAATTAATCTATAGTAGTTGCACTGGGCAGAGTCCTCTCCCACTGTTCATTTGTGGTAGCAAATGTTATTTTTTTCTCAAACGCTAGAAACTTAACATGAATTTACCTTTACCAGTGAATAATTGCAAATGATATGACT
Source organism: Anas platyrhynchos (assembly GCF_047663525.1). Taxonomy (NCBI): domain Eukaryota; kingdom Metazoa; phylum Chordata; class Aves; order Anseriformes; family Anatidae; genus Anas; species Anas platyrhynchos. Next base: position 118,915,913 of record NC_092587.1, on the reverse strand, counting down.
CTTTAAATTCACTTTCTAGCTGGCTTTGTTCATAATTTCGTATCCTAAGGCTTTACTACACGTGAAGTTCCACGTTGCTATATCTCTTAGCAGTGCAAGAAGTTGCTTATATAAGTGGGCAAGTTATGTCAGTAGAAAGTACTGGTGCACAGGTATAACTGCATTTACACTGGAATTGTAGAACTACATTCCTAGCTTCTTTCATGTTGCAATCAATGTAGGGTAATGCAAGGTTTGAGCATAGATTGGACCTAATATATATGTTAATGAAGAAAGGAAAACAGCTCCAATTCTGCTTAAAATGATTGAATAATATACACACAGATGATCTCTCTAAGCTGAAAACCCAGCATTTGGCTTTTGGGTGGCCCCAAGGTTGCTAGAAAAAAAAAGATAAATGGTTATGGTTACACGTTCAGTCTTTTCCTCCCTACAGTACACTTGGTCCCAATGTACCTGTGGTTCTGGGGGGAAAATTTAGGAAACAGGAATAGAGTAGAGAAACCCCCCTGCCAAAATCTCAGATGTCAGGTGGGGAATGGGGAATGATGGGGGCAGGACCAATGGCCTTGATACATTGTTCCCAGGGAAGTCCATTTGGGACATTCTTATTCTATGAACATACAGATACTGATGACAAATAGTGACAAATGAAGGCTGAAAATAACAATTATAATTGTGTTCAGAACAATTTTGTTCAGGTGCAGCAGCTTTTAACTTCACAAAATGATTAGAAATGACTGTCTTTAATTATGTGATAAAAAAAAATAAATAACAAAAGGACCTGTGCATAACATGAAGCTGTGTGCACTGTGTATGCTGTGTTTTAAGTGCTATCTTCAATAACATACCAGTTCAATGCAAGACAAATCATACTGAAAAATCAATCCTACAGTGTCAGATATTTCTCACAGTGTTTGGGGAAACAGAAATGACTTTGGATATTGAAATAAACAATATTTTTTCTCCTCTGCAATATAATTTGTTATTCTCACCATGTGATCAATCTAAAGGCTTGTTTGAATACAAGGAGATGTGCCTTTGCTGTTCATCAGGAAAGATTTCTTACTCCAAAACATTCCCCTTTGCTACTCCCCTGCCTGAAGGAAAAAGTGAATAGCGCTTCATTCTCACTTTTTCTATCTCCCTCTCTAGCCAATTATTTCACATAAACCTGACAGACAAATGTTCTATCTCCTTCCTATCCTCTCCTATCCTCCTTTTTTTTTTTTTTTTTTTTTTTTTTTTTTTTTTTTTTTTTTTTTTTCTGATTTGGGCTATATTTAGTACCTGGATTACATAAAGAGAGATGGGGGATGATACACATCCTGGTATGGGGCTACCTCATACAAAGTCCTGGGTCTGCTCTCATCTTGATGCAGAGCCCACATGCTATGCTACATGTTCCAAAAAGAAATTAGTTTTGGAAGTGGAAATGCAGCAGTCATGAAAATAATGCTGTACTGGAGCTAGTAAGCCCTGCTCACCATTGCATTTTTTTTTTTTTTCTCATGGGTTATGAATCTTGATGGATCTTAACTTCTATGTCTGCTTGAATGTAAACAATAATGCCCTGACAGGGGATTTCCAATGTAATCTGCGTTGGTATACAGATGTGTATGGTGGTCATAATTATGATTACTGCAAATATATATGTTTTATATGTATAAATTCACACACATCTATATGTACACTTACAAGTATGTGCATATATATATTTACATGCTAACATACACACATACTCACACACTCCCTCTCATCTTTTTTTTTTTTTATGGTTGATAGTCGGCTGAATATGAGCCAGCAGTGTGCTCAGCTGGACAAGAAGGCCAACAGCATCCTGGCTTGTATAAGAAGCAGTGTGGCCAGCAGGGCTAGGGAGGTGATCGTCCCCCTGTACTCGGCTCTGGTGAGGCTGCACCTCGAGTACTGTGTTCAGTTTTGGGCCCCTCGCTACAAGAAGGACATCGAGGTGCTCGAGCGAGTCCAGAGAAGGGTGATGAAGCTGGTGAGGGGTCTGGAGAAGAAGTCCTACGAGGAGCGGCTGAGGGAGCTGGGCTTGTTCAGCCTGGAGAAGAGGAGGCTCAGGGGCGACCTTATTGCTCTCTACAGGCACCTTAAAGGAGGCTGTAGCAAGGTGGGGGTTGGTCTGTTCTCCCACATGACTGGTGACAGGATGAGAGGAAATGGTCTAAAGTTGTGCCATGGGAGTTTTAGGTTGGATGTTAGGAAGAACTTCTTTACGGAAAGGGTTGTTAGACATTGGAACAGGCTGCCCAGGGAAGTGGTTGAGTCACCATCCCTGGAAGTCTTTAAAAGACATTTAGATGTAGAGCTTAGGGATATGGTTTAGTGGGGACTGTTAGTGTTAGGTTAGAGGTTGGACTCGATGATCTTGAGGTCTCTTCCAACCTAGAAATTCTGTGATTCTGTGATTCTGTGATCTGTAATGACAAAAACAAACCCCCTTTATGATCAGTGTGACAGATTAAATATATAACAGAAACAGAGATATTTGTCTGATCGTGTGAAGCAAGGAACAGGGAAATTTGTCAATTCAAGGAGAGCATCTTACTGAGCTTGGTATATGTAATAGGCATTTTGTTCCACCAACTCTTCTGTAACGCAGCTGTCTCTGATTTGTACTTGGAAGTGTCAGAGTTCATTTAAATAATGGTATAGAAGAGGGCAAAACTTTTCAGAGACAGGATTTAAAGGCATTTATGGGATTGAATCAAAAAGGATTGTTAGTGAACAGAATTCGTTACAAGGAAAAGTAATTTCAGTTCAAACAACACCTCCCATAATTGTGAAGCAAGATCATTTTGCAGAGGGAAAACATTTCTGCGGTCCACAAAATGACTTTTAAAATTGAATCCAAGAAGTAAGTGTTTATGTCTGGGAAAGTTGCCTGCTAAAGTTTGAGAGGTTTTCCTGACCTTTACTTGCCTAAGGGAAAGTTTAACTGCAATGAGCAACAACTGTGCAGGCATGCATCACCATACATCAGGAAATAAAAGCTTTCTTTTACCCTTTTATTTGTGCTTGTGAATTAAACATTTATGAAGAAGTATACTACTTGAACTGAGGTGTGATTTGTGTTTTGTTTCATGAAAGAGACTGCAGCTCAATTCATCCTCCATAAAACTGCCAGACATGTTAATAGAATCTGCAAATATAAGACCGTGGTACACAGCAGAATATATTGTCTACAATAGCACAGGAATTTAAATGATAAATCCAAAAGAAATTCTTCCATCCTGCAGATTCAGTAGCTATTAAAAACAAGCTCCTTAAATGCAAAAACCTGTTTCTCCCAGGAGAACTGTGGAAGTCCCCAATGCTCAAACTATTCCAGACATAGTCAGAAAACCACTGGAAAAGATTGCAAGGTAAGGAAGAAGTCTGCACAGATCAGGGAATGGACTGTTGGACTGAAGAGTCTTTTCCAACTCTTCTTTGATGAGATGCCATGAAAAATCTAATGGAGAAATGATGATGGAATTAGCACCAGAGTATATTAATTAAAGAGGTTTTAGTAAAGAAAATGTAGTAATAAAGTCTTTAAATGCTCTCTGTGTTCTTAGCCTATGGATGAAATTTCAGTGTAACATATAAAAGTCAAGACAAGAGGTAACTGAAAAATATGTTTTGGGGAAAATGAAAAAAAAAAAAATCAGATTCTGTCTTTGATTTGATATTTCTAAATTTGCTTGCATCTAATGACTATTGAAGTCTAAAATAACATTTTTATTCCCTAATGTTTAGTCATTCTGAAACCTATATACAAAAGTTTTGATATTTTATACTTCAAGCTGTATATCTATCACTTGATTTTTTATGACTGTTAGGGGTTTTCCCACTTAGTTTCCAACTGTGTTTCTGCTCCCCTGATATCCTCCTAGTTAACATGCTCTGGTGGGAGTGGAAATGCGCCTTTTGCCACAGAGCATTGGTCCCACATTTAACCCTCATCCTGCTTCTGTCCCAGAAACCCATAATCCTTTTCAGAACACACTAGTAGCAGCATGATTTTCCCTGTGAAGCTGGCTGGGTGCCCTGAGCTCCATCACTCCCTAACAGTGCCATATCAAAAAATCACTAAGTTTGGAAAAGACCTGAAAGATCATCTGTTCCAACCCTTACCACCAATATCACCCACTAAACCATGTCCCTATGCACCAGGTCCAATCTTCCCTTAAACACCTCCAGGGATGGTGATGCCACCACCTCACTGGCAACCCATTCCAATGCCTGACCGCTCTTTCTGAGAATAAATGTCTCCTCATTTCCAACCTGAACCTCCCCTGGTGCAGCTTGAGGCCATTCCCTCTATTCTTATCAATAGTTACCTGCAAGAAGAGGTTGAACCCCATCTCCCCAAACCTTCCTTTCAGGTAGCTGTAGAGACCAGTAAGGTCTCTCCTGAGCCTCCTCTTCTCCAGACTAAACAACCCTAATTCCCTCATCCGTTCCTCACAGGACTTATGTTCCAGACCCTTCACCAGCTTCCTAGCCCTTCTCTGGACATGTTCCAGGGTCTTGATGTTCTTCTTGTAGTGAGGGATACAAAAATGACCACTGTACATCCACTGTCCTGCCCTCTTCTCAAAATCCCTCACGCCTCTCTGCCACAGCAGAGCACAGCAGAAAAAAGACAAAATCTTTGTGTTATAAAGGGAAATTTACCACAATTAGTAAAATTTTCAGGTTTGAAATGTTATTTTCCAGCTCAGAAATAGTTAATGGAAAAACATTGACCAGTCTGTACCACTTAACTTAAATCACCACACAAATTTTCCGATTTTTACAAATTTTACAAATTTTACATCAGTTTAAAATCTAACACTATGCAATTTTGTAAGCTGGAATGAAGAAAAGATCCCAAAATTATTTACTTACTAACCATATGCATTTTTACCTTCTGCAGTTCATTTCTATGCAGTAAACTGTCTTAACTTTTAAAATCTTTTTGTGACCTTTTAGTGTGCTTATAATAATGCTTATTGTTTGTCACTGAACTGTCTTGATTTCTATAATGTTGTAATTACTTTGGACAATCGAATATGGTATTTAATGTGTTGCTGTACAATTTTACAGGAAGATTTTGTAGTTTTAGGATTTCTGTGCTTGCAGATTTACATGTGGATGCACATTTTTACCACCACAATCACAGCTGGACTGAGAATTGTTTTGAATCTAAAATGGTCCTTTACATTCAAGCTAAGAGTTTAGCCTATTTAGATGCCACCAAATGTATTGGCATCGATCCAATTATTGCTTTCCAGTTATCAATACTGAACTACAGTACAAGATGTAGCAAAGCAGCTTAGGAACATCACTATCCTTGAGAGCAGTGCCCCACCTGGAACTCATGCTGTCTCCGTGTCTGGTCCCCTCTCTGACCCACCCAGATTACTACGTATGTAGCAATATAATGTGTAGTAGAAAATACCCAACTTTATCTTCTTGCCCTGCTGAATCTTGCCAGCCATTTCTTTTTTTCCTCTAGATCTTCATAATCCCTTACAGTAGTTTATCTTTCATATCATGGCACCTTACTTTCCTTAAAAACTTCCTGTAATGTACTTATTTAGAAACTCATGAGTAATATCTGATGAATCATAGATTCAAACAGCTCTGAATGTGCAGGCATTGAGACACAAAAAGAGAATCAGGAGAGGAAAGTAATTTTGATTTTTGATCAGCAAAGATGCTCTGAAACATGAAATTGGGTCTGGGGATTTTATTTTGACATGGGCACTAAGGCCACAAACTGTTGGTCTATTTAAAAAAACAATTGGAAATATCCCACCTAAATGTCTGCCTTGGGTCACTATTTCTAAAGTTACAGAACTAGAAGTGTGTCTGATAGAATAGGAAAGGCACAAAGACACCATGGAAAACTCAAGAGGAGAGATTAAGCAAAATCATCATATTAAACTTACCTCCATGGAAAAAAGAAACTGAAACCCTTTGACATGAGAAGATTTGTAGAAACACAATGGGAAATACAATTACTGCTGAGGGCTGGTTGTATAAAACTGAAATGTGATGAATTGCTATTGTTTATATTATTGTAGTGCCTGGGGGGTTTGGTCAGAAACCAAGTCTGTAATTCACCGTATGCCTGGACAAACATATAAACCAGGTGCCTGAAGGAACATTTCAGCCACCTGAGATTTGGAGAAAAACTCATTGTTCCCTTTGTTGCCCGGGCACAGAAATGGCAGCTCCATGTGCCACCAGGTTAAAGAGGAAGGAGGGGTCACCAGAAACCAGTGACAAACTGTGCTGATCAGGAGATGGTTCTTTCCCCCTCCATCTCCTTCACCCATGTGTCAGAGAATCCACACAGCTTTGGTAAAAACAAACAAACAAAAATACACTGAACAAATCTACAAAGTGCATTTTGCCATGGGATGATATTACAATGTCTTCTGAAAGCTGTAGCTCATGTATTTGAAAAACAACGTGTCCCTCAAGGGGGCAGTGAGGTATTAATCTATCTTTTCCAAAATCCACTGTAGTTTCCTTACAGCAATGTCCTCCAAATTGTTGCCAGCCCTGGGGTCCTATGACCACCATGTGTGAAGGAGAGGGAAATCCAGCCTGCTGGGGGGCCCAGGCTGCAGAGCAGAAAGCACATGCACAGCTCAGCAATCTCCCTAATTTAATGAATGCATGGAACTGGGCTAAACAACTGAAATTTTTCTGAATTTCAGTTTTACATAAAAAGTTCTAGACTTCTAAAGGAAAGGCAACTCTTTGTTAAACAGAGAAGCATTCTACTAGAACTTCAGATTTTCACCAAAACCAGGTTTAATATTTTGTTCTGAACAATTTGTTCTGGGAATACTTTTGTCTTTCTTTTATTTCTCCTTCAGGGCAATTTAAAATTTCTGTTCAGTGTTAAAAATAGCATTTGTCTCCCTTCAAATGTTCCTTTTATTTTTAATATTCAGATGATTCCGCTCTCTTCCTTCCCTTGTTTCCTTAGTATTTATCAATGCTAACTAGTATTTCCCTAGTATTTATCAAAAAAAAAAGAAATGAAAAGAAAAGAAAAAAAAAAGGCAAGGTAACATCTGCATCTACTAGAGTAGCTGCAAATTGCATAGGCATACCCAAAGTAGCTCTAAAACTTGCATCTTTGGGTAGCAATAACAGCTGCTCCAGCTGCTAAGACTTACTGGTTGTTTTTTGTAAGCTCTACAACACCCTTTGCTGCTGCTGCAGCCTCACCTTTTTCCAGTGCTAAAGCCGTAATGAACATTCCATTGGCTGCTGTGACTGTACTTCTAGGAGGTGTGACAGTGGCTTTGACTGCAGTGTAGACATTACCAACAGTGAGGAAAAATCACCACAAGTAGTAATGTTGTCTGTAAGTTAAGAAAACAGAGAAAAGCTGTTCTCATCCATTACAAGGATGAGAGCTTTTCTAAAACATAATATTCTTAAAGAATGAAAAGGCAGTGGTTCCCATGGTGATGAGAAGAATGATATTGGAATCAAAATGTGGAGGTGTCTTGAAATAACTAACAAACAAGTGATCAGTATTGCTGATGAAATGGTGACTAAACACAGAACTGTGGAAACGTATAGCTGAATCAAAAGAAAAATGCAAGATAGACACTGCTCTGAGGGTCAGGAGACATCTTATGTGTTCTGTGATGGTTAGGAATAGATAATTTTTATGTGTGGAAAATTATGCTTATTTTAAAATAAAAAGCATAAACCTATTTTTTTTTTTTAATTGCTAGATGTCTACTTTTCCCTCAAAATAACTATATTTTAATTGTTTTGTTTTTAAAGGAAAAAAAAAAAAGGAAGAAGAAATCTTAATTTTAAATGAAAATGTATAATAGTATTATACTATTATATAGTATATATAATATATATTAATATTAATTTAAATGAATAGTATGTATTATAGTATTATACTATTATGTATAATAGTATTATACTATTAGCATTTCATTTTAACAGCAACTCAGAAACTGCCAGAATCATGGAACTGTAAGATCACAGAATATCCTGAGTTGGTAGGCACCCACAGTCATAGAACAATAGAATAGTTTGGGTTGGAAGCAACCTCAAAGATCATCCAGTTCCAACCCCCCTGCCATAGACAGGGAGGCCACCCGCTAGATCAGGTTTCTCAGGGCCTCTTCTAACACCTGGTCTTGAACTCCTCTAGGGATAGGGAATCCGCAGCCTCTCTTGGCAACCTGTTCCAGTGCCTCACCACTCTCTGAGTGAAGAATTTCCTCCTAATCTCTAATCTAAATCTCCCCTCTTTTAGTTTATAAGCATTCCCCTTTGTTCTGTGGTTATCTGTTCGAGCAAAGAATCGCTCTCTGTCTTTTTTATAAGTCCCCTTAAGTCCCATAAGGGTCATCAAGTCCAACTCATGGGTCCACACAGTGCCAGCTAAAAATCAGACCACTTATCTGAGGGTGTTTCCCAAAGATTTCTTGAACTCTTGTCAGGCTCAGTGCCATGACCACTGTCCTGGGGAGCCTGTCCTGGTGCCCAGTCACCCTCCGGGTGCAGAACCTTTTCCTAACACCCAGCTGGACCCTTCCCTGTCACAGCTCCATGCCGTTCCCTCGGGTCCTGTCGATGTCCCCAGAGAGCAGAGCTCAGTGCCTGCCCCTCCGCTCCCCTCGTGAGGGAGCTGCAGGCCGCCATGAGGCCTCCCCTCAGCCTGCTCTGCTCGGGGCTGGACAAACGAAGGGACGTCAGCTGCTCTTCATATGTCTTGCCCTCTAGACCCCTCACCATATTTTTTTGCCCTCCTTTGTAGCCCTGAATTATATTGCCTTCTTGAAAGTGATCAAATTTATTGAGTCTGAATTTAAACATCCAGAATTTCTAGAGAATGTAGTAATGAAATAAAATTTAAGATCAATTCTGAATTATTGAATCTACTAAAATTTTCAGTATAGCACTTTCAGACTAAATGTCTGTAAGCACATATGTTGACAGAACATTTACATAAAATTTCCCTCCCCTTCCCCACCCCACTCCCCACTCAGTGCATGTTAGAGACTGTATATATTTGGAATTTTTAATTATACAGCTGCTGCATGGTAAAACAGCAGCTAGTTTTCAACATTTCAGACTTGTTCAATCACCAGATGTAAGGCATAATGAAAGAACAACAAAAAATATATATGATTTCACCAAAAAATAATCAGGCACATAAAACCACTTTCAAAATGATTTGGTAAAAGAAAAAGTCTTCTAAAGTAAATGTAAAATTCTTTCCAGTGTACATGAGAAAGTGACTTAAAACAAACAAACAAACAAACACAAAAACACAAAACAAAACCAACAACAGGGAACTAGAAGAGCAACCTAGGTCACATATATAGATACATAACTGGTCAAAAACTTCATCTAAACTGTTTTTTGACTACATGAAAGAAAATTGCTAAAAACAAATGTTCCTTCTATGAGTGCCCAACAACCCTGGGAGAGCAGAGCTGGAATTTTGTGTAACATGATTTCTGTTTTAGGCCTTTTAACTGCAGTTAAACCAAACTGCAGCCTCTTTAAAACATTAACAACTACCTTGCTTGCCTCATTGTTCCTCTCCTAACTTTGTCTCAGCTGCTGGTGGGTTTAACAAGCCAAACTTATTCACATCTTCCTTCTTGTCTGTTCTCCAGTTTTCAGGATCTCCTACAATTTCTGAGAGAGAGCATTTAGAACTAAATCTATCAAATGACCTCACACAGGAAATAATCCATTTTATTCAATTTCTTTTGCCATGGATTTAGCTTGCAGACTTGATATAGTCAATCCTCATTTTAGTACACTAAACAAGATCAAAGGTGACTCTAACTATTCCAAGTTAATTTGAAAAGCTAATCTGAATCATTATGCTTTGGAGACAGCTTCTCTCCTAGGAAGCTTTTCATTAATGAACCATTATTCTACATAACTCAGGATCTGCTCAGCTCAAGTAACCCTTAATGACTTAGAATTTTACTGCTGCTGCAATTAAAGAGTCATCATCAGGCCAAAATTCTCTAAAATCATGGGGCAGAATATTTTTTGTTAGATGTGTATATATACATGTCATAAATTAAGTAGAACAGTTAAGAATGTTTGTAGAAATATTTAAATCCATATATCAGTGTATGCTGCCAAAACATATAAACTGAATAGGGAACCTAATTCAATGTTCATTATGACTAAAAAGACTTTTGACTTCATTGCTTCATTCAAGCAGAATGCAAGAAATTAACTGATGAATTGATAGGGCCTGATCCACTTGGAACTGGATAAAATTTGAAAGGGAATTGAAATCTTTAAACCATTTGTTTTTCATCACATAATGTTGCAGTTGGTAGTAGCATTCAGAGAACTGATTTTTCTCTCTAAATTTCTCTGAGCAAGAATATCTCTTTAGTACTCCAAACATGGTATCTGTAGGTACTAAAACATTCGGAGTATTGTTGTGAAAATATTCATGACTAGTGCTTGAAAAGACAAGAATCCGTTTTCTGTCAGAGAGGCTGATTCCATTATCTGATTTTCTTTAAGAAAATACGTGGGTAAGTTTTCATGTTTATTTATAGCTTCTGCTTTTGTTATATCTTGCTTTCCTGTATGCCATTTCATGCATTATGCAGGAATGAAAATGAAACATGACCCAGTGAAAATTTGGCCATAGAAGAGCCCTGAATTTCACCAGCTTTAATCTCCTGAAGACACCCTGTCTTTGAAAAATGGTGTATGAACATGGCTGCTAAAAAAGGAGTGGTGCAAGCCCAGGTGGTACCCAGGGCAGGCTGAAGGCAGAGAAGGAAGATGCCACCTTTGCCTGTCCTCTGGGTTGTGGCTCCATGACAATAAATAGCTAGTTATGAAACAAGGCCAGTGTTACTTATACAAAGGAACAAAGGACAGTGGATTTGATTCTCCAGAGCATCTTCTTCAAGTATTACTTCATCTAATCTGACGAATTGTACAGAATTGCAGGTAATTAATACCTTATTGGGCATGGCTGTTGATAGGAAATTACTGATAGTGTGCCTTTGCAGATGAGCAGCACTTGAGAATATTGACCAACTCTTACATCCCCTTAAAATGTTTTTTTTTTTTTTTTTCTTTTCCATATTATATGTATATATTATATACATGTATATATATGTGTGTATATATATACAAAATGTTAATATATCTTTTAAAGTATACATTTAGTCTCTACCTTGTTTTCCCCTGGACTTCCTGCAAGTAATAAATACATAAATTCACACACCCTCATTCATGTAATTAGTTCTAGTGCTTTTTAATCCTGTCTGACTTCTGCCATGAAATACAATGCTATTCTTTTAACATTTGGTTTCACCAACCTTCTGTAACTTCTCTCTTAGGTGAGAAAACTCCGTAAGGCTTGTTAACAGGAGTTAATATGACAACTGATTAATCCAGCCACCACAAAACTCTTGTTTAAGAAGATAATTACATTTCATTTTCTTTTGATTCAACTATATTCACATATTTCACTTGCATTTAACTTCTTTAAAGGGATAAATTTTAATAGGACAGTTTGATTTCCTTGCAAGTTTGCATATTTTTAAAGATTGCATTTTGTCCCAATAGTCAGATAATAAACAGGAAGCATATAGTAATATATAGATAACTCTACTGTTATTGATACAACTATATGTATTCTGTAATTTGTTACTTACAGACTTTGGCCAAAATCCATAAGAGTAAATGAAGAGCCCATTATAATACTAAAAATGAATCACTTTCTGCTACTTGGAAACTCATGCTGGCCTAGCCGAGAGAACGTCTGAAGATACTGCGACCTTTGGCATCAACTCTGTGAACAGAGTCTAAGTGTTCATTTGGGTCACTTTCTTTCAAATTCAAGAACATTGTCATTAACATTTAACCTAAGCAAAGTAATAAAGTTACACAGAATGATCTAATGTCTCATCTACAATTTATGTATTCCCGCTATGGTTACCTGTTTTGGGCAGAATAATGATGCTAATGTTCAAAAGGCATATACACACAGGAAATTTGGGCAGAGGCCTTAACATAAATTATTCCTATGAAAAATGTCATACATGCAGTTTGCACTTAAATCTTACTCTCAAGGTATTTCTGACCATGGTAAAGCTTTACAAGACAGGGACCTCATGAGACCTGATTTTTTCAGGGCAGAATTCATGATGTCAAGATTTATTTAAAGTAGCACAACAGTCAGATAATTGATAATGTCCAGGTTGTAAGTGTCACACGTAATTTAGATTATTGTTATTATTATTTAACTTTAAGCACTTTCCGTTTCTGTCCTGTTCGCACTATCATCTTTGTTAAAATCTTTCCATAGGGTGTTCATGAAAATGTCTAATTGTTGTCATGGAGCCATTATGGTCTCTGAATGTGCACAGCATAAGGAACAGCACAGAAACAAAAGTACAAATGTCAATGTACTGCCCTAGAAATGAAATGTCAGTCTGACTCTGAAGATTTATAAATCAAAGAAGTGTGAGATTACTATCCACTTGGCGCTTTCCTCTCCAGGGTACCCAAAAGCATGTCAATTAGTGCCAGTTGTGCTGACAGCTATTCATTAAGTCTAGCAGGAAACTGCTCTGAGGTTTGTTAATTCCTGTAAAAACGTCAGAGCAGGTGCTTTATCCATAGCGGGAAATCCAAATCCTTCCTTTTAAGATAGCTCATATATGCTTCAGTGTGGTCAATAATAATTTTGGCGAGGGTCAGAAATACACAAGCAGAATACACTGCTTGCTTTGTTCTTTTTGCCTGCTGAAGCAAAACAGTGAGTGCTTACTTGCTGTTCTGGCCCTTACATTGAGTCCTTTCTTTTTCTGTGCATCATAGCAGAATCTTGTTATGCACATAATGCACTTGAGGACATAATACCTTTTGTAGTCTTCAGGGATAAATGCAGATTATACGAGCAAGAAAGAAGAATGACAGGAAGGAAATTTCCACCCTGAAGCAATTTCTTGTATCGGGGAAAAGAAGCTGGAACTTTCAGAATTAAAATGTCTCCCAGGATTTTATGGTATTAGTAAGGGTCAACAACATTTGAATGAAGCTCCTTTTATCCCTAGTTAAATGTACATCAACATTTCAGCTGAGATCACTTTGGAAGTGAACCTCCCAATTACCTACTCTCCTCGTGCTTCTGTTTACATTAAGGGCTCGCCATGGAATGCTCCAAAAAGACTTTATTTATTTATTTATTTATTTATTTTGTGAAAGGGAACTGAAAAGTGTGTTCCAGTACCACACTGTATGTCCAGAAGCTGCTCAGGTGTCCAGAGGGAATAAAAATCGGTGCTCCTTCACCACTCCCAAAGTGGTTGCCCTTCACACGAGCTGGATCACCTTACTAAGCCTCTTCTCTCCTGAAGTAATATTTGTGCAGACCTAGATTATTCTCTGTTTTGGGGTTCAGTTGGCTTAATTGCTTAATTGCTTAATTCTCCTTAGCAACAGAAATTATTGTGCATGATTTTCCTCTTTAGTTTATGTCATGAAGGATGAGAGGTTAAGACTTGATACTTTTTCCTCACTGACACAGTATGGATGTTATTATTATCCATATAAAGCTCAAAGTTTCTTGTACACCTTTTTTTAGCTTTGTGTCCTAATGACTGCATTTTATGCTATAAAGAAAGAAACTCTAAACAGAGTATTTAATTATTTATTAATAACTTGCCATTTTTATCACCACTCACTCTGTTTTGTGTAATGTTCATTTTCAATATCTGCTATCTTATTTACCTCTATCATTTTATTTGCTTCATATATATATCTGTCACATAGTATTTGTTTCACAAGCACATTAAACAGGCTTGACCATTACAGTCCTTCATAAATAAAGAATTCCAATCTTAATATATATATATATATATGTTATAGTTCTCTCCCCCTAATTACTTCTTTTTCTGTTCTGTAAATTAAAGCAGGATGACAGAAAGGAAAATATCATTGGTGCTAGGAAAACACCAATTACTGATCGAAACAATAGATCAATATTCTTTCATTCTTTACACTTTTACGACATCAGAGTTAGACACACAACAGAATTTTCCTTGATGCTCACAATGTATGCATGGAAAATAATTCTTCTTCTGACTCTTTTTTTTTTTTTTTTTTTTTAAGAACTAAAATGAACAAAGTCATTTTAATTTACTTTTATTCATTCAAATCTCAGGAAGTAGGTATTACATATAACAGTTCCCTCTATTTTTGATTTTTATTGTCTGAAGAAGCATTAAAGTACTTACCTTGATGTCATAGTTTCAAAAGCCATTGTGTAACTCTTTGGAATACACTGTGAATTTTTTGTTTACATTAAAGATTTCATGAACTGAACATTTTTGAACATATAGAGAGGCTTCCACCTGTGCAGATGTTGGCAGGAACAATAGAAGAAACCCATGGCTTTCATTTTCTCCATGACTTTCTAAGTCATTAGGTTGTCTTTACTTACTTGTTCGTTTGCTTGTTTGTTTCCTCTTTCTTGATGTTTCTGACAGATTTTTCTATCACCTTTCCTTTACTCTGCAAAAATAGGTCTTGAGAAAATATTTTACTGTTCAGGAAAGTGTAATGTTCAGGAAAGTGTAAAGTGTAATGTCAATGAAAGTGTAAATATCTCCTTTTGTCTAAAATGTCATAAAGATTGAGAACCAGCTGCTTTCTTCTTTTCCTCCTCCTTCTCTTTCTTCTCCTCCTTCTTCTCCCCCTTCTTCTCCCCCTTCTTCTTCCCCTTCTTCTCCCTCTTCCTCCTCTTCCTCCTCTTCCTCTTCTTCTTGAAGAACTCAGAGAGCAAGGATTTTGAAAGAAATAAAAGCAGTGCATACTCATACATATATACATACTTTTATTCATATTACTAAGTTGTGTAACTACCTTGCTGTCACCCACCCCAGGGAAGGGATATGGCACAGAAGGCTTAGCTGTCTTGGTGAGACAGGCACAGTGGTTCTGTTCCCTTCCAGGAGCTAAAGATCTCTTTATTACTTCTGAACTAGATTGTCCCTATTACTTGTCTGCAAATAACCCTGCTGATCATGTAGCCACAGGCCAATGTCTTGTCTGTTCTCTATACTTAAAGCCAATTAGGGTTTGTTATCAACATTTCATGCCTTCTGTTCTCCCTCCCATGTATCATGTATCATGGGAGGGAGATCATGTATGTTAGAGAAGTATCAAATCAGGGGAAAGATAGTCACACATTTTTTTCATTGTGTCTTTATTTTTCTAATTTGTTCTAGATTAACCCATTCAACTAATTAAACTATCCAATTATGTCCATTTCTTGATAGCATTTGTTCAATTTTATTCATCTCTATAGTCAGTTGATATTATGTATCAACAAAAAATATTTTATTTTAAATTTATAAAGGAAAATTGTGTTTCTAATAATAAATGTAGCAGTAGGAGCTAACCCTGAGATCAGAAATATTTTGTTATAAGCCTGTTCTTTTCCACAGTAGAATGCAGAAATTTAGCTGATAAATTTATCCATGAAAAGATTTCTTATACCATAAAGTACTAAAGAGGAGGATGGACTCTTTTCGAACTATATATGGGAACCGCTACCAAAATGTCTTTTACTTAAATAGAATTAGAGCCTACATTTAATGATATAAGTGCTTATACATGACAAAAAGTCTTCCAGAGTTGCACTGCCTTTCTGATTAACACTTCACAGTTACAAGCCAAATGGTAAAGGCAATGAACTTTGTTTAACAGTTCCAAAATTATGACAGAAAATATGATTTACAGTACTGTAAATATTTCTTCTCTTAAATTTTATGTCCAAAATACTAAACCAAATAATTTCTTAACTTCAGTTCTTGATAGACACTTAACACAAAAATAAAACAAATGAACAAACAAAAAAGAGTTCGCACAAGGGATTTAGGTTGTTGATATTTTAGGAAGCATAGCCCTGAATTACATGGCTATATCTTGAGACTCTTGCCACAAAGAGCCAAGGAACTAGCAGCTGTCCAAGGCTGCTAAAAGAGATTCTAGAAAGTATGCACCTGGGATGAAGACTGGTTCTTCATCTTGAAGCTGGTTTGAGGTTTTGGGTTTATGTGGGTCCAGTCTTATATATGGAGCTGCCTACCTTTTGAGGTGGGTAGAGAGGTGAAGATCATAGAATCATTAAGGTTGGAAAAGACCTCCAAGAGATGGGTAGAGGAATGTCAAATCTAGGCAATCACATCACCATGTCACTGTTTGCACAAGCAGGGATCCTCTGCCTGCCTGTGGTCATGTGTGTGTCTTAGTCAAAAAATAATAATAGTCTTTTCTCTTTATGGCCTTCAGAAGTTTATGCACTGACTTTAATGGAAGTGGGTTTTTAGTCAGAAATGGGGATTTTTTTATTTACATAAATATATTTATTGGACTGCAAGATAGTTTCAAAGGAAGTGTCAAAGTCAATAATACTAATTCACTTTAAAAGCTTTTACCATTCAATTTTTGCAATCTTTTTTTTTTTGTTTCAAATTCACTTACACTAATATATTTTTTACTCTAGCTTTGAGGCTAAATAATTATGTTTCCTATTTGGAGAGATTCTTCTTTGTTAAATTTATTTCATCGGATTAAATGGACCATATTTTAATTTTCATTTTCATTTCTATTTCATTTTTATTTATTATTTCTATTTAAATAATCATGATAATAAGAAGAAAATTGGTGTCATCTGTGTTTAAGAAAAACAATGTTACATTCTTATGGCTGTATTTTTTTTATTTTTATTTTTTCATAACTAAATGATACACCACATTGGGACACAAATGAAACAAAAACTAGGTCAGATCAACAGCTCTGAGAATATTTTTCCTCAGAAGATTACAAGCCTACAAAAGTGAAATAGTTAATGCACCAGGACTAAATGGAAATTTATCAGCAAAGTCCCATTTACCAGTGTCTGTCACTCAGACTCCAGGTACTCTGGAATACACTTCTGTTCTTGTATGCTTCCTCTGGGATTTAGCCCACTCATAGGAGCCCACTTATGAGAGCTATAAGAACACAGAACAATTCACAGAAAGATTTTGTCTGCTTTCCAGAAAAGCAAAGTGTACCTAAAAATAAAAGACAAAAAATCAGTGATTTTCAGTGTAGACTTACCAGAGGTATGATTTGGGTGCTTCATGTGGCCATTTCCTTCCCTGAATGATGTTTCTCTCATGCTTATAGCTTGGGACACCATCAGTGTAGTGGGGCAACGGCTGCTGAGAGCCAGAGCACTAGACTGAACTGACAGATCAATGAGGTAAAAAGGTATTTGTATTCTTATAGGAAATCATGGTGACATTTCCAAATAACTGATAGTAAATGAAGGATCTGTATTTACATTAAAAGAAAAAATCAAAACATAAAAAAAAAAAACTTTTTTTTTTTTTTTCTGTAGGGGAGATAATAAGTCTAATTTGCCAACTGGCACTACTTCAGAAAACTTCAATCATGAAGACCATTAGTCTGACCTCATTTACCAGAACGGAATTCACTTAAAAATGATTTTTCTAGCAACTTATATGTCATGCTCTTTTTAAATGCAAAGAACAAGAAAAATGAAATCAGTGTAATAATTATCCTAAAAATGTCTTCATGCTTCGTAATTGTTTTTATGTGTTAACAAGAAAGAACAATGTAACGAATGAACTAATTACTTGTTTCTATCTGATCCCATTTTTTGTAAAAAAAAAAAAAAAGAAAGAAAAGAAAAGAAAAGGAAAAGCCTTGAACTAATTATTTCAAAGCTCATTTTTACTCTGCGTCATATTTTATATCTTGGAAAGCAGAAACTGATGAGTTAGTGAAATAATTAACCTAAACACTCCTCTTTTCTGAATATATTCATCTAATACATGTTAAAGAGGGGAAAAAAGAAAAAAGGCAATGAATGTACTACTGTACAAATTGAAATCTTTCTATCCATTTCCACTTGGATGACTTATGTAGACTAAAAGGAAATAAGATTTGATGCAGTTTCCACAATGCTTTTAGATAAGGTTGCCTCTGTAGCAAGGCCTTTGTATTCTGCTCCCGTCTCTCCTGTGAGCTGGTGCTGTCTAAATAGAGAAGCACACTGGAGGGCTCAGACACTGACATGGGGATCCATGAATATACTGCTCAAGATAACCGTCCCCCAGAGCTGCAGTTTTATAGGCTATCACTGCTTTAAGCTAAGGTCAAATGCAATGTTTGCATTAGATCTGTATTAATTTGTGTTAACTCTGTCCAACTTGCTCTAGGGAACCTGAGTTGGCAGGGGGATTGGACCTGATGATCTCTTGAGGTCCCTTCCAAGCCCTACAATTCTGTGATTGTGTTATTAAGGAAAGAAAACAGTTTCAGGAGCATATGCAACGTTCAGTGTAGGATGGAAGCTGCCAGTTGCATTCACTAGTTAGTTGAATTGTGCTGTTCTGTTCTGCAGTGAACAAAAGTCTCTGGCTATGGTTAAGGGTGGCATTATATTTTACCATATCTTCAGCTGCATACGTGTTTCTGGTTGGCCACTATAGACCTAGACCTGAGAAGTTAACTTCAGAGCCAGGTGACCTCTCTTTGGCTTCCAAAGCATACGTATTCTCTTTGTGTCTGAGATATGCAGACCTTTCAGAACACAGCAACAAGTCCAAGTTTTGTGAAAGCTTCTGGCTTGAGTCCTAGTTCCATAATCAATAACATAGCCAATCTAAAAAACACTTTATTTTATTTTATTTAGGAATTTAAGGAATTACAGGTACTCAGTTATTTGTCTCCTTCATTTTGAAACTATTCTTGAAACCTAACATGATTTCACTCCTAACTCAAGACTAAACTATGTGTATGCAGACATATGTGCACGTATATATATATATGTATATATATTTACACATACATACACAGAAACACACCCACTCTTACAGTGAAGTGATTACCCTGGGAATAGCAATGCAGTATTCAACTTAACAGTAGTTCTCTCCCTGTCATGACCTGAAACAAACCTACGTCATTAGTCCCTGCTCTCCCAAGATGAATTTCTGTTGCTGAATTGACTGGCATAATAAATTACTAAGCTGCCCAAACTACCCCTCAAATGGCTCTGGTTGACACTAATGCTCATTCTAGTATTATAATTCAGTATGGTATTCATGTAGGCACTCCTGGCTCCAAACCTAACTTTAATACACACTAAAGCTAAGTTACCATTATCATCCCTTAATTAACTGTAATATATACTTTCATAAACCCTTATTCTTGTCCTGTGGTACATGGAAAAGAAACCTCACACTTTAGGTTCTGCTGAATTTAATTCTGAATTTAATGTGAGCATCAAGAAACTTGATCGATCCCTCTACATTCTGTCAGAACTGTGCCACACCTGCTTGCAGTTTCCAACAAAAAGCTTCATGCCAGCCCTTATGTTCTTGAATTTCCCAACAGGAGACTGAGTTCTCTTGCATTTGACCTGAGCCTCATGCAAAACACATTACATCTAAATGTGATGCATTACATCTAAATGGGAGTGTCAGAGCCTGTTCCTGCCATCGGCAGGAGGCAGAGACGCTGCGTGTGTTAGGTGTGAGCAAGTGGATGACCTGATCCGCATGGTGGCGGAGCTCAAGGAGGAGGTGGAGAGGCTGAGGGCCATCAGGGAGTGTGAGCGGGAGATAGACTTCTGGAGCAACTCCCTGCAGGGCCTCAAGGAGAGGTACCGGGGTGAGACACCCCAAATGGGGGTGGACACCCTGCCCAGTCGCCGTCGGGCAGAGGGAGGGGATCTGGGAGTTGAGGAGGAATGGAAACAGGTCCCTGCTCGACATCGCAGGCGATGCCCTCCTCTTCCGACCCCACCTTCCCAGGTGCCCTTACAAAACAGGTTTGAGGCCCTGGAGAATGAGAGATCAACAGCAACTGAGGAAGAGGTAGAAAGTGTTCCCAGGAGGATTCCTAGGGTTAGGAGGTCAACTCCACGCATCAGGACTGCCTCCACCAAGAACGAAAGAAGGGTGATTGTTGTGGGTGACTCTGTCCTTAGGGGAACAGAGGGCCCTATTTGTCGGCCTGACCCTACCCGTAGGGAGGTCTGCTGCCTCCCTGGGGCCAGGGTCAGGGACATTACCAAGAAGGTCAAGCGCCTGGTACGGCCCACTGACTACTACCTGCTATTGGTCTTTCAGGCTGGTAGCGATGAAGTAGCAAAGAGAAGTCCGAAGGCGATCAAAAGAGACTTTAGGGATTTGGGGCGACAACTTAGAGGTTCAGGCGCGCAGGTTGTGTTTGCCTCTGTCCTTCCGATAGGGGGGATGGAAGCTGAAAGGTGCGCTGTTCGCATAAACTCGTGGCTTCGTGACTGGTGTGACCGGCACAACTTTGGGTTCTTTGATCACGGGAAGGTCTATGCTACACCGGGCCTGATGGCACCGGATGGGATGGGCCTCTCTCGGAGAGGGGTAAGGATCTTGGGTCAGGAGTTGGCAGGGCTGATAGATAGGGCTTTAAACTAGAGTCGAAGGGGGAAGGGGCTAAAACCAGGCACGCCGGTGAAGACCTAAGGGATGGTACGCTAGAATCAGAGGGGCTGTGTGCCAGTGAGGTCCTTCGGTTCGATCCACAAGATGCTGAGTGTAAGGAGACGCACCTGAAATGCTTCTACACAAACGCACGCAGTATGAGGAATAAAATGGATGAGCTAGAAGTCCTGGCCCAGTCCCGCAACTACGACATCATCGGCATAAGCGAAACCTGGTGGGATGAGTCCTGTGACTGGGGTGTTGCGATAGACGGTTACAGGCTCTTCAGGAGGGACAGGCAGGGTAGGCGAGGTGGTGGGGTGGCGATGTATGTGAAGCAGGGGCTGGACTGTGTGGAACTTCAGGTCGGCGATGGCAAAGTTGAGAGCCTCTGGGTAAGGATCAAGGGATGAACGAATAAAGGGGATGTCGTTGTGGGAGTCTATTACAGACCGCCTGGCCAGGACGATAGCGCCGATAACTTATTCTTTACAGAACTAAGAGAGGCCTCGAGATTAACTCCCCTTGTCCTTATGGGGGACTTCAACTTGCCAGACGTTAACTGGGAGTGCCACACGGCTGACACGAGCAAGTCCAGGAGGTTCATGAAGCACCTAGATGATAACTTCTTGGTGCAGGTGCTAACGGAGCCAACTAGGAAAGGTGCCCTCCTAGACCTGTTGCTAGAAAACAGAGAGGGTCTGGTGGGAGATGTGGTGATTGGTGGCCGCCTCGGTCATAGCGACCATGAAGTGGTTGAGTTCAAAATTTACGGTGACAGAAGGAAAAGTGCCACCAAAACCTCATCCCTAGATATGGGGAAGGCGGACTTCAGGCTGCTCGGGGAACTAGTCAGCAAGGTCCCCTGGGAAGCTGCTCTTGAAGGCCTTGATGTCCACCAGTGCTGGTCACTCTTTAAGCGATGCCTCCTAGAAGCACAAGATCAGGCAATTCCTAAATATCGCAAGTCAGGCAGGCGGGGCAGGAGGCCGTCGTGGCTGACCAGGAACATTCTTATGGAGATTAGGAGGAAACAGAGAGTGTTTCGCTACTGGAAGGAGGGCCAGGTGACATGGAAAGAATACAGGGATGCTGCTCGTGTCTGTAGGAAGAAAATTCGTGTGGCTAAAGCACACCTAGAGTTGAAGCTGGCTGTGTCTGTGAGAGAAAATAAAAAGGGTTTTTTTAGATATGTGAATGGAAAAAGTAGAACTAAAGAATACATAGGGCCGCTCCTTGACAGGGAAGGTCTTCTCACAGACGATGACATAGGCAAAGCAGAGACGCTTAACGCCTTCTTTGCCTCTGTCTTCAATGCCGATGATGGGCTTCGGGACCCAGGGTGCCCCGAGCTGGAGGACCGGGACGGTGGGGATGACAAACTCCCAACCGACCCTGAACGTGTGCGGGATCTGCTACTCCACCTGGATCCCTACAAGTCCATGGGTCCGGATGGGATTCATCCCCGGGTGCTGAAGGAGCTGGCGGACGTCATCGCGGAACCTCTCTCAATTATTTTTCAACGATCCTGGGAGTCTGGAGAGGTCCCGGTAGACTGGAAGCTGGCAAATGTTGTGCCGATTTTCAAGAAGGGTCAGAAAGAAGACCCTAGCAATTACAGGCCTGTCAGTCTCACATCAGTGCCTGGTAAAATCATGGAGAAGATGGTTCTCGAACGTATTGAGGCGCACCTGGGGGACAAAGCAGTCATTGGTCCCAGCCAGCATGGGTTTGTGAAGGGTAGGTCCTGCCTAACTAACCTGATTTCCTTTTATGATAAGATCACCCGTATGGTAGACCAAGGGAAACCAGCTGATGTGATTTTTTTGGACTTCAGCAAGGCTTTTGACACGGTTTCCCATAGGATCCTACTGGACAAAATGTCCAGCATACAGCTAAATAAAAACATCATACGATGGGTGAGCAATTGGCTAACGGGCAGGGCCCAAAGGGTTATGGTGAATGGGGCTGCGTCAGGCTGGCGGGCGGTCACCAGTGGGGTCCCTCAAGGCTCCATTTTAGGGCCGGTACTTTTCAATATTTTTATAAACGATCTGGATGTAGGAATAGAAGGCATTTTGAGCAAGTTTGCTGATGACACCAAACTTGGAGGAGTTGTGGACTCGAATGAGGGTGGAAAGGCCTTGCAGAGGGATCTGGATAGGTTGGAGAGCTGGGCGATCGCCAACCGCATGAAGTTCAATAAGAGCAAGTGCCGGGTCCTGCACCTGGGACGGGGAAACCCTGGCTGCATGTACAGACTGGGCGATGAGACGCTGGAGAGCAGCCTAGAAGAGAGGGATCTGGGGGTCGTGGTAGACAACAAGTTGAATATGAGCCGGCAGTGTGCCCTGGCAGCCAGGAGGGCCAACCGTGTCCTGGGGTGCATCAAGCATGGCATCGCTAGTAGGTCAAGGGAGGTGATTGTCCCGCTCTACTCTGCGCTGGTGCGGCCTCACCTCGAGTACTGTGTGCAGTTCTGGGCACCACAGTATAAAAAGGACATGAAACTGTTGGAGAGTGTCCAGAGGAGGGCTACGAAGATGGTGAAAGGCCTGGAGGGGAAGACGTACGAGGAACGGCTGAGGGCACTGGGCCTGTTCAGCCTGGAGAAGAGGAGGCTAAGGGGAGACCTCATCGCAGTCTACAACTTCCTCGTAAGGGGGTGTCGAGAGGCAGGAGACCTTTTCTCCATTAACACCAGCGACAGGACCCGCGGGAATGGAGTTAAGCTGAGGCAGGGGAAGTTTAGGCTGGACATCAGGAAGGGGTTCTTCACAGAGAGAGTGGTTGCACACTGGAACAGGCTCCCCAGGGAAGTGGTCACTGCACCGAGCCTGACTGAATTTAAGAAGAGATTGGACTGTGCACTTAGTCACATGGTCTGAACTTGGGTAGACCTGTGCGGTGTCAAGAGTTGGACTTGATGATCCTTAAGGGTCCCTTCCAACTCAGGATATTCTATGATTCTATGATTCTATGATTAGCCAATAATTAGCCAACAGTCTCCCATGAGGTACTGCCATGTCCCTGTTATTTGCTCCTGTTGATGTCCTAGTTTAATCATTTTTAGAGGATCTGGAAATTAATGTACCTGATCAACTGCTGATTTCTGCCTGAGACTTAATCTATGTTACTCCAAAATCATAGTCCAGTTACACCAATGTAAATCAGAAACACGGGCCATGATTTTAGCCCCTGTTAATGCCGAGACTTCTGTCCTTAGGAGGGTAGTTCCTGAACTGTAAGCCAATTTTGGATGCCAAATAAAATCCTTCACTTATCTGTACCCCAGGAATGCTTTATGGCTCACAACTACCCTTCAAATTGCAAGCCACACCAGTGTAGCTCAGCCTAATCTTGAAAGCCTCCTACTTGGCTTTTATCAAAAGGATAAAGGTCTTTCCTCTCTGCATTTAGATCCAAGACCATTATATTTCTTTTTACTAAATATAAGCTTTTGTCTGGCCACAGCAGTTATCCTCGCTGTTCAGTCTTTCCTGTCCTCTACCCCAAAACTGAAGCTGAGCCACATTCATTGCTCAGAAAATACTAGAGATGCTTTAAGATTTTCTGTAGTTTTCATAATCTTAGCCATGAGAATATAAGATAATTTAGGCAGTTAACTTATTTCTTTAGTCATTATTCTCTAAAATTCCAGCTCATATGCTTTGATGACAGTAGTCTGTTTCTGGTCCAGAGACAACAATAAGCTACTTATTCCTCTCAGCCAGGGACTTCTCTCCAGCTTTGCATAATAAAGTTTATCAATTATTGTTCTTTTTATAAACCTAACTACAGTATTTAGCATAACATCTCCAAACATTTAACATAAACCCTCCAAAAATATAAACCTCATCTAATTGTAGCCCAGAAACCACTGCACATGTTAAACCAGTAATTGTCTTTCACATATATGAATGCTCTTCCTTCTTGCTTTGGCAAGCAGGTTAAGCATGTAGTGAAAACAGGCAAGGTCACAATGTGTCCCATATATACGAGAACAAAGCAGAAACTCTTGCTACCTGCTGGTCCTTTTAGTCCAGGGATTACTTTGATCCTTTCACCCTTTCTGCCCCACAGTCTGAGCTCCAGCATGACCACTACTGAATGCCAAACAACACCTCACAGCCCTTTAACAATGCAGCACTAATTTAAAGAGGTTCTTGTTCCTTATTTTAGGCTTGGGCAGTCTTATGGAGTCTAACAATAAAACTGAAATTCTATTACTTGTTATTCTGTGCTGGACCCCTAACCCCAAACCTAACCATAGTTAAATGTCATAGCCAAAGGACACTTACTAGTCACAAAACTAGCCAAGATACCTTTGGTCTTGCTATGACTGCTGTTTATTCTAGCTCTGCAGACTTGCTGAACTGACTCTTTTGACACTAATTTTAACTCTTATTTGAAATCTAGCCTTTAAACAAGGAAACACAGATTTGTTGAAGGACAACTAGCAAGCTATCACTCTTCTTTCCGTAACCAATCAACATAAGGCCATACTGTGCTCAGAAGCAAAGAGATCTTCAAACGCAATGCCATTCTATATATATACTTACCCCATCCCTACTACTAACAGTGGGTTAAATGTCAGTGCCCATATATCCTGGACAGTCCCTAAAATGACTACAATTCCTTCACTTTAATTCTCATCTCTCAATCTTTCATTATCTTTTGACAAAGCTGTATGGCTAACCCATGCTGTCCCATGCCTTAAAATTGTATCCAGGTCTAATCTTAGCTTCAGTCCTGTTGTCTCTAAATACCTAATTCCAGAAATCTATTTCATAAAGGTTGGAAAAGACTTCCAAAAATCACCTGGTGCAACTGTCCCCCTACCACCAACATCACCCACTAAACCATGGCCCTATGCACCAGGTCCAATCTTTCCTTAAACACCTCCAGGGACAGTGATGCCACCACCTCACTGGCAGCCCATTCCAATGCCTGACTACTTTTTCTGAGAAAACATATCTCTTAATTTCCAACCTGAACCCCAACCTGAACCTCTCCGGTGCAACTTGAATCCATTCCCTCTAGTGCTATCACAAGTTATCTGCAAGAAGAGGCCAACCCCTGCTCCCCACACCTTCCATTCAGGTAGTTGCAGAAAGCAATAAGGTCTCCCCTGAGCCTCCTCTTCTCCAGACTAAACAACCCCAGTTCCCCACTCCTCAGATCAGATTTGAAATCTCTCAGGTCCAGCAGCAAATTTACTCCCAGAGAAACTGTTTTCTCAATCTCAGAGACTATCATATTTTAAAACCTTTGCTTGAGAATTAAGTCATTACCGATCTTCAGAAAAATAAAGAATTACATCCTGACTCTGTAGGTCTGCCATGATATAGAAATACTTAGTTCTTTAAATCCTGTTACTTCCAGTCTTAACCCTAATGAAATTACAGTGCCACTACCCATCAATCCCTAACAGTGTCTTAAAACATTCACCTGTGAAAAACTCCTGCCCAGCCTTACAGAACTGCTCAATAAATCTCCCAGTGCCTTATTGCTCTCCTGGCCCCTAACTCTAGTCTTAATCTATCCATGGCAGTATACAACAAAATGTGTCACTAGCTCATGAGTTAACATTAAGTCACCCACGTTAGTACCATGACTGACTTCTCTGAAAATGGCTGAACAGTTTTTTTTTTTTTTTTTTTTTTTTTTTTTTTTTTTTTCCGGCCAGGAGCTGGCAGAAGATACCTGCTAACAGTGTTGGAGCTGCCATAAAATTTAGAACAGCACAGCCAGCTGTAGTTTTTGGTCCTATTAAGATCAATAAAGTCTGTTTCTGACACGGGCAAATAGCTTACATTGAATTTGAGAGGAGGATGAATTACCGTGTTTTTCATCATGGCTGGAGTCAGGTCTGTAACAATCCCATGCTTCTGCTTGCAAACGCTTCTTGTCTAACTAAGATGAACAACCCCAGAGTTAGGTTAGTCCTGGGGTGTTTGGGGATTGTCCCAAAAAGAGGAAGAAAGGCTGACTTTTATCCTGAAGGATAGGGTGAGTTTTTGTTTGTTTGTTTGTTTGTTTGTTTTTAACTCATGATTAGAACTAAGGATAGCAGAGGCTGAAGAACAAGCCTAGCTCCTGGACCAGGTTCAGCTGAGAGAAGCAAACAGTTTATAATTGGTTCTGGGACTGAGTGGTGAGGGTTTTGCTGTGCTAAAGCTATGTTTAGGCTTGTAGTCATGGATTAGCGCAGCTGAGGTAGAAGAATTAACATTACGTATGAATTCTATACAGTATACGGAACTGGTCCTTATAGAAATATTTTGTGATTAGGTCTGGGTTAGATGGAACTAGTACACTATTAAATTAAATGAAGTTTTGACATTAGGATTCAGTACTAGAGAGAAGAATAAATGTTGTATTGTGTTATTTTGCCAGATTTACTGGGTTAAGTAATAGTGAAAATCTATGGAGGGTAGTGATTTTTTGCCATAGGAAAGGTTGTTGGTCAACTTTGCTGAAGACAGGGCTACATCTGAGCCAGAGTTAATGCCAGCCAGTAGGAAAACAGTCTGAATTTAACCTGCAGTTACCTTAATTGCTTGACTGTATGAGGATAACTTAGCACAAATGTTGTCTTAAGATCCTGATAACTGCAGCTAAAGAGTATGACTGGAAAGTACTGAACAAAGGTGAACAATGGATTTGTGATTACTGCTTGGCTTAATCAAGGTCATTGTAGCACTATGTTTTCATACTAACACCTGAATTTGGTTTAGAATTAGCATCAAGTCTGACCATGGTAGTTCACTGACAGGTCCTGCCAGGGCTACAGAGCTAAGACAAAATTCAATATCAGCAGTGTCATTTGGTTAGTGTTGTGACCATGGAAGGTCGCTGCATTTGTGTGGTAGTAGTTGTGTTAGGTCAGGCATTTGAAAGAGTAGGGCTGAGTTTATTGACTGAATTTGCAGTATCACCAGGACTAGGATGATATCTTAAATAGCTCATAATTAGTGTAAGGACTAACAAGAATTGCTGCTCTACCGTGTCAAGTTTGTAATTAGAAATTGCTGTGTCAAGGACCGAAGAACTGAAGCCAGAAGGCTGGAGAAGAAACAAACTGAAAAGACAAGCTTGTTGTTAATTCTGGATGTAATTATCTTTGGTTTGTGGGATACTTGATAGAATAACAATGTAGATGTTTCAAAAAATAATAATAGGGCAAGGATAGTCCATAGGATGAAAGAATTATGATAATGCCTATACCCTGGTTGCATAACATTATTTCTAGTCTATTACAGTTTATAAAGTTCAGATTACCCTTAAACCCCTTTGGTTTAATGCTGGGAATGTTGCCTAGCTCCAATATAAGATAGAAAAATACATTTATCCCACTCAGGAACAGCACTGAATGGTAGCTAATATGTCTTCTGAAATTCAGAGCATTGGACAGCTCTGGCTGGGCACAGGCTGGTTCTGCACCTGAGGCACATCAGAACTTATTATTTCAGCTGTAGCAGAGATTGCTCAGAAATATTTTTCTGTTGTTAAGCTTAAACTTCTGGTGAGTTCTGGAGAAGAACTCAAGGAAGAAAAAACCCTGCATATTGCAAAGGCTGACAACTCACAAATTATTTAAGAATAATAGATTGCTAGATTATTATTATTATTATTATTATTTGAATAATAATAGAGCAGTATAACTGCTTTAACTAAAGTAACAAAAGTGTAATACTTAGAGTCGTCTTCTATACATATGGATTTTCAAGAGTACTTCTTTCCTAATGGGTTGCTGTTGTGAAAGTAAATACAACAAAAGAATTAAATGATATTCAAAAATCCATTACAGGAAATACTAATAAAATATTACTCTCGATCTCTGTTTCAAAAGGAAATTTTACTTTTTATAAATAAAACAAATATTGTTAACATTGTAGAAATTTTTATTTTTGCATTGGCATAAGTATTCAGTATGTATCTCTACTGAACTTGAAAGGATCTGAATTAGTCTGTGGAGTCCTGTAAAAGGAAAAAGGTCTGAAATACTTTGAAAATGGCTTTAAATATTTTTTTAAAAAGGTAAATTGTTTTAAAATAAACCACTTGTTAATTCTCTCCATCAAAATAAATCATTTGGCACTCAGAAATAAATTTTGGGAAGCATATGCCTTTTACATACTCTGATTAGCTGAAACCCTACTTCAAAACTAGAAAAAAAATCACATGGGTGACCTCTAAGGATCCTTTGCCTTCACTTCTGTGATGATGCCTTCACTTCTGACGATGTACATTTGACACGAAGTAGCTCAGAAAACATTAATTCTTATCCACAGTGAAATGACAGATAAAAGCACTGGATTAACTCATATTGAACATCCCAGATGGAAAATGAGATTTAGTATGGTGCCAAAGGCAGCAGTAGTTACATTCAATTTGCCTTCCTCTTCATTCTATTACTAGTATGTACAGTATTTCAAGGAAATTAGTAGTGAAATCTAGGCCATCTGATACACTGAGGATTACAGTACTGTAAAAAACACTGCTACCTAGTGTCCTTCTGGTGGTCCAGAACACCCTGTGTCTTCTGAAAGTCTGATCTCATCTGTGTATCAATGATCTCTGTGGAAGTTAACATTTACAAGTGTCTCAGTCTGACTATGAAACA
The DNA here is from genome assembly GCF_047663525.1 of Anas platyrhynchos. Lineage (NCBI taxonomy): Eukaryota > Metazoa > Chordata > Aves > Anseriformes > Anatidae > Anas > Anas platyrhynchos. The sequence goes on along the minus strand of NC_092587.1, from coordinate 118,886,744 downwards.
GCACCAGCAATTAATGAGGTTTGGTCTCATTATAGCAATAAATGACAGGGACCAAGCTGGGAGGAAAAAAATAGTGGTTAATTGTTAACAGTACTGAACTAAGCACAGAAATCTGACCAAATGCCCACTCAAGTCAATGTAGGGATATCATATAAATGTATCACTACTAAATGAAAAAGAGAAGAAAAAAATAGGACTGGAAAAGAGAAGATAGTGCTGACAGAAATATTTGTAAGATAATTTTTCCATGTGATGAAACCGTTTTAAGTAGACACTGAGAACTGGAATTTTCTTAGTGAATTGTGGTCACAGAATGGTTTGGATTAGAAGGGACTCTTCAATTCATCTAGTTCTACCCCCACATCATAGGCAGAGACACCTTCCACTGAACCAGGTTGCTCAAAGCCCCAACCAATCTGGCCTTGAACACTTCCAGGGATGGGGCATCCACAGCTTCTCTAGGCAAAATATTCCACCACCTTCATTGTAGTTACTGCCACTGTCACCACTGTCATCATGAAGATTTTCTTCCTTATTAATTTAAATTTAATTTAATTTAAATCTACCCTCTTTCAGTTGAAAACCATTGGCCCTTGTTCTGTTACTACATGCCCTTGTATAAAGTTCCTCTCCAACTTTCTTGTAGGTCCTCTTTAAGTACTGGAATGTAGCTATTAGGTAGGTCTTCCTGGAGCCTTCTTTTCTCCAGGCCTAAGAGCTGTGGTCATCTAACAATTCAGCATATATTAAAAGTTATGCTCTCCTTTCAGCTAAAAGAGAGAGATAGGCATCCTCAGAATGGGATTAATTCTTCCTCCATTAGCTTTTGCCTTAGGTTTAGATGAATTACTCTCTGGGTGCACTTTAGCTTCCCAAACTTAAACTAATAAGAGAATAGGGAAGACAGTGTGTATGCTTTCACCTGAAATTACTTGTTTGTTGCAATTGAACCACAGTGTTTCAGTTACAATTACTTCAGTATTAGCATGTCAGCAAACTCAAAGAGGACTTAAGCTTGTCTCAGACATTTGGATAGTTTCCAACCACCCCTCTCCCCTCCCCCCCCCCCCCCCCCCCCCAAAAAAAAAAATCCAAGCAACAGGAGATTTTTTTTTTAACCTTTAATATGGAGTACCAACCAAATCTTCTGTATCACACTTCATGCCTCTCTCCCATTATTAGTGGTATTTTATTATTATTGATATTTTATTAGTAGTAGTATTTTATTAGTAGTAGTATTTTCTTACAAGGATACAAGCATAAAAGTGCTTTTGAGACTATGATATAAGGGCTGTTGGGGGCAGCTCTGCCTATAAAACCATTTTGTAAGACATTTTTATAACTTCTGCATCAAAAATGGTCCCATAAGACTGTACCCATTTAGTTGATATCAGCAGGTTCTTGCTGCTGTCTGGTAAACCTACTCATATTTCCAAACATTAAATGTTTTTCTAAAAAAAAAAAATTGATTGTAAAACAATCTTAACTGGTGTAGTGCAATCTGTAGAAGTGGTAATAATGGCTTTTCTCCAAATGAATTTTTCTAATTTTGTTCACTTAAGTGAAAAATAACAGGTGTGTATATCAGCTATAATCCTGATATTTCAAAAATTCCAGTTCCAACAGATATTTGAACAATGTGCAGTCTCACTAAATCTGTGAACACACATTTGCATTTAATTTTATTTATATTAGTGCAGAATGATTGTCATTGGTGTTTTCCAAAATTCATGCTAAAGCAGGTGATTTCATTTGCATTTCTAAAAAACACCAAAAGCTTTTTTTTGTAAGTACAAAGAAGGCAAAAGAGAGGTTACCACAATGTTCCCCAGTCAGTATATCAATGCAAGCTGATCTGGGGAACAAAACAACTGGTGCTGAGCACTACATGTCCCACAGAATGTATGTTTCAGGTGGGCCTTTTGGCTAGCTCTCACCTGGTTCCATGGGCTGACCTTCCACTTGCATTTGGGGCAGATTAAGTGAGCTCTTGGAAAGTATATTTCAGTTCAGTTGTATCAAAAGGGAGTTCAAATTGAGTGCTCTGAGACACCTCTCTGATGTGAACCAGAGCATAAGTAGAGAGCACTGGAAGAACACTTTGAAAGAGTATTTCTGATCCAAGTAAAACACTAATGCAAACACTCAATGAAAATAGGCCTTAGGAAAGAGAATTAAAAAAAAAACAAACACATTATTTTCACCCACTTTCAATTTTGGAGACATAAGAGTCAATTTACCTCTCACTGTCACCAGCTGGCAAGTGAGATGAAACAAATTTTCTTCCTGTTTACCTATAAACATCAAATTCCCTTAATCTTCTTTTTAAATTTTGCTCACTGGGATTATCATGGGAGATTTTGAGACATAGATTAACACTTCTAATTGCAGGCATGACGCCAAAACACATCCAGACCTGGGAATACAATCCTTGTTAGGTAAACAGCTGTAGTTTATAGTCATCTTTTTATTGAACAAATTGGTGATGCAGAGAGTCAGGAAATCCAAAGAGGATGTCAACAGGAAAAGGACTAATGGTAACATGACAGTCTGGGACAAAACTGTCAGGCACCCACAGAAAGGTGGTTCCTTTGTGAATTGTTGAGAAATAAACACCATTTATTTATTTATTTCAAAACTTTAGTGAAATCATTAAACTGTTAGCAACTGAAGAAATGTGTGATATAAAAAGCAGAATGTCATTTGAATTGGGTATGTGACATCTGGCCTGAGGAAAAAAATAAAATATGAGAAAATTAATTAATAAATAAGTTAACCAATAAATACAAACAATGGAAGATGTCAATGAAAAAAAACCACTGTTTTAAATTAAAAAAATAATTGAATTTCCAAATGCTTCTCCCCATCCAAGTGCTAAGGAAGGTTTGTTCTATATTCCTGTTTTCCTGAATGTCCCAGGGTTAACTGAGGCCAACGTCAGCATTGACACAGTGAGATATACTGCTCCAGAGCTGGACAGTTCAGCAATGAACTAGTGAATTGGTGGGGGGGGGAGGAGGAGGTGATAGGTGGTGTGCAAAGGGGAAGAGAGAGAGAGAGAGGAGGGAAGTTCTTAGCTAGGGAAAGCCTGGTGGGAGAGCTCCACCGGAAGCCAACAGCTTTTGTGAGAGCAGCTGGCAAGGTTTGGGTAACAACTGCAATTGTACAAAAGGAAGCCTTAGGAAGAGCTACCAACCAGGAACACTTTGAATAAGGCTGGCAAGCAGGGACAAGAAAGGTGCTGCAGTTTGCACACCAGAGGAGGTTTAGTGAAGAATTTCTGCATGGACAGGGGGGTCAGGTATTGGAACAGGATACCCAAGGAAGTGGTGGAGTCATCATCCCCTGAGGTATTTAAGAGACTTGTGGACATGGCACTAAGGGACATGGTTTAATGATGGGATTTGATAGGTCAGGATAGAACTGGTAGTTGGACTTGATGATCTTGAAGGTCTTTTCCAACCTAAATCATGACTATATGATTCTATGATACTAATGAGACTTTGTTATACCCCAGAAAAAACAAAACATTTTCCCAGCATGAAAACTGTAGCTGTGTTTAGCAAGAAACCTGTATTTAATATACTGCCACTGCATTTTCTTAACAGTTAAGACACCTGTGATCAACCAGCTAGACCTGAACACACAAACAGATTTTGAAATGTTACCATTCAGCAGGCCACCTAGTAATTACACTGGGGATATGAATTTAAATGCTCTCATTTAGTTAATAGTAACATATTATGATGTAATCAATACACAGAAGCAATTGTTTACTATTTGTGATAGCTAATGATGTTTAATTCTGAGAACTAAATGAAGAGTAAAAGGAGAAATCTACTTTGTGAGTAAGTCAAGTTTCAGTTTCATAAAACTACAAACTGTTTAGAGAGTAAAAAGCAGAAGATAATGCTTCTTCAATCACTACATATACATCATTTAAATTTAGAGAGTATTTTAAAAGTATTGCAATAAGCAACAAAAAACTATGAGAAGGAAATTTGTGTCAGCCAGAGCACAAACTTGGTTTTTATCAAAATGTAATAGAATCTCACAGAAGCCATTGGAAAGTTACTTAAAATGTGCAGCTTGGGCTCATGCAATTCACAGTCCTCAAGTACATTTATTTTAAAGGATTTCATGTGACTCACAAGTCATGCAGCCAGACATAGCCCATCATGGAATTTGAAATATTACCATTGTTGCTAGTTAAAATTGTAGATAAAATTGTGGGTTTTATTATAGTCCCCTCCACCCCTCCCCCTGAATTTCTGTGTATTCTATTTTTCTGTGTTTTGAAGACATGATGAACAGTTCATACTCTCCAATAAAGAGGCAAATAATATTATTTTTATAGCTATTAAATCATACCTGCTTCTCCTCCCATGTCAATTTCTCTTTTCTCTTCCATAACCTATTGTGTTCACTTGAGCTTTACTATGATCTTCTTTAGCTATCAAAATAAATCTAAGATGATAACATACTGACTCTAGACTGTCATTGTAAATATCAGCCAGGAGCATGCTCTTTTTAATTTTAAAATGGTAAGACAATAAAAGCCAACTGTATGTGCTACAGGATGTCCAGAAAAATATACAAACCAACCAATTTTTGTCTCTAACACAGAAGAAAAATGTGAGCTGCCATTGTGGATAGTGAGCTTCTGAACATTATTCACTGTTTTCAAGAACTAATAAACCTGTATGTTTTGGTGTTTTAGATTTAAACTTTGGAAAAATACTTTCTGAGGAAACATAAACATAACTTTCTGAGGAAACATAAAATTAAAAGATTTTTCATTTGCTTTCTCATTAATAAAGATATCAACATTACTTTACAACTAGTGGACCCTTGGAATTTGGCAAGTCAGCTTCTTGTTAGGAAAAAAAAAAAAAAAAGATTGGTGATGTGGTACCAGGATTTGTTTTCAGTATCACTTGTTTAATTTAGATATTTTACATATTCTTTGTAATGTCCATGCATTTTATGAATCATAAATGTCCAATTGCTTTGGAAGCCACCTTCCAGATGGGGTACTCTACAGAGGAGGGACAGCTGTAGACAGCCAAGGTCATGACTGCCAATCAAAAAAGCTAGTAATAGGAATAGAATTTTTCAAAGCCTTACATATAAATGATACACACTTACATGTGCTTTCTATATATTCCCATCACAGTTTTGTCTCCAGGAAGAAAAAGTAGTTGTGAAAATGTGTAAGTAATCACGTGACTGCAAGGTTACAGTCATGATGACCAGGTTATTCATGGTTTTAGAAACTAGCTGTACCTACAGCAAAGACAAATTAAGTTGGAGAGGACTGTGGAGAAGATGGAGGGAAAGAGATATTTGGACAATGCTCTCGATAATATCCCTTAACTTTTATATAACCCTGAAGTAGTCAGGCAGTTGAACTTGATGATCTTTGAAGATTGATCCCAACTGAACTATTCTATTCTATTCTATTCTATTCTATTCTATTCTATTCTATTCTATTCTATTCTATTCTATTCTATTCTATTCTATTCTATTCTATTCTATTCTATTCCATTTGATTTGATTAAAATCATTTTGAATCTCTCTATATATTAATATACATGTATAATATTTATGCATATAATAATCACTTATATTTAATCCAAATATAGTCAAGATATACTTGATGATCTTAAGGGCCCTTTCCAACATAAATGATTCTATGATTCTATACTAGGCTAAATATAAATGCCATCTACATATCTATAGACTGTTTTACAAAGAGGCTAAGAAAAGAGATACTAGTATACATCTGCTGTTGTTGGGAATGTTCACCCCAAAAGATCTGTCAGTTCTGAACATTCAGTCATGGCATGCAGCATAAATTCATCTGAGTTCCAACTGCTGACTGACCAGACATTGCTGCAACCAATATCATGGTGTTTCTATGAAAGACTATGAAGATCTCTATTGGATGACATCACTGAAAGGACATTTGGGGGGTTCACAGAACAACAGGAAAATCCATTTTAAATACATGCTGGAAAACATCCCAAGGAACACAATATGATGGAGATATTCCCAGAGAGGTACCAGCATATGTTGTTCTAGAATGTGGCCCAACAGTATTTTTGAAGTTATACAGAAATATAGTAAAACCTGTAGATACTCTGTCTGCAAGGTAATTCACAGGTTTCCCAAAATATGACCATGAAAATAACAATACTCACCCTGTCAAACACTAGAGAAATTGCTCCATCTCAGAATCCATGCTATTCCATTTCACCTAATCTGCTAGCAATGCTATATGTAGAAACAGTAGGCAAGACCCAAAAACAACAACAAATTAGTCCATGGGATTATATCCTTGTACAGCTGCATATGCAGCAAGGTGCAGAATTAGACACACTGTTTTGTATTTGGTATTGTTTTTATCGTTATAAATAGCACAATAAGGAAATCAAATATTTGACAAGCAGGGAAAGAGCTACTCTCAGAAATTTACAAACAGATCATTAAAAATGTATCGAATCAAACAGATAAAGAGCAGATGTTTCAGAAACTTGACACTTTGTATAACATCGTACTAAGGACAACTTTTCATTCTGAACTCTTTGAGTGTTTCCGCTGTGGCCTGTAACCAGGCTGCTCATAACTCTCCTTGTATTTCTCCCAAATTAAGACTATAGCATTTTAATCTAGATGGTGACATAGTTTATGGTAATAGTCTATCATGATGTTCATTGCATTTCTGAATTTAGGTTCTCATCAAAGTTGTGCCATTATGCTCTAGTGACTGTATATCACATTTTCTAGTACGGGTCATGTCTAGAATATTATGGTGACTAAAAGCAATAGGCATGCTTACTGTGGTGCCTCTCTCTGGATATAAAGCATATGCGAATGTCAAAGTTTAGGCTGTTGTTTTTTTAAAGGAATACATACACAAAATAAATATCAAATAAGCTTGGCCACTTAAGTTAACTACTTTTAGAGATATGCTATGTTAGTTATATGAAGTACAATCTGGGTTTCATTCCACTTTCTGTATTGCTCAAGTGAGGTTTTTTGTTGTTATTGTAAAGAGATATCAATTCCGATAGAAAGTGATAAGGCTATATGTCTAGGGTAATTTAATATTACGGAATTTTAGGTTAATATGGGTTTTAAGTAGCTATAAAAACTGCAATTCTTAAAGTTATTGTATGCTTTTACAGTTAAACTAATAATTGAATTTTAAATTAAGCAAATAATGAAATTATTAAATTAATGAAAGTAATTACATATTTACATTTTAAGATATATTTTAAGTAAACTTTAAAAACAAGAAATTTGCTGTTCAGCTAACAGGGAGTACTGATTATTACTTAGGTCACATCTAAACTATAATTTGGCAATTGCTGCCAAATTATTTTGAAACATAGAATTAAAGATGCTCAGGAACTGCAATGTGTTGTTCATTCATGTGAACACAGAAGGAACTTATGATTGTGTTTATACTGCTTATGGATATGAAGAGTTGGATTATACTTTATAGTAGTTTGAGAATTACTCTCCCTCTGTTACCAAAATAGATTTTTTCTTACTGACAAGCATATGATATTAGTGGGTATGAACTAGGGAGGGGGGAGCAGATCAATGTCATATAAAAAATCATCAATCTGAAAAAAAGAACTAACACAATTCGTACAATAGTCTCTTCTAAATCACCTTCAAAATATATAGTCTCCTGTGAAATTTCACTGTGTCTGTCATTATTGGAAGAATCTAATGCTAAGTGTGCTCCTAGAACGTGTGTTTGTATTCATTACAGCTGGAGTAAGAACCATCAGATACAGTGGGAATGTAGATACTGACACTGATTGTGCACCATGAAGGCTAGAAAAAATAGTCATTGAAATATATTTACACTTATGTTTCAGAAGAAATTTTGCTGCTGACTTCATCGATCAATAAATTAGTTGGCTATATATAATGTTTCATGTTTACATTGTTTACATGTACATCATCTATATTGTAAACATATTTTACAAAACATTGTTTACAATGCTTTAGGTCGATCTGCTGTATTTGCTTAGATCAACGTCTGTTCTGTTATTCTTTTGGATTTTATCTTTCCTTTTGTGAACTTCCAAAATCTGTGCTACAATAAATAAATAAATAAATAAACAAAAAATTTATTTGCAAGATATGGCATGTACTCTGCACCCAGTGGGTACTAGAAAGCTCCAGCTGAAGGATGTTGAACTTGGTGTATACATGGCTGAAATTATTGTGCCTTACTCTTGCTACATAGCTGTCAGGTCCTAGTTTGCTTGATAGTACAGAATTTAGGCAGAGTATGTTTTCAAGGCTGTTCAAAAAAGATATGCAAAACCTAACATGAGAAACTTAAGTCTGAATGTAAACTTTACTTGATTTTCAGTTCTGTTTGTGGAATCAGTTATCATTAATTTCAGTACAGTACTATTCAATAAAACAAGAGACTAAGGAAGGTAAATAATATATATATATATTTATTTTTTTTTTCTGAAGACAATTACTAAATCAGAAACCTATTCTTATAGTCCATACCATTGCCTTTTTAATGTCTATGCCATCTGTTGTGATTAGCTTTAATAAATTAAGATTGTTGTATCTTCCCTTGTATCTGAACCTAATAACAATGAAAAGCACATTAAAATATGTATCTGACTCACACGGAGTTATAAATTGTTATGTACCTGTCTTCACCTACTTTAATATATCAGTTCTTGTCTTTGTTTGTATGATTATTCCTGATAGTTATAAATTCTTTGTTCCTAGTAGACGTATTTTTGCCCTTTAATCTTTCAGGAAATTCAGGAAGGGGAAAAAAACATTTCAACCATCCCCCCTGAATTCTGTCCAAAGAAAAGAGCTAACAAGATTCTGAGACATTAAAGACAAAAAGCACATATGTCAAAGCATATGCCTTCCAAGGGGAGAGCAGGGAAAAGTTTTTTTATTGATGCACATGAAACATTTTTAAAGATAGGTAGTCCCAACACAGTTTTTCTTTTAATGCTTGAACAATTACAATATTTTTCTCAACTGTAAAATTAGTAAATTAATGAATTTGCTAGGAATTTATAAAAGCCCTCTACTTCTTCTATACAGTAAATAAATTAAATAGAGGACAGCACAATAAAGTACTATGAGCAAAGTACAGGGACTCTAGGGAGAAAGAAACCTTTAATTACATCAGTAAGAAATCACTCTTGTTTGAGACTAATTCTCAGAGATACTTGTTAAGAGGTAAAAAAATCTCACTTAGGGATTTTCAGGATTCTCACTTCACACTGAAATCTTTCCATGCTTAAACACTTCTTCTTAGGTATTAATCTTACAGTTTGTCCCATTCAGACACATCACATGGATTTACAGTGAAGTCAGGAGGGACTGCTGAAAACAACAGTAATCTCATGTCAAATCATTGAAGAAATTGTATCTAGGCTTCTTAAGTTTCAAATAGAAGCAAAATGGAACACAAATAAATAAATAAACAAATAACAACAAACAAAACAAAACCCCAGCAGTATATGCTATCTTGTCTTGTGGAGCTAAAATTGGCTATTACTATTAGTAATTTACATGTTTTGGAAAAGTCTATATTTTCCTATGAAACAAAAAGCAAACAAAACAAAGAGCATTGGGAAAAAATTATCCAAAACAAAAACAAAAACAAAAACAAAGAAATAGTAAATTAAATGGAAAAAAAGAAATCTTTATCACTGATAAGTTCACATGGCTAGACAAAGTACAGCACTGGAAGAATAACACAACAGTCTTCACACTTCACTTGCCTGTGAAATTATATTTCAGAGCAGTTTGCAGATCTGGTGGCCAAAAATCCATAGAACATAAAATCTGCTGGGCACTTACTTACTAACAGTCCTTTAAAGCATCTTAAGCTAAAATACAGCTCCTTAACATCTGATTGACTCTGCAAATATTTATGAAATTCTGCAAAACTGTAAGTAGCAAAACTGTAAGTAGCAAAACTGTAGATAATATGGATCAGTTTCCCTATGTGGCTGAAGCAAAGGTGAGAGATTTGAACCCTAAGTTAACACAAAGTGGCTCTAACTGTAGGTTATGATATATTCTGGGATACAGTGTTTTTGCTTGTTCAACTTTACTTGGGAAAAAATAATAATTAATTGGCTGGAGAAAGTAAACCTGCAAACATTATGGAAAGTGCAACTGGATTAGGGTATTATATGGAAAAGGTATGCGTGCTCATAAACATTGAGATATGCTCTTCGTAAACAATATCCATAGGTCACAAAATCATTTTTCCTACACTCTCTTTGGCCTATTGAGTATTTATTTACTGTATGTGAAGTGGAACAGCTTTGATGGAAGGTATTTAAGATCCTGACTCAAAAATCCGTACCTGATAATGATTAAATCAGTATCCTTGCCCCAGGCAGAAGAAGGATCAGTGTGAAGATTTCACAGACTTTGTACCAGTCTGAGAGGGAGTGTTCATAGATGCTTAATTCAGGGGCTGCATTTCTGTTGGGGACAGATAACCTATGCTAGCTTGCAGGGAAGTATCTAAAAGTACACTTTATTATATGTTTTTGTTCTCATTGTTTTGTATCCTCTGGCTATTTTCTATGATTCATCTTCTTAAATACTAGGTTTTCTCCCTGCACAGTACAAGGGCTATGAATGTCACTAGTAACAGTACCTTAAAGATGAGCAGTCTGTTGGCAGTTTGCACTCTGCAACTAACTTCTCTTGAACAGTCTAAAATTCCTCCATGAGGACATGCTGTATGCCTGTGTTTTGACAGGTGGCAGTGAACCTGGCACTCAAAGATCCAATGATGGACAGAGCATGCAAACAATATTGTACTTTTGTTTTTCTTTCTCAATCCAACATGAGGTATCAAAATCAATCTTCTCCTACCTCCTTCTTTGTTCTTTGTAGCAAATGTTCTCCAGGTCAAAATATAACCTTATATACATGGTCTGAACTTGGGTAGACCTGTGCGGTGTCAAGAGTTGGACTTGATGATCCTTAAGGGTCCCTTCCAACTCAGGATATTCTATGATTCTATGATACATGTTTGCAACCTTGCTGATTTTCCCATTCCCTCAGTTACAGCGGTGTAGTCACGTTGCCTTCATTTTATGTCAGGTGTGGCACCTGGGTGACCCGAGGACATGAGTAAATTGGGTCATTGCCTCAGATTGCCTTGGAGTTCCAGCAGCATTTCATTAGTTATTTTTGTGGAGCAGCCTCCACTTACAGTCAGTCGTAGATAGCTCTGAACAGCAGAAGCGATAAAATCTTATATTTATTACCACATTTAACAGATATTACTCTGAGTATGTGTCAGCAGTGAGACAGCTTCATAGGAAAAAAGAAACGTTTTTAATTTAAATACTTCTCAGAGCCACGTGCCTGTTCTCTGCCCCAGTACATTTCAAGAATTTTATTTAAGTTGGCAGAAGATAAGATTTAAAATAATGCCTGACACTTCATCCATAGTCCTCTCTGTGTTGCCTTCTTCTCATCCTCTTTTTATTTATTTTAATAAAGTGGCAGGTGGCAGGGACATGTTAGGTACATTCACTTTAGATTTCTTGATTACATTAGAATACTGTGGTCATTTGCATGTCAGTAGTACACTTAATAACAAGAAACATGCTTCCTTCTGTAAGGAAAGACAATAAATGTAACTACAAAGAACACACAAATTACTTCTAAATAGTGGGTATGAAATAAAACTAAGTAGGAAATTAGATAACTGAAAGACACCTAAACAAAGAAGAACGACCCATGCACAGATTTTGTAAGTAAAGTGATAAGGAGTTAAAATTCATTTAACATTATTTTACTTAATTGGTATTTCTTTTGCTGTGATTATTTGGTCAACATTAAACCTAAATAACCAGAATAGGCAGACCTAGTGTTTTCTAGAGAACAATAATAATCTTTCAACATAATTCTGATGATATATTCACTGAACATCTATAAATTGACTTAATTTTGCTCTGTAAATATGCGTGATTACAATTTACAAAAGAAACAGGAAAACTTCCAAATGGTTAGATGCTCTCATTTCAGATCATACTAATGAACATGTAAAGAAAATCCAAGATTATGCAGGAGTAGCTTGGGGTGGGGGACGGTCTCTGTAGAAGCATGGGTAGAGATATGTGAAATAAGAGAATTATTCAGCAATCCAGCAAATCCAATTATAATTGCAAGCAAATACTTTGAGCGGTCTAGCCTCAAAACTTGTCTTGAAAGCTACTAGTGCTGATAACAGTTACATGAAATAGCATCTTAATAGCTACACTACAGAGGAATACCTCAGGGAAAAAAGCACAGCAACAAAGTGGTAGTTATATTATTCAGATTTTTTTTGGTGTGTGTGTGTGTGTGTATGTATGTGTGTGTGTGTTAATCCAGATCAAGAACTTTTTTAAAATAATCAAATTCTTTTAAACAGAATCAAATAGTGTGACTGGAGAAACATGGTATTTTTATACAGTGGCTGGCAGGAAGGATAAATCATTTCTCAAAAGAAGCTTGTTGGATAGAACAACAAAAAACACACTGGCAGTTATTTCAAAGACAAAGTGCAAGATGTACGAATGGTTTCCAGCTTAGCTGACCTATAAAATCTCCTTTTCTCATATTCTGCTACTACTAATAAACCTTTGTTTCACTCTGTGATTTAGCTGAGTATCATTTTTTAGATGTCACACAATACATCTCATGCTTTATTTTCTGACTTTCTTTTTTGTTGCCTGTTCTTTCAAATCCATGAAAGGCACATTTCCAAATTTGTTGCTGTTGTGTACTTTCAGTTAAGGATTAACCTGTCTGTCTGATATTTCACATCAGATCATGATGCAAACCTTGAGAAGAATATGTTATTATTAATGTCCCGGTCAGTTTCCTCTGGACATAGCAGAAGATTACAGTGAAATTAGGTCAGTGGTTGGAATGAAAATGCACAATAAATTCCTTTCTTATTTCTTAGACCTGAGTCAACTACACTGATATGAAAATGAAGAGAAAATAACAATTAGAGCTCAGAATGTCATTTATGATAACTTTTGTGTGTAAGTAGTGAGTGATTTTTTAATTTCTCCATTTGTAAATAAATTAAACAACAATAACAACAACACCTATCAATAGAATTGCACTACTAAACTGAAGTATATTGGCAGCTACTTCCTATATACTTTTTAATGTACTATAACATTTTTTTCCTTCAGATCAAAATATGTTAAAATATTAATATGGCAAGATTTCAGTTCATACAAACAAGTAGAATGCCAAAGGTTTCTAGGTTGTCCATATTGCTTGTCATCTATCTGTGGACAGGCCATACCATGGCCCTGACCCTAAATACACATGCAGCTTGACTGCCTAAAATCATCTGAAATCTTGTCTTACAAGACTGTTTGCATTGTTTAGTTGCTGTTTAGCAAAGTTGAAGTTGTATGAGATATGTAGTCACAAGCAGTCTACAGCTCCAAGTGTTCAAAACTGAAATTCAGGACCCTCTTGTCAAATTTGCAAGACATTTACTATTAAATAAGAAAATATTCCAGTTTCTAAAACTTACTATTTAGTGTTTTCAAATTTTATTTTATTTTACTTTATTATTATTTTTTTTTAATCACAAGGATTAGACAAGAAACAAGACATTGTTTTCTAAAAAGGATGGTAAAATTATCCAAAAATATTTTTCTGAATTTTTAAGATTTAAGAAATGCTCGTGGATTCATAAGACTCACAAGATTGAGATATTTAACAACTTTTTGTCCTCATTTTCAGTGAACTTGAAGGAAGAGATGGGAAGATGAGTAGTGACTCATCTGCACTACTTAATTAAACATTGCCTGTGGCGTTCTATTATTTCACTCTCACATTGTTAGAAGGGTCTTTGGCATGATTTTGCTCTGGGCCTCCAAGGGTACTTACAGTTGGTGCCTGAGCAAGTTTTCATGACTAATAGACAAATTGGATTAAGCAACTCTATTGGATGCCAAAAGAGCTTAATAGTATCAATGCACCTGTTGGCCCCAGGGCCGAAGGATACACTCAGTCACTGTTTAATTTGCTGCTTTCAATGTGAACAATGTGACAAAAACTTGTGAAAATGTATATGGAAAAAGTATTGGGAAAAGCAATAGACTCTTTCTCAAATCTCTTTCTCAAAAATAATAATTAAAAAAAAAATCTTAAAATCTCTTTAAAGAATTGGAAAAAAAAAAAAAAAAAAAAAAAAAAAAAAAAAAAAAAAAAAAAAGAAGACATACCTGTAAAGTTAACTTAGAAATCTTTCTGGTTGGGTAAAGTCTAAAGTGGTAAAATTCAATTTTAGTTATAACTTGCAGGTGGACTTATACCATAACAGGTAATATAACAGGTATATACCATAATAGGTATATAAACAAACAAACCAAAACAGAATAAGAAAAGACACTCCACCTCTGCTCCTGCTTATGCTACACAGTAAGGATGCAGTGAAGGTTAAAGACAGTATTGAAATAAATCTAAATGTAATTCTAAGAATCTATGCTTTTTTTTTTTTTTTTTTTTTTTTTTTTTTTGATGTGACTAATGAAGTTGACTAGCTGACTATCCCAAAAGATAACAGAAAAGACAGTAGGTAAATAGAATTACTAAATCCAAGAGTGAAGAAAAAATAAATTTGGAGATTTCCATCCTGGAAGACTAAAGAACTGCACATAAAATCTGTGTTGATTAGTAAGAACTGTTAATACATTTGTCAAGTTGATAACTGTACCTCTTTGCTAAAGAATTGGATTTGTATTATCTATGCTTAAGAAATAGGGAAAAAGTAACAACTGAGTTACTTTAGAAGTATGCAGGATTCTGGAATATTTTTTAGAAGAGACTACTGAAAGTCACGGAGGCATATAAAAAGGAAGTTGAATAGCATGACTCTATCATCAATGCATTGAGCAACTTGGTCCTGGTAAGATTTCTATTTTTCTAGTAAATGCAAATAAAATAGATCTATTCAATCCAGATGTCAGTAAAACTTGTTGTCCTTTTTATACCTAATAGAGGAGATTTATACTTCTACTCTACAACTTCATAAAATATTTTCTACAGTGCCCAAGACTTGCAAAGTATTTTAAGCCACCAAGGATCTCAACAAATAACATACTTCCCCACAAATAGATTTCTAATTGAACAAAGGGTGGAAAAAATATTTCATACCCACTGTAAAATCCTTTATAGTTCTGGGAAGAGGGTTAAACTCTCTCTTTTCTACTGTTAAGTAACATATAAGTCAGGAGGAATAAGAAGTTCTTTTATGATGTTTCTGAGTAGATACTTTATTATCAAGAATATATATAGATCATATGTAGATGAACAATAGCATAAACTCATGATCTGTGACTAAAACCTTTCAAGAAAAAGCTTACATTAAAATAAAGCTCCATAACATTATCATGTATGTTCCAGATTCTTCTGTTTTATAAAGCATATTAAAATGCAAATCTTACAAACCATCTATTTAAAGTTAATTCATCATCAGGCTACATTTTTGTTTTTAAACTGGTCCATGTAAGTTTGAAGGCCAGACTTCATTTCTCAGTCCCACAGGACAAGTTCTGAAGGGAACATCTAGCAAATGGCATTTATTTTAGCAAGAAAAAAGAAGTCAAAGATGGAATAGTTTTCTGGTTTTTAAATCTGATGTCTTTTGTCACTTTTGAATCAAGTCCTTCACAGTATTTAAATATTTGTTTTAAATACTTTCTAATTCTCCTATTTTTAATTAAAAGTTATAAAATGCATTATTTACCCAGGAGATTAAATCAGTCATTCCATCCTACTTACAACAAAGAGAGCCTGTAATAAGTCCTTGAAACCACTTCTAATCTGTTATATAATTATTTATTTCATCAGTTTTTAAATGCTAATTATTTAGTGTCCCCCCCCCCCCCAAAAAAAAAGCATAATGTGTTTAATAGCTTGAAACAGTTCCTTTACAAGATGATTGCATATAAGTATTTATTTTATTTTAGCAAATACAAATTTAAGTTATATAAATAATTTTATGTTTATATATTTTTATTATTTTTATTGTATTTAATTTAGCTATAATCAAAGTTTTTGTTGTTATTGCTTTGTTTCCCCCCCCCCGCCTGTCTTGATGACATGAATTACCAGTTAACTCTCTGCTTAGAGTTGTACATTCAGTGACCTCAATCGTTAAAAAAGAAATTCAGCTTTTCACAGTTACTTACAATTTCATACTTCTTTCTGCTTTTATACTACCACATCCTCATGTTCATATACCCAAATAAACATAGAATCTTTAACTTTCCCACTATTTTTCCATAATGAGAATGTCCTCTTAGAAGTGTTAAAACAAGTAGGATATCAAAAGCAAGAGCTATCTCCCCAGAAGACTGCAAAATACCATGATGCATTGATAGGCAAGTCACATTGCAATAGAGACTGTAAAGAAAGTTTAGATAGTACTGAACAAAGCAATTCAGATAGTGTGACTTAGCTATGTTCCTCTCATCTGTCTGGGACCAGAAACTGGGACCAAGCAAGGCAAGGTACAGTCAAAAAGGAATTTATCATGTGGGATGAGATATGAAACATCTAAGGAACAATAGCTCCTTTCCTTGCATTTTCTTTCATGGCAAATTCCTCCTTTAGTGATTTTGTATTCTTTCTAGTTAGTCTAGTACATATGATGCTACTATGGGGTGCAGGACGACACTTGCTGGAGAAATAAGTCTTGTGGTTGTTCCTGAAAGCATATTCAGCATTGTTGTCAGAGAAGCCATGGTATATTCCCAGATCACATATTTGGGCTATGTTGCTTTTGACAGCTGTCTCCCCCACAGCCAATTATACATTCTGATGATAGTCAACATTTAATTTCTCAAAACAGAAATGAGAGTAACATAAAGAAACCATAAAGGACAGAGAATCTGTCCTAGCATTACCTTACTCAGTACATGTTCCTCAGTAAAGTACAGAGAACATAATACATGTAAACTGGCTAATTTCCATCAGTATTCATGACCTAGAAGAATAGTTGTTTTATTTTGTGGCATGTATATCAATTTATAGTGAATGTAGATGGAAAGTAAGGCAGTTTAAAGATCTCTAATTTTTTGAGTCTATTTTTTAATCTTTATACAATTACTTTAATGTCTTCATTCATGACCAATTCTAAATATACATGGAAAATAATGATGATGATGATGATGATGATGATGACAATAATAACAATAACAACAATAATAATAATTAATAAACTTTTTTGGGGGATAAACATAAAAAGGAAATAAATACTCAGAAAAGAAGAAGGAAAATTTATCAGCTAATCAATGTATTCATTAAAGAGCCCAACAGGCACACCATATATCAACAAATGAATTAAATTAATTATAATAATAATGTGGTAGTCCAGAAGACTTGAAAAAGCAGAGAGAATTTCTGCCTCCCAGGAGCTTCATTGCTAGAATTTGAGTGACAGCATGCTGAAGGGGAGGACTGTGTGAGGATGAGAGCCCATAGCAGAAGAAAAGGAAATGGGACTGATTCTGTTTTTCTGACAGGAAATAGCAATCATGAAATGTATGGTCTCAGATCAGATTGCCACTCTGCATGGTGCAGGTTAGGAGTCTTCAAGCAAGCTTTTTGTTGTTGTTGTTGTTGTTGTTTTCTCCTTATCTGTTTTTTTTTTGTTTGTTTGTTTGTTTTGTTTTGTTTTGTTTTGTTTTAATTGTTGTTTCTTTGTTTTGGAACCAGGACTTGAGCGCTTTCTAAGCAATCTCATATATACTTACTTTTTCCTGTAGTTGTATCTCTTGAAGAATGCAGCTTTATGTGGCTTCTCATCTTGTTTAAACATGCATGATTTTGGGAAGGAATACCAGAAATTAATGTAATTTAAGGTGCAATGAATGCTGAGTAATGTACTAAAGAATAGAACCCTTTGTTATTGATTTTTTTTATTAATGTCAATTTAATAGCTTTTTTTTTAAAAAAAAAAAAAAAAGTAACTAAATATACATAAATATTTTTGAATTTACAGTGGATCCCATAGTTCTGTGCATATGACATGCGGACAGTTGAGTAAGTATAATTCATACCATGTCAAACAGAATGCTAAATATATTTCTTGCCACCATATCAGGCCAATGAATCATGTTGATATTAGTGAAACCATGATTATTTAATCAGATGGTCTTACTGATATTTTGTATGGCAAAGATTAAAATTTTATGAGAAGTAGATGCAAGAGACAGCTTCAGAGTTCAAAAAGGTGACCGTAGAAACAATATTTTGTAATACAGGTCAGCTTGACTCCAGGCTTCAGACTCCAGCTGCAAAATACGGTGGTTGTATTAAAAATGTATTTGTGTGTTGCTGAAGGTAAACTGATCCAATTGTAATGTCTTAAAGTCTTGTGATACTCATGAACTAAAAGTACATTGGCTGGTCTTTGGCCTGGGCCTCTGGAGCATGAGGAAGGATAGCTCTCTTGCAGACTTAAGCTCTAGGAATGGCATATGACCAGCCTTTGTAAGAACTGCCGTGACCTGGTGCCTATCTCTTATTGAAATGCTTCAAATTCTTGTGTCAATGAGGTTCAAATCTGGAGTAATTCCCTTGAAATCTGAAGTGAAACAAAATAATGAAAGAGTGAAACAAGTTCAGTGTTTCTTCGCAGAATTTCTAGGTTGGAGGAGACCTCAAGATCATCAAGTCCAACCTATGACCTAACGCTAACAGTCCCCACTAAACCATAGTATTATATCTTAGTCTAAACCATAGTCTTATATCTTTCAAAGAGATGAGGAGGTGAGGGTCTTCATAGAAAAGCCAAAAAGACAGTGATTCCAGTTTATGTGATGGATATAAACCCATTACACTAGATAATGATATGCCTGATTTATGCCACTGCAGGTGAGAGAAGAACGACTGAGCTTATAGTCTGTCCAGAAAATCAAGGATGGGATTTTTCCTGATGAAGGAATGATATATTCAAAACAATTAAACAGGAAAAACATTAATCAAGTTCAATAATGCCTTCTTGGACATTTTATCATTAGCTTTTGTTTGTACAATAACATTGCTGTGATCTGAGCTACTTCTGCTCCACTACAGTTCTGTTATTATACATATTCTTTCACTCTGCTCACGCACACCATGCAAAAAGCTAAAAAACCTATTCACTGTCATGTTGCTCTACTCTCCAGGTACCCTGTGGTTCCTATGGAGCTAAAGAGGTGTACAAATGAATGCAATAGTAAACTGCACATGCACATGCACACGCGTGCACACACACACAGAGTATCTCCCCCCCCCCAAGAGTTGTACTTGCTTTACTATGAGCGAATCTATAACCTTTCATGTTTTTAAGAAAAAAAGGATACACGTAGAATACATGAACCATAAACAAGAAACAAAACAGAAGAACAAGAGGAAAACACCACAAAAGAAAATATTAATGGAGGGACTTGTGCCATTAAATGTATTCATTTAATGTCAGGTTCTCAGCTGATGTAAGCTGGAGCAGCTCCATTCTATCCAGTGGAGCTGAACTAGTTTATTCCATGCATATGCTCTGGCCCAGTATGTCTTGCAAGTCAAATCACTGAACTGGAACCTTCCAAGTCTTCCATATTGTGCTGTTAAACTAATATTGCTATCAGCAACAATTTCTTAAAAAAAAATAAAAAAATTGTATACGCAACTTATTCACATTGCTTTATTTTTTTCTTTCAGTCACAAAAAAAAAAGTATTTCAAGTTGTCATAACCTTGCATTTAACCAGTGAAAGAGTAATCTTGAAAGAACATTTTTTTTTTACAAACTAAACACATACCCTGTTTATTTTTCTCTAAAAGTTGCACACCATAAATAAAGTAGGTTGTGTTTTTTTTGTTGTTGTTATTGTTTGCTTCTTTTAAAACCTTCTTCATATATTATTATACAAAAATATTCATATGCAAGTAATAAAGATCTTTTTAAACATCCAACTTTTTTTAAAACCTAAAGCAAAGTCACACCAAAAATTTTATTGTTTTCTTTTTGTTTGTTTGTTTTATTTGTTTTTAATCTAGACAAAGTACACCTTGTGCTTTAACAAACCTATAGCATCATGTGCTCATATACTCTTTACAAGGATTCTGGTGAATATGCTTATGTGTTATTATTCATTAATGAAAAATATATATCTGGTACCAAACTTGCCTAATTTTGTGGGTTTTATTTCACTTAATCCTCTTTTTTTCCCTTCTGTATGTTATTGGTGTCTGTATTTATGTGTGGAAAAGTTAAGGCAAGTGCAATCAAAGTTATAAAAAACAATATTTCTATTGCTAAAGTGTGCAGCATTCATATATAGTGAATGATATATTTCTTCTGTAAGGATAAAAAATGGATGAAAATACAAAAACTTTTAATGTGTTATACTTGTTATAAATTAGCTGTTCAGTTTTATATACCAGGCTTGGCGAATTTTCTGAAGGTTTAGGGTAAGATAAAATGTGGTTCTTTTTAAAGTAACATATGCTGAAACTAGACAACACTTTGATCAAATTTCTCTTGCTTCTCAGCAATGTGTATAGTATTACTACAAAAAAGGCAATAGCTCTTAGCTATGAGCCATCTATATTTTTTTTAAAAAATAAATATGTTAATCTCTTTAGGTAAAATATCTTAATATACAATATGCATAAATACAGTTTGATGTATCTCTACATAACTTTAGTGTTTCTATTTTAACTTCAGTGATTCTGCACAGAGTGCATAAAGTAAAAGTCATGTTTTTTAATTTTTAGTCATATCGGCAACCTTAAAAAAAGCCTTGATAGGTATGCATATGTTAATCTATGGTTTATATGGCAATAATAATGGACATTTGGAAAAGTCAATGATTCTGAACTTTCAATTAAGTTATAGAATAACCAGAAATCCATGTTAGAAAACTCTGGGCCTGATTCTGCTCTTCTTCACACTAATTTGACAAGGTATTGATTCTTCTGACTTGAATAGAATTGGTTTTGACTTCTGCCACCCATAAAGCAAATTAAGAAAGATCTCAGAGCTCTGGATGGCACTTGTTTAATTCATTGCATCAATGCAAAACATTTTATAGTTGACAGGTTTATACCTGTAATGTACCTGCATGTATTCAGCAGGAACTACAGAGCACTGTATCTGCTGTTCCCAGGATCATTGAAGGCCAGCTGAGAACTTTCAGAAGATTGAGATGCTTATCCAGCTATTAGCTTTGAATAGTGTACTCTCAAGAAGAGTCTGTTGCTACTTGAGTTGTGTTGCGCATGGTGCTTATGCACAGCCAACTTCTCCTGAGCTGAATGAAATTAAAGAGACTAAACCTTCTAGACAAATTTCTACCATTACAAAGATGCTGCAGTTTATAGAATCAAGAATTTATCCACAGATTTTTATTTCCTTGCTTTTATTGCATCTGTAGCTGTCTTGTAAAAGTGAAAGTGAAGAAATTTCTTCCTCTACTATTACAACTAGGCACTTGTTCTTTCCTGTAGAGGTGTTCATTCGTTCTTTTCTTTCTTTCTTTCTTTCTTTCTTTCTTTCTTTCTTTCTTTCTTTCTTTCTTTCTTTCTTTCTTTCTTTCTTTCTTTCTTTCTTTCTTTCTTTCTTTCTTTCTTTCTTTCTTTCTTTCTCTTTCTTTCTCTATCTATCTATTTATCTATTTATCTATCTATCTATCTATCTTATCTTCTGAAGAAAGTGCAATTATTTTATATGTTAATAAAATATTTACCTATGAGATGGTATTTTTTTTTATTTCATTATAAGTAGTCACATGAGAGTAGTAGCTAATAACACAGATTTAATACCATGCTTTATTTGTAAAATTCTTATGTGACTCTGAACTGGTGTAAGTGACATCAGCATATTTTAGATGTGAAGTTCGGAGGATAATTTAGTTTCCCTTTGTTATGTGACCTAAGATAAATACTTTGTGGTTTAGCGTCCTCAACTTACTAACTGTTCGTTGTCACACCACTGCCTAACTCTGGGTAGCTTTCTGTTTAAACATTAAAAGTTTTTGGACAAGGATAAGATAAAAACAACGAGTCTGCAAATCATAATGAAACCAAGACGCTGTATTAAACTATTTCTGTGCTTGCTTACTAATAGTAAAAAGCTTAGATCAAATCTTTACAAGACATTTAGAATACATTATAAAGGGAGATCATCTAGAGCAAAGTACAGTAGAAAGAATTGGAAAAAGAGTCAAATATGTGTTTTCTAGTTGGCTATTCAAAACCATCAGTGATAATACTATAAGTTTCTATTGATTCACCTTAACTTTGAAATAACTGATTTTGTCTTAGTCTTAGTCTTAGTTTTAGTCTTAGAGTTTTTGGAGAGCCTTAGCAAGCCAGCAGATGGCAATCAGAAGGCCTAACTATTAAGGAAACTTTTTTTTTTTTTTTTTTCCACAGAAAATGGATCTCTCTGTGAGTATATATAACAGCAGACTCACTGTGTCTGAGACCAAGCATTTTGGAAAGAAGCACCTGAAAGCACCATTTTCACTTTTGAAACCTCCTTACAGGAGTGTCTGTGTGGTGGAGAACCAACTGAGGTGCGAGCAGAGGAAATTCAGCAGCTCTTTGAACTGGTGAGAGAAGACGAGGTAGGAGATTTTCAGCCCAGTTCATGACTACTGTGCTCCAGTTCTCTGGAGCTGAACCCCATTCTTTTTAAGGTGCCTATGATAACAGCAATCCAATGTAGTGCAAAGATATCTCAGTCCTGCTGTCTGTTCCCTTATGGAAAACAAAACAAAACAAAACAAAACAAAACAAAACAAAACAAAACAAAACAAAACAAAACAAAACAAAACAAAGACGATGTGGAGAGCAATAAAGAATTAAAACAACTTTGAAGATAATATTCATATGTTCCTCAGTCTGTCCCCAAACTGTTATACTCTAGATTGTTCTTTACCATGATTTTGAAAGAAGCATAGAAAGTAACACGTCCAAGATGAAAGAACAAGAAATTTTTCTTCAATGTTACATAAAGATCAAGTTGGCGAGTGTCATTTCATGTGTCTTTGCTGCTGTTTAGCTCTCTGCAAAAATATCTAACAGTAAATACATATATATATATATGGTAATGATATTTCCTATGTGGCACTGAATGCTATTCATAATCTCTTTTGTTTGTGAGATGAAGAATGAAATGGTAAATGAAGAAAACAGAAGAGAAAATTGGAAATGAACTGAACGACCTAATTGTTATAGACCATTACAGGAATTCTGGCAGTGTAGGTAGATACTGTCATTTGGATCTTTTCCTACCTCCAGCAAGATTATACAAATGGCTTCAGATAACACCCAAGAAGGGAAGAAAGCACCTGGGAAATTTGTGTATCTAGTGTCCTATATGCAAAGGAGGTTTGTAATCTCCTGTGACATCAGGAGTAGTTGGTTGTTAGTCATGTACCATTATGACATGACCAGGAAACATTTTCACTACACTTCTCACATTCTGTCACCTCCAGCTACCTGACTGTGTTACAGTGCAACCTAGCAATGGCCTGGTTACAAACTAAACTTTTTCATCTTGCAGCATATGGAGGATATGGTCCTTTGAACAAATTCAGCTGTTTGTGACTTCACTGATTTTTTTCTGGAAAGGCTACTTAGTTTATTTTGTTGTATTGTTCTATGATTAAATTATTACAAGTTAAAATAGCTATGTGTAGGTATAGCAAAGTATAAAGTGTGTTTGGGTATCTGTGTGTGCTTATTGCAGCAACATTGCCCCAGATGTCTGCATTTCAGATTCATGTGTTTTGCAAAGGCAGCCATAGGTTAGTAATCTCAAAGAAAGCCTGATGTCACTAAGCAATTTTGCTAAGATAGATGAAGAGACAGCTGTGTGGCTGTTTTCCTCTGCTTTGTATTTATGTAATTGTCCCATTTGAAGTTACCTGGGAACAGGAAATTAAGTTTTGTTTTTTGTTTTTTGTTTTTTTTTTTTTTTTAGGAAAACAAATGTACATCCCTCTAATGTGATACTGAAGTTGCACATATAGTATGAATTGCTTAAATTGTCTACTGAAATGTCCCTAAGAACTTAATTAGAATTGTAGTGTGCTGTTCACCAGAGAGTATTAACTCTGGTAAACAATTTCTTCTAAGTCTGTAAATTCATTACTATTTGTGTGTTAAAATTACAGTGAAAAATGTGACTTTCTAAAAAAAAAAAAAAAAAAAGAAACAAACAAACAAAAAAAAAACAAACAACAACAACCAAACAAAACTATAATCTTCCTGTGATTTACCTGTCATGCAAACAATGAAAAGAAAATTTTAAACTGTCTCTCACATAACTTCCTACAAAACTCCAAAAGAAAACATTCTGTTTTGAAAAAAGAAGCCCTTAAAAGTTGGTTGAAATAGAGATTAGCAATTACATTACTATTTTACTTTGCTTTGTTTTTAAAATTTTATTTTTTTGTTTATCTGTTTATGGATGTGTGTTCATAACCTGGAGCTTACTACAGATGCATGGTTGAGGATATTGTAAGCCCATAAATGACCTTTTAAAACTTTTTTTCACTTCACAAGAAGTTCAGGAAAGTATTGGGACATTTCTTCACATGAACACCATACAAAGATGTAAAAAACGTTGTGTGAAAATGAGAACAAATATATATATATATATATTTATGTATTTAAATCAAGTCTTTGCTCTTGCAAATTTCTTCACAGGAGAAAAGACATCCACTTCCCCTAAATATCTCTGCAAAGACTTTTCACATGTATCCCAGCCAATCTTTGTGTGCTTGTGCTTTTAACACAGCCTGCATGATAAATTGGGATGGGATGGGATGGGATGGGATGGGATGGGATGGGATGGGATGGGATGGGATGGGATGGGATGGGATCCCACTGTGGTGCTATCTGATCCATACAGCAGTTTCCTCAAATTGTCATTTAGTGACTACACCCTAACCAGCTAAATTAACCTCTTTCTAGGCTCAGTGCTGGTTTTCACTTTGCACACTGAACAAATTGGTAATGCTGACAGCTGTTTCTTCTTATTGCTGTTTTGCCATAAGGGGCCTGGATTTAGCCCTGCTGATGTCACTCACATTTGCTGTTGCTGTCCTTAAGGTCTACTGACACCTTCTGTATTGCAGGGGAAGAATAGCAATGTGTTGGGACTGTAGTTTCTTCTACACCTGCCTGACATAGGGGTAACTAAGCATGACAGACAAAGGACCCTGTGCTCTCCCTCTCCCTGCGTGGGTACTCTAGGTATGCAGAGCTGTTCAGCCTCTCATGTCAGGTTGAACTGCCCTACCCACCTGAAATTGTGCAGGGGACCATGGGTTAGGTAGGTATTCTTTTATTTTTTTTTCCTGGATGATAGGAAGGAAGGCATCTAAAATTCAAGAAAAGGGAGAAAAATTCAAGAAAAGGGAGAAAAAGAAGGTTAAAAACACATCGATTTTATTTCTGGAGTAATTTTTGTGTCCCTTCTGTCATGCTTTGACTGGTAAGAGGTATGTCTGAATAAAAAAAGTTAAAATCAAGAATATCTCCATCAAGTTCTTAGCTCTCATATTTCACTTCTAATTGTTTATGTAATGCTAGTGGCACTGCAGAGGTATTTGTACTCTCTGCAAAATCAGTACTAGATAAAGATTGCCTATTTAATATACCATTTAGATCCTAGAAAATAAAAATATTTATATTCACTACTGAATGCTTCTGAAATTACATTATTTGGGGTATTGGCTTTTTCATGTACAAATCCTCTTGGTTGTAATAACAAAAGAGAAACTTTTTTTTTCATCAACTCTAAGTCTCAATGAGCTTATTAATAATCTGACTAGCTGCAAAATTTAAATATTTTTCAAACAATGTGTCAGGCCTGCCTTTGTAATTTCTGTTCTGACCACTAGATAACTCAGCAGACTCTTGACAGATCTTATTAATGCAGAGCAAAGATCTCAAACAGAATTTAAACAAACAAAAAAAAAAGTATAGGAAAACTCTTGATAGCAGAATTATTTCTATCAGATTTACTTCCCAGGGCAACAGTTCCAAGTTCTGGACCATCAATCAAAGGCCAATTGGAGGAAAGTGATGCTGCCAGCACATCTTCTTTGAGGCTGTAGCCAGAGTTGATGGGAAATAGCCCAGCAAAATGACATCATAAGTGACAACTAGGTATTGCTGCTAAATCAAGTGAACAACCTCCTCTAATGAATCTTAAATGACAGACAATGTCTCAAATGTCCATTCTCCAACCTCCAGTCAGTGGATTATTTAGGAGGTGAAGAGCTGCAATTGATAGAAAATAAAGGTAGTCATTATACAGGCTGAATCATTGCTGTGAAACTGCTTACATTTTTCTGATTACAGCCAAATTAATCTCTTGCTCATATAAGAAATGGGCTAGAAAAAAAAGTGTTCTAGTGCAAATAAGATACAAGGCATGTGTGAGGGGATATAGCTACTCTGGATAATAAACTAAGCCTATTACAGAGATAATTTTTTGTTGTTGTTGTTTCGCACTAACAGATTTCTGCCACCCTCTATATCATGACAATAGCAGATGCACCAGAAACTCTCTGTGCTAGACTACTGGCAAGTACAAAATTCAGAAGTATATTAGACAATGGGATATATTTGTGTTGCTGATCTCTCTGGATGGGCCCCAGAAAAGCCAGTTTCTTTACGTAGGTCAGACAGAGTACGAAGCATTGCATGACAGGAAAAAAAAAAGAGTAAAGACACAGGTGAGTGTTTTGACCTTTATTCTCCATTGCCCTTTATTCTATTTTTTTTTTTTTAGTGTACTTTACCAAACTATTTTTTTTCCCTTTTGGATTTTAATTAAAGTTTCCTTAAGCTTGCTTTTTACCTGCCAGTTTTCCCCAAATTTCATTGTTCTATCTATAATTTAATTGTGTCATTAATGGACAATATTCAAGTAAAACTTTGAAAATTTTGATCAGGCAGGTATAACAGGCTTTCTAATTATTTTGAAGCTGACTATCACCCATTATTTAACATACATGTGATTTTCACAGCTGTGCAGCAATAGAAGTATCTTAGTTTTCATATAAGGCTAACTGTACTTAGCTCTGAACTAGGTCACATTTGAAATGTTTGATGTCGGCTGCCAGGTGAGGACTGGGTCTAAAATTCAGAGAATATTTTGCTGCTGCTTTTCTTGTGGCCAAGATTTTAGTTTGTCACCGCCAGAAAATATGAAATCCTTTTCTCTTTGCTTTTCCAATTTCCTTCTCTCACACAAATCCATCTTAGACTCATTCAGCTTTATTAGATTTATTCTCAAGTCATATTTCTGCAACTGCAAACAGAATCAGACCCAGCAACGCACTTTGCCTTCAGAATAATTATCAGCCTTCCATACAGAACTCCATTTATGTCCAGCTACATGTACTGCTAGGAGGACCTATACACTGATTTTCCGTAGGTTGTATAATACAGTCCTTTCGTAGGTTGTATAATACAGTCCTTCAGTTTTACATCAAGGATTACCCTGACAAGAGAGAGCCTTATAAAGACAAAGCACCACACTTGGGTAACACGTGCATAGAATCCACATGCAGACCCGAAGTTATTGACCAGGCAGAGTAACTTTTCCAACCATCACACTGTGCAGTTTTAAAAATAAAGTGCTATTTGTTTATGGCTAAACCTTACATGTGGCTATTGCATGCACACTTCAGGCTGCATTGCCAAAACTGGAACATCTTTACCAATAAAAAATGGAGCCTAAACACTAGGGCAATGAGTTGTTGTTTCTTTTCCCCTCATTTTATTTTGTGTTCCAACACAATTTTTTGTCAAACATAGAGCATGTGAACACACAAGAATTTCCTCTACTGTTTCTCACACAAAGCTATTCACAGAGGAGTAATACTAAGGAGGGATGTCTCTAAAGCCTTAGATAGCTCTTTCATTTATTTTGTTCTATTTTATTTTGTTTTGTTTGTTTGGTTGGTTGTTTTTTGTTTAATATTATGACAAAATATTATAAGATTTTTTTTTTTTTTTTTTAAGTAGTATGAATATCAAATGGTATCCATCAGTCCCTGAATCATGCTATTCAAAGTGCTTAAATCTGCATAAAATAGAACAGAAAAATACTCTCCATGTGGCTAAGGAAACACCTACCTAATGCTGCCTAAATGTGACTCTGGTCAGATTCTGGTCAAGTTACATTCTACATTTATTCCACATTCCAGTCTTTACCCCAGGACATGTAAAAGGCAGAGAAAAGGAAAAAAAAAAAAAAAAGTAATGCACTGCTTTAGAGGGTACTGGGGTATTTGGCATTAAGCTGAATGAAGAAAAATGTCATCGATGTCTGTCAGATGTCCATAAGAGCAAATATTAGCTTTTTTTCATTATGAAAATAACCAAATGTGCAAAGCTGTCTTAAATTTTTATCAGGGCTGGCAGCTTTGTCTCCATTCTGGGGACATTTGGCACATGTCCAGTGGGAGATACCATGATAAAGAACAGATTGTAGAAAAGGACTTAAGCAAATTGTCAGAGAAACGAACATTTTATAGCAAACAAAAGCAGCACACATCCCAAAGCCCTATCAGCTTGTTATGCAGATACTGAGATTTCTTGACTTTCGCAACAGGATCATATCTTCTTCCTCCTACACTGTCAGTTCTGGATTACTTCCACAAACATCCCCCAAACTGCAGTTTACCTGCTCTCTACCCATCACTTCTCATAAAGAAAGACCAAAATATTATAAGCTGTGCTTTTCTCCTTCAGATGATTAGGATGAACAACCATCACAAATCCATTATATTGGCCAGTATCAGTCAGATACCATAAAAATACCTAAAGCTAATTAATTGCAGAAATAGACTATAAGGTCTGTCTGTGAGGATGCCAGTTACAATTCTGCCAGAGTCAATCAAACCCATGACTGCACTCTGCCCCAGCTCCTCTGTTTCTTTTAGCAGAGACTACCAGAGAGCTTGGCCTAAATAACTCATATGACTATGACAGTGCTCCATGCTGCTTTTCAAACCAGAAAGGACTTTTCCATTATTTAAAACATAAGTATAAGTAAGATGCTTATTTCATTTGTCTTAAAAATGTCCAGATGTAAACATAGTGGCTTGTTTCTTCTCTTGAAGCCATGGTACACACATTATTTGCAACTCCTCAAAGATAGAATCATACATAAAAAATAAAACTAATTTATTTAATCATTAAAGTGAATAAAGTGTTTTAATACTTCCAGGTCTGATTTAAATAATTTTGTATAAATAAAGTTTATTCTGAAAACAATGATATTTGTCAGTTTTCTTTCTTTTTTTTTTTTTTTTTTTTTTTTTCTGCCTGAGTACTTAACTGAAATCATGTTGTAATTGTTTTACTTATTGTTACAAGCTAAAACCAAATGAAAGAATATTTCTTAATCTAGAATATACCATTTTAAAGCAAGTACATTTTAAAAACATTAAGATACAAGGGGACTCTGCAATCAACAGCAAAATAATATTTTGCTCTTACTTTTTCAGAAAATAACACTTTAAAACAAAGTGACAAACATGATACTGCCTTTTTATTCCCCTTTGGTTTGGAAATCATCATTGTAAATATCAGCAGGACTCACTGCACTTCAGTGACTATTTTCTCATTTGTCTTACTTGCCTGAAGGCTGCAAATGATCTTATTTGTAGGATTTTGAAAAGGGGAAAAGAAAATGTCAAATGCTTAAAAATAAAATCCACAGCCATATTAATACTTTTCCAGGAAGTGTTAAAAATAAGGTTTGCTTTTATATTTATAAAAGGGGTACAATTGACTCATTCTTAAAACAAAACAAAAACAACAATAACAACAACAAAAAGCAAACAAACAAGAAAACAAAAATCAAACCATCTCTATATTCTACACACTCTGTAGTGACTACTGTGAAGCAACTGATACAGATTGGGTATATTCTCTTGTTTGACAGGTTTCTACCAAGTTAAATGTTAGATGATCAGACTGCAGTACCCCAAATGGGACCATAATAAGGGCAGGGAAGAAGCAGTGCATGTTACGAGAGGAGAAATGAAACCGGAGCTCTCAGTGAAGGATGGGGTCCTTCTAAGAACAAATATTCTCCAAAACAGGTGAACTGCAGCAGGCATGGCATTCAGGAATCAGGCTAGACAGGCCAACAAAATGGATGGCAATTCTGATACCAACAGAGCTTTGTCCAAGCATTCCCAAGAGAGGTTAAAAACAAACAAAAAAAAATCTAAACCTATACTAATGAAGCAAAAAGTTTCCTATCTATACAGAAGTCTCTTCATTTAAAAAAATGTAAATATACAAATTCCAATGACATATAAAACAAAGTTGAAAATGTAAATGGAAAGAGACATGGGTAAAACAGGAAGACCAATGCTACAAAGAAATTGCAAAAAACATATGTACAAGACCCTGTTTTTCCTCGTATGTTATCAATTATAATGCATGTTTAACAGCAGCAGTCGAGGATGTAGTTCCAGGCACCAGACTGCAGACTCAGCTCCTACTCAAGGGGGTGGATAGCCCCTTGTATTTCTGTCACCAAATGACACTTGATATACTGGTCTCCCGTGGCAAGAGGGGCAGTATCGCACTGTTTGTGTGAGCCTCTTCCGGATTCTGCTCCCTGTTAGTTTTTGTCTGTGGCCGCTGCCCATTTATAAGTGTCATAGGGATGTTGCAGTAGGTATGCTGGTTACCTATTGAGGTAAGCGGCAGGGTGCCAGTAGGAGGTACATCATATTCATAGCTTCTATAATAGTGTTTCTGGCGCATCTGTGAGTGATATGTATTGTGAAAGGTGGAGCGCAGATCTGGATGGGCAGTGGCAAGAGCAGTGGAGGTGGCAGCAGCCATTGAAATTGCGGAGACTGTCTGCAGTTCCCCAAAGGGCCCCTGCTCACTGACATCTAAAACCTGCTCATGTGTGATGGGTTCAGTCCTCTTAAAAGGCATTTCATACTGTAAACGTTTCCAGAATTTGGAATTTAACTTGTTGCATTTTGGTCCATGCCATTTAATGACGGTGAGGAGCTTGATGGTATGTTTCAGGGCCTCAACTTCCTGGTAGTTCATAACTCCTCTCAGTTCACTGCATTCGATCAGTATCACTTTGATTTCACCAGTGACTAACATGTTTCGAAGCCTTGTTTCCAGTTCAAAGATGCTCCAGCCTCTTCTTACAACATAATTCGGAGTCATGACGATAATCAGTCGTTTGCTTTGGTCTACACATCTTGCCACGTCTTCAATGTAGGCTACAAAATAAGACAATTGTTCAAAAATCAAGCCAAGAAAATACTCCATTCCCCTAGACTGTGGAGAAAAAATAGATGTAAACTCCCTGCTCCCAGAAGAATTCACTGAACTCTGCAAAAACATCACCTTCAGACAGGTCAGGTTTGCTTGCCAGGACAACCTGGTTTGGGTGACCCTGCTTGAACAAGAGGGTTGGACCAGATGACCTCCAGAAATCCTTTCCAACCTTAACTATTCTGTGATTCAGTGAAACATTTATCCTCCTTTGTGCTATGGTTTGGTAGGGAATGTGCATGAACTGTCATTTTGAACCTATATCTTTACTGGAAGAAGTGCATTCATCACCATTTTATTCTTTAAAAAGGAGAAGTCACCCAGGTAGGAAACAGAACAGAAACTGTGCTTTGTTGACTCAGTCTCAAATTCAAATGATACTCAAATGATACAATTGTGAAAGATATAGGAAAAAGATATACTTATATCAATTGGAATCTATTCTCATTTTCAATCTCCAAGAATACTCCAGTGCCTTCACTACACATTTATCTTCAGTGGGCACTACCAGAACTCACTTCTTTGCTCTGCTGTATCTTCTGGTATCATTACTCAAACCTTGCCTCAGTACACACAATTTTTATTTATTTTTTTTTAATTCCTGTCTTAATTTTTGGAATACCTGCATATCAATATTTATTTATATATTTATTTACTTTTGAATTAAAGTCATGGATATCTTTCCAGGAAAACACTCAGAAACAGAAAATAAAGACTTATTTTCTTATCCCTAGCTGTGCAGGCTCTCCAAGAATCTGTGAAATATTATTAATAAAATTCATTTCCATTACATATGCATGTCCTTTCTGCACTGTCTCACCTCCAACAAGTATAATACAATTATTAAAATATAATCCTCTTATCTGGGAAATGCACATTAAACATGTTTGGTGGTTTATCTTCATTATTCCCAAGGATGATGGAGGAAAGATGACATTCTGAAGGAGTAAGCATAGAAATGATACTAAAATCATATATAGAATCACTTCATTTGATATTTAGGAAATACACAAGCCTAAAGACATGTCTTACTTCCTGTGGGAATTAAATCCCTGTCTGGTATGAACAGCTTGTATCCATAATGCTTTTCAAGCATATCTGGTAAGATCTCAAGAGCAAATCTTTCTTCTTCTCCAGTTTCTTGATTCCACTGGTCAGGATCCACTTTGGTATAGGATAGATATGCATCATAGTCTTTATTGTCTAAAGAAATAGAGGAAGAAAATAAGTTAAGATTTTTCACTGTTCCTAGATAATTGCCGAGGAATTGTTCCTGGCAGAATTGCCCAGGAATAGCAAATTGTTTAGATAAAATAGCAAGCTTTCACTCAATCTCCAGTTATGAAACCATTCACCTTTCATATTTCACCCAGTGGAGTTAATACTTATTTACATATTTATGGTGCCAGGAGTTGGACCTGATGATCCTTATGGCTCCCTTCCAGCTCGGGATATTCTATGATCCTATGGCTCACATGGATGCAAAGAAGAAGAATCCATACCCATACATTGAAGTCACTGTGTGCTTAATTGTGTAAGGCACTGTATGAAGGAAATTCACTCAGCTGTGTGGTGGCAGCTTGTGAGCACAGAAGAAAAAAGTCACTGAAAAGAATACAAATTATTTTCAAGCTTTAAAATGGAAAAGAAAGGCATGTAAATAGGTAAGCTCATAAAGTATTGTCTCTGTTGCATCATAAAAAAAAAAATCGTTCTTGCCAAATTTTCACTACAAATTTAAGGCTCAAAATGTTTTAAGAATATGCGTAGATTTAGTCATAACACTCATCGGCTTTTCAGGTCTGAGATTATTGGCAAGCTTAGATCTATGTAACATCAGATCCTGAAAATGCAGTTCAAAACTATTGAATTCAGTGTGCTTAAATATGTAAATTTTATGCTACATTAATGTACATTTTAGTATTTAACAGCATGTTATTTCATTTTAGTAAGAGGAATAAATTTGCCGGTTTCTTAAATGTGCTTGGTGTGCCTACTTGAAAGACTGAATCAAAAGAGCCATCATTAATTTTCATTAGGAGGTCAATAATGCCAAGTGCTCTGGAACTAATTCAGTGGAATAAGAGGTCATGTTTTGACTTTTGTTGTGAAGAAAGCAGAAAAAAATCAATGGCAAGAGTAATGAAATGTTAACATCCTTCTAACTCTTTTGAAAACATTATGCACAGGCTATCGAGAATATCAATTGCTTGTAAAAGATACCTGATTGAATACTCTACTCTGTATCATAAGAAATATTATATCCATTCACTGTTGACTTCAGTTATTTATTCAGTTAGTCCTTTCGTGATTTTATACCTTTTTGTACTCTATTTGGAAAAACCTGTTGAATGCAGGAGGGGTGCAAAGTAAAGTTAAAGAACAGGTGCTAATCTTGGATGGTCCACTCCTTCTTCCAAGGAGCAATTCATACTGTTTTCATAAATATTTGCAGATGACAAAATTAAAATAGTCAAACTTCTTTCAAACTTTCAAATCTGATATAATAAGTGTGTGATTCATTTTCTCTCTTACACTCATTTTATGTTAAATTATCTATTGGATTGCTATGTTAACAATAGATTAAAATAAAATAAAATAAAATAAAATAAAATAAAATAAAATAAAATAAAATAAAATAAAATAAAATAAAATAAAATAAAATAAAATAAAATAAAATAAAATAAAATAAAATAAAATAAATACCGCAAAACAACAACAGAAATGAAAGAGAAGAAATACCGTCTTTGGTTTTGTTATTCCATTATTTCAGTACTTGTGAAACCATGATCCTTCATGATAAACAAGAACCTAATGCCTCTGACAATGCCTTGAAAGAACACCATATAGATCAAATATGAACTACAGGGAGATTACAGAGCAGATTCCAGTTCTGCATTAGAATAGTTTTAACTCAACAATCATGTTAACACATAGAAAGGTCAGGAAATATATGAGGTAATCACTACAACGGACAAAATGATGATGTGTAATGCCATTTTCTTTTATCTCATTAGTAATGGTCATAAACATATTACATGTTTTAGAGCAGCATTGGTTCACTGGAAATCTTTGAATAAAGATGAGAATGTATCATTTCTCAAAGGGATGAATCATAATAAATAATGCAGTGTTCAAACTCTTTTAAAGGCTTCAGGACATTGTCTGTTAAGATGGTTTGTACATTCTTAATTGGAAGGAAAATTATTCACGCTACGCCACAATTTTCTTGTATATGTAAATATCACATTAATGCCTTTATTTGAAATATATATACTTTTATACGATGGAGGATCCAGCATTCCCACTTACTACAAGTGCATTATACATGATTGCAGGGAACATTTCTTTGTACACTAGTTCCCTAGTTTTAATAGCATTTGTGTCAAAAGCTATGAGTGATCAGGATCTAGAGTATGTGTACACAGATGGTTTCAGGCAATCATGAATTTATTCAAACTCCAGTACAACTAGATGTGAATCCAGTTTGGGAAACTGTTAGCTGCATTCACACAGTGGTTTCCCTGAGCTATTATACTCCCCATCTGTCAGTTATTTTTAACTCTGATGAAAAGTGGAAAATTCAGTTTATAGAAAAATTATGTTTGATAATCCTGGTACCTAATGGGATGACATACTGGCATGAGCAGACAGTTCTCAAAATGTGAGGTGCCTGGGATACAGAGTATACCTTACACTTTTTTTTTTTTTTTTTTTTTTTTTTTTTTTTTGAGGCGGGCAAGGAGGTTACATTGCCAACACTTTGAAACATTTTATGGACTACAACAGGCAGATAGCTGTGGAGCTGTCAGAAGCTATCATATCTGTGACGTCAAATATCAATATAATTATTTATTATTTTCCCTAATTGTTATTGATAGTCAAAATATAGAATTTCAGTTGTAATGAAAAAATTGAGGACTCTTAAAATTATCAAAATCTTCTATCTCCAGGGAAGTTTTTAAACACAGAGTAGGTGACCTCTTAGACTGTGTTTCTACTCAGTTAAAAGGCTCCACCTACTTCTAATTTTAATGACTGGGACTAATACCTACATACCAAAGAATATTTCTGATCTTAATTTCTTCGTTTCCCCTCCCCTCCCTTTTTCTTTCCTAACATGCTGTGTCAATGAACTGAGAGGGACTGATGTGGGTCTGCAGCCATGTGGATCTTGTGGCAGAGTGAAAGTCTGGCAGCTGGGGCTCACATCTTGCCAGTCTTTTGGCCATATCACAAGGAAGCAGGAGGTTCTGTAAAACTTTTGCTCTTGGGTTGTTTCCCATGTAGACCTTCATTTCAGTAATGTATCTAGGAGCCCTCAGACTCTGAGCAAGCATGCAGGAAATCTATCAGAGCTTTGTGTTTTCTTGATTGTTCACTGGAACAGATATTTATCACATGAAAATGTTTGGTCGCAGCATATCTTCCTTTTCCAAAAGAACAAAAAATATCAAAACAAACAACAACATCAACAAAAAAGCAAAACCAACAACCAAACAACAACAAAAGAACAAAACCAAAAACAAACAAAAACAACAAAAACAACAAACTTAATCACAAAAATCCTGATCTGCTCCTAATCACAATCAAATCACAAAAGAGTTGATATTATTACTCTTATGTGATATAGTGATAACTAAATGTTCCTAGATTTGAGTACACAATCAGTTCATATACTGACTGGAACAAATATTCTGTTCTAGAAAACAAAGGCAAAGAGGCAAAGAAAAGAAAAGCGAAACAAAGAAAGCTTTAGTGGCATCAAAAAATTCTTTTTACAATGAGAATTTCCTCATTTCCCCTCATCAGCAAACAATTAAGTCTTCAGTCCAAGCATCCCCTGAATGAAAATGTGATTGACTGCCACTGTACTTTGACTTTATGTATGGCACATCAAAGATTTGTTTTATTATGGCATTTCAAAGATTTGTTTCTGTCAGGCTCCTGTGCTTTAGCAATAAACTGGAATATAGTTACTCACTAATTGTTTCCTCCCACACTTAGGAAGAAAAATAACTGCTAATTACCAAATGCAGGATTTTGATCATTTGATCTGAAACCTTTTTCTGTCTCATGGAGACTTTTAGCAATTTTCTACATATACTTTTGTACTTGAAAGCACATTTCTTTCCTTAACAATTTCAGGAAATATATTATATATATATATATATATATATGTATATGTATATGTATATATATATATATACACACATTTACAGAAACATATCAGTATAGGTTCTTCTTGCATTACCTCCAGGTACTTTGCAGAGCTGTTTTATGTAATAGCTGTCCTTTAATTCAGTAAACACATCTGAGTATGATATACAATATCACACAATGGCAATAATTAGAAACATTTTGCTGTAGATGGGAAGAGGTTTGATTCCTCTTTTCATTCCTTGTGAATGGACAAAAGATCCTCTCCAGTTATGTGGTTATAGCTGTTTTCTGCTGCCTATCAGGTATACAAGTAGGATGGAGCCCTTCAGCTCAACAGCCTTTATTTCTGTGAAGCTTTGTTGTATCCATTAACCAAAAAGATTGAAATGAAACATAAAGCATACCTTGCACAGTCAAATTCATCAAGATTTAATAAAATAAATAAAATATAAAAATAAAAAATAAAATCAGTTGTGTATTGTAAACAACCATGAGAGCACATGGAAGCTCTGGATTAGCGTAGCACAATGGGGTTGAGCATGGTCTGTGCTCCAGGTATGATACATTCAGTCCACAACTGTTTCAGTCAACCCATAACCACAGGTACTATAAGGCTCTGATCAAAACCGACCATGAAGTACAAAGTTCACCATAGCATTTTAACTGTCGTATGGAGTTGAAAGTAAGGCCATTGAATAATGTTCTTGGAGCTAAACTTAACCACAGGTCAGAGAAAGTTGTTTGCCTCTCTTAGAGATAAACATTTAATGTGAATTTATGAAGTGTTCTCCATTAAGAACATATAAAAACATTATTTAGTTCATTGACCAGGATTTTATCCAAAACACCTGATACATCAATGAAACATGAATTCTTTAACACTCTCCATTCTTTCAGCAATCATCCAAACATAGAAATGGTCACATTTCCTGTAACTTTCTTCAACGTTATCCCTGCAGAAGTGATAAAAACTTTTAGGGGATGAAGCTGTAACTCCTGCTTGTTATTCCAAGGGTGTGTTCAGAAGCAGTCATTTAAAGGCTCAGTGTAAGCAAAAAATAAAACTCAGGCTCCATATGCATCTACTTTGTCACATGAAAATGGGATCTTTGGGCAAATAAATCGCTATCAGATATCTGAGTACTTATCTGTATGCATGCTTTTTTAACAGTTATACATGAAAAAATGGTAAACTGGTGCCTACAGAAAGATAGATAAAAGTTCCTCTTCTACAGGGACAAGCAGACAGATTTAACTTAAATTTTTTATTACACGTGTACATGTTTTCTAATGATTTGCATTTTACACTCCAAGGAGCCAGAAGTTTGGGCCTTTGAGGGTTTATTAAACCTTAAACATTGCAGCTATTTCTGCTAATAGGGGACAGAAGAACACTATATGTGGATGAAAAATTAAAAATAGAAAAGTATCTCCCTGGTGTTTTTTTTTTTTTTTTTTTCTTATCAGCTATGTTCAAACAGATGACAAAGTCTGATTTTCATCTCACATAATATGTTTTAGCACAAGACAGACTAATAGATCAAAATCAAAGGAAATCTACAATGTGATTTTTCATAGAGTTGCTAGATCTGAAACATTTTAATGAAATTGTAAACCTAGAAACCAGGGTCAGTTAATGACTGCGTGCCCTGAAATCCTCCAGAGTGATTAGGAGTGAATTCAGATATACCCAGCACTCTGAAAGGAGCTGATCATGTGTGGACTGCTCTGTGATAAGGAATAGTAGTAGACACTTCTGACTTTCCCAGATCTTCCCTTTATAAATCAATGGGAGCTGGAAGGCAGAATCCCCTCCTTTGCCAGAGCATGTGTCAGCATGCATGTGTTCTAAATGCATGTATTCTCATTGTTTGAGTTTGGGAGCAATGTACTGATTTATCAAAGAGTTTCAGGTGGGGTTCTTAGAAACGACAGAATGGATTCTCCCAGTCCTGCAGAGAACTGGCAGGAGGCTGATGGAGAAGGCTTTCCTCCTTGAAAATATCCTGTGTTCAGCAAGAGTTGCAAATTGGTGAGCTTTCAAAATTTCATGGAGAGTGTAGTTTCTTCAAAATTATAACACAAGGCATTACATAATCTGTACAAGTTTCATCATTTGAAACATTTAATATTCACATTGCAATACCGTTTGTTACCCTCAGAATAATGAAAAATATAATCCTAATTCTTAGCTGATTAAAAACCCCAAATCATTAAAAGTTTTTCAAAATGCTTTTGCCTTTCCTCACACTAATTACTGTTGGTTATGA
The DNA here is from genome assembly GCF_047663525.1 of Anas platyrhynchos. Taxonomy (NCBI): domain Eukaryota; kingdom Metazoa; phylum Chordata; class Aves; order Anseriformes; family Anatidae; genus Anas; species Anas platyrhynchos. The sequence goes on along the minus strand of NC_092587.1, from coordinate 118,847,908 downwards.
AGCTCACCTACTTTTTATTTTTATTTTTTTTTAATGTCGAGTACTTTTTATTGATAATAAAAATAAAAACCTGCCAACACTAGCATTCCCATGGTGAAGTACCTATTAAATGTAGTATACCTAATGATAGTGCAGATCCTTATCTGAAGTGGGCATTGGTGCATTGGAGAGAGGTTTTGTAAACACAACACTTGGAAAAAGGTTAAAGAAGTCTAATCAGTTCTAAAAAGGTTCATGAGTATGCTCAGCACACTATAGAACAAGAAAAATAAAGATGTCCTTTATCTATAGCAGACACGTTTATAATACTACTAAGGCATAAGGCATCTCGGCCCTATGTATTTGGGGCTTTTTTTTTTTTTTGTGTGTGTGTGTGTGTGTGTGTGTGTGATTTTATATTTTTCCCTTCCTATCAATTTGTTAAATCATATTGAGCCTAAAGAACATAAAATAATAAAAGAAACACAAAATTTTAGTGGTTTTCATAAACAAACAAACAAACAAACAAAACTTTATGAAAATGACAACATATCAATGCTGCATCTGACATCTTCATTTTGAAAACTGGAGCTGAGACAGCCTTGATTTGAGTAAAATCAAAAATTTAAGGAAGTAGGCATAAACAAAACTCAAGGGGGAAGCAGCTTGGAAACAGGCTTTCAATCTAGAATTCTTGAAATCAGGTGCAAATGTGCTGCATTCATCTTGCCTACCTTGGAAGTCTAAAAAAAAAAAAACTAAAAAAAAAAAAAATAAACAAAAACTAAAACAAAACAAACAAACACAAACAAACAAACAAACAAACAAACAAACTTCAAAGCTTAGAGCTATTTGATAAAGCTGCTGGCTGAGGAACATGAGATACCTGTCTTCAGACGGTACAATCTGTTTTCTTTCTGCTTTATTTCTGGACTCTAATCTATAGCAGCCTTTTAGTTTGAAATGTAAGGAAGTTCTTGGTGATAATACTGTTTTTAAAATTATTTTTGTAGTTTATTATTATTAAGTTTTATATGCTATAAAATAGGGAGAGAGAAAAAAGCAGGATCTTTTCTTTGAATTAGTAAGTTTCAAGGAAACTAGAAAAACTCATACTCAGTAGAGACATAAATTGAGATTTTATTGTTTGAATTGCTTTTCTGAGGTAAATAAATAAACAAAAAGAGTTAGCATAAGCAATTCAGCAACAATAAAATTATAATTAAATAAGATGAAAATCCCTGTTTTGTAACCAGTAATATTTGAAAAAAAGAAAGCTGCATTTTTTTTCTAAAGGTGTCTTTAATAGAATTTGAAATTGATATTCATAGAGTAGGATTTCTTATTGCCACAATTTGCCAATAGCCAATAAGAATGCATACACCATGGTGAGATTGCTATTGCAAACTTATTCCATGGGTCCCCAGGGAAGATTCTGTAATTGCAAAGTCACTAACTTCAGCATTAATTTCAGGCTAGGTGTACCTGCATAGCATAATCATTAACACAAGTACTTTGGGAGGTGTCTAAGCCACTGATAAAAGCTATATTGGAAAGTTAGCAGCCAAGTCACACTGAAGTGTTAAGAACTTCAAAGCATTGTCTTTCTCTGCTGTGTAAGATGTTTACTGTGATGAAATCCAGGAAACCACAGAGAAATATGTCTTACCTGGTCTTGACTTGTGCAGTTAATAAGGTATTATTTGGGCAATCCCATAGGTCTGTCTGTGAAACCTGCAAGTCTCTTGCTGCTAAATAACGGTAAGGATGAAAATCACGATTATGTTAGGAGTCCCACTTGCAACAGGGACTTCAACGCACAAATTGTTTTATCAGTCTCGTAATCTGAGTATTGATTTGCTTCCTCTCAGTAAATAATAAAATTCATCTCTTAAGAAAATGCAACCCAGACAGCCCAGAAACAGCTATTACAGGTATTATATATGAAGACCAAGAAACATTTCCATTTAGAGAGTTCAGCGGTGACACATTTTAATCATTTTAGGAGTGCTTTGTTTTATTCCAGAAATGGCAAATTACGGTGGGGGTGGGGGAAGGGGATGGGGCAGGGGGGTTGGGGGGGGTGAGGGCGTGAGGTTGAGAACTGAAAGTGAAACCAGAGTAACTCTGGTTCCCTTGTGCCCACACTGTCATGTTCAGAGGCTGAGACCTTCATCCCTCTATTCTCCCATGTTTCCTTTGCAAGGAAGGTTAAGAATAAGATGAAAGACACCATGGAGAGCACCTCTCCAACAGTTGATGGGATCTAAACTTACGGAGGGTCATTTTGAAGGTTGTTATATCACCTGCCAAACAAAGCTCTTACTTTATAGTTGCCAAGTTGTCAGCTGACTACAATTTAAATGTTTATGTTTGTTTGTTTGTTTGTTTGTTTTGTTGTTCTTCAGCTTGAAACTTGGCTTCCAGTCAGCCTAGCTGTGGCAAGAAATATTATGAAAGTTTAATGGAGAACGTCATTCACAGCACATTTGTTCAGTCTTCTTTTTAATTTCTAAATGCATGTATTCTTATCTATTTTAATGCCAGCCTCTTAGAGCAGACTTTCTTCTTTCTTATGATAGTGCTCATCCTTTGCTTATTAATTCCTTCAGAATAAAACTTTAATCAATTTAAACAGTTACTAATGCACCCAAGAAATGGCAAAGACTGGTGCCTGTAGGTGGTTTCTACTGATTACCATGCCACGTGCTCTTTTCTCTGAAATTGGAATCTGGAATATAAATACAAGTATATTCATGATTTTGAGTAATTTTGCCCATCTGACCACATGAAGTAGTTTCCAACCTACCATCTGTATCCTTTTGGATTTATTCTTAATATATTTTAAAGCTAACATACAGGTATCAGAGCATCCACTGGGAATTCTCATGTTTTGATACAGCAAGCAAAGGTTGAAAATAGCTGTTGTGAATTGGAGAGTCCTGTCCACTTCAAGGCAGCATTATCAAGGGTGCTGCTGGTCTGACTCCCTTCTCCACACTTACTGTCTGTCCACCGTGGCTGTTCTGTTTGGGGACTGAACTTTACATGATTTGATGAGCAGAGGCTGTCCCACAGAGTACAAAGTTGTCCTGGGTAAAACCCTAGTAATATTTCCATAGATTTTAGGGGGTCTGGATTTCATATTTTGTATAGGCAAAGAATGGATTTCCATACAGTGTTAATCTCCTGATACAAAAAGGATTTAAGATCCCAGAGTGCAAGCAAGAAAGAAGTCAGCATGTGTCTTGATCCCAGGTACTTGTAAATGTTTTCTTGCGTTTTTACTCTTCTTTGTCAGTTAAAGTGCAATAGTTTATCGATTAAGTTCATTTAAAAACTGGAAAAAGTGACAGAGAAGATCCTTGGAAAATAAAAATACAGAAACAGTAACAGCTAAAACGTCTCAGAGGATAAATGTGTTATAAAACTCTCATGTTAGAGCCCCATGTACAGCAAAACATAAGAAATCACCACTTCTTAAAATCGTTTCCATTAATAATGTGTTAGTTAAAGTGCAATTTATGGACAAAGTTTTTTGAAATTAACTTTCAAAGGTAGAGTCTTCAACCTAAAATGGTTGCCTGGTATTTAACAATGATCAGCCCTCAGAAAATCTCAGTGAAGTGATTTCTGATTTTTTGTTTTTGTTTTTTGTTTTCAGAATAATAGTGGATATTTGTTTGAAGGTACCATCATCATTGTGTTTGTAGGCAGATCTTGAATTGAAATTCTCCACTAAAACAGGTTTGGGAGCTTTTGACCATCTAACTGGTTGGTGTGAACTATCTCCCTGAGAAGCAAGGTCATGCCAAACAGCTGCAGGTGACAAAGCTAATGCTTTGCCATGGGTCAGAGAAGTTTCTTTGCTCCTCTTTTCCAGCTCCCAGGGAGATCTGTCTGATGTTTGAGGTGAAGTTTAATAACCAAACTCCAGTATCCTGTGTTGATTTGATTATGTTCTTATTTAGTAGGAAAGGAAAGAAAATGTGGGAAGGGGAGGCTTCAGTGTACATTCCCCTGAGACAATAAAGGCAAAGCTGAGATGAAGTGTTTGCTGGAGAGATAAAAAAGGAGGAGAATAGATACCCTGGGATGAGAGAGAAGATGTGAAATTCAAAGCTACAAGTTAGAGAAATGAGAAATCAGCATCTGTGAACACTGCATTACCCCTAGAGAAAGTAATAAATTATGTTATGTTAGCTGTAAGGGTTAAATACTCCATTTTCAAATATTTCTCACAATTTACCCATGTTTACACAGAAATGTCTATGAGGAAAAACTATTGTCTAAGGTTTGGAAAGGAAGAAGAAATTGTGATGAGATTTGACATCCTGAAGGGCTTGTTCTCTGATCACAGAAGAAATGAAGCATTGCATTTTAAAATAGATTTTCAACTGAAAAAATTAATTGGACTTCGCTTTTAAAGCATTTTGAACCCTCTTTGGATACAATATAGTGAACAAACACACAAAAAAGAACTTACGATATTCTGATGTTTGCTTATCTACATGCTATCCTGAAGTATGCCAGAACATAATGTAAATTATGAATAGAACATGGGTGTTTTGCTGTTGCACTACAGGAGGTTAAGTTAGAAGATTTTAGAATTCATCATTTTGAGCCTGTCAGTAACAGGCAAAGCCAAAGGAAAGAACCTGAATGTAGGTCTGCAATTTATTCCCACACAAACTGTAGCCAGGTCTTCTCTGGGGGCATTTTGTCACTGTCTTCCTGTCTCTGCAAGAGCTTAAATAAAAGAGACAGAATAAAAGCCCAGCTGCAGTAAGTCCATTGGCACAACAGGTTTTATCCATGTTGCTAGTATACTGAATACAATAGAAGCTATAGTATTCTTTTTGGAGAATCTGCAAGTGTTATTTTTCTTGGTGCATTAACACAACCAAGCACCCAACCTATGAGTTTTTGCAGTGATCATGTAAGGAGAATCCATATTTTATCTTATTAAATAATGAAACATGCTCAGAAAAAAAAAAACAAACTGTATGGACATTATTTTTCCTCCTTTTGAATCCCAGAATACTATCCTTGAGGGATTCATTTTTTATTGTTTAAAAGGGGTGATAAAGATGCTTTTGTTCCCAGGTCACTGATGTTAGAGATGGGAGAACAGAGAGACAAGTGTGTAACACTTGCTAGAGTAAGTTTGCTAGAGTAATTTGAGAGATTTGAGATGACAATAAACAATGACTGTAAAAGTAAGAATTCCTGAAAATGAGAGAGAAAACATTAAATTGCACCTATTTAAACAATTATTAATTAAACCACCTATTTTTTCATCATATAATATGATTATTATTAAATTCACACATGCAAGTAAGCATGCTCCTTTAAACTGGGGGGTTACTTTTTGGTATAGGAAAGATCTCAGCTCCTGAAAAAAAATGGCCTCTGCCAAAATCCTTCATGAATCATGGTCCTACTGGGCCTCAGTTTCCTCCTTTATAAAATAAGTAAGCAGATTTTTTTCCCCCACTGAACTGCTGTATTAATATGCATCCTTTTTGTAAATCTGGTAGAAGGATACAAAATTTAGTGTACTTAGGCTCACTGTTGTTCTGAGAATTTTCTATTTTAGACCCTATTTTTTTTTAGATCGGAGGCAGAAGTGGGTCATTCCCTGGTGATCTTAACATGTAATTCTTTCCTTTACACAAAGACCTCTAATTTTGCTGCTTCTCTTCTCCCTTATCAGTTACAGATTTGGCCAGTGCTTGTTTATCAGTACGTATTTACTATAATATGTCACACAGTGGCTTCTGTCCACAGGCTATTACCTTGAACTATAAAATAACTTTCAGCAGTATTTCAGTAAAAAAGGAAGGTTCTGTCACCAAAGACATAGTGATAGCACAAAACATCAGGAACTCTAACCCAATAAACCAAAACCAATTAATCAGAGCCTGCAGCTCAACCCAATTTGCTGTCTAATAGTAGTTTTGATTAGTAGGACTAGAGGCAGAAAAGACATTTTTCCTCATTGCTTAAAAACTGAAGAAAACAAAATACATGTATTTGTTTGACACAAGCCATGCGTACATTGCAGACTAGTTTTTGTTTAAGCTGGCTGTCCTTGAATCACAGAACAACTTTAATGACCATTAGCTGCTCTCTCAGTGATGAAGTAAGTGAAGTCAAGAAAATAGACTGCTATTTGCATTCCCAAACACTCAGCACAGTTTGCTGAGACTGATCAGTTTAAACAAAGAGTAAATTGAAATTCACTCCAACCTCTACCTATTTGGGGAACACAAGTCGGGAAGATGCTTCCTTTCTTATGGAAAAGTGAAACTGTCTTTTGGCACTGTCAGAAAGGTAGACTGTCTTTTATGCATAGGTGCTGGTAGTTTTCATTTGGTGTTGGGAGTATGAATCCAGAAGACATGGGTGTTGCCTGGAGATCGGAGAGTAGCACGTACATCAGCTAAGCAGTCATTACTGCTAATGTGCTGCATGAGGAAAGTGTATTAAAGTCTGTGCCTAATGCAGTGAGAAATAAAAATTGTAGTTAACACATCTTAAACTGAAATGAAACTTGGGACTTAGTAAAGAGAATAAAAGACAGGCACACACTGCATACTGACAAGCATACTGAAAAGCTGCCTTACCTCCATCTAGTTCTTCAGCTCCAAAATGATTCCTGTAGAAGAGCATAATCTCTATCTTGTAACACTTGTAGATAGTCACTAAACAAACAAGCAGCAGCAGAATAGCACCAAGCCCACCAGCAAGCTCAACTGTATACATCAGCTCTGCAAAGAATTACAAAATACAATAACAAACACATTCCAAAACAGAGAAAGATTAGCGGTAGACCTTACTTATGTTAAACAGTAAAGTAAAATAATGAGGGCTATTTATTTATTTATTTTTAATTAGTTAAAGAACCCTTGAAAAAATAACAAGTTAATAGGAACATTTTTCCTTTAATAACATACTTTTTCCTCTGGTACAGTGTCTGGATTGCTCATTTGAAAAAATAACTGTTGCTGGTATGTGTTTGTGCATATATGTAAAAGACAGATCTGATAACCCTCTTCCTTCTCTCTTTCTGTGGATATATCACATTTTGTTTTACACACATAAACGTTGACATTCCAATGAAAACAGAGGTTAATTTTTCTTTTTGGTGGATGATAATTAAAACACATTTCCTCCCTTAATCCACACAGAAATAAGAAGAAGATCTGGTTTTGGATGAGTTTTAGTCTACTGCCTACAAATAAACTATGGATTTTTTTTTTCTTCCTAAAACAAACAATCAAACAAACAAACAAAAAGCAAAGAAAAAATAGCTTGAGGGATGTGAAGACAAATTATCCAAGGAATCCCAGAGCCTCACATCTTGGTTACATGTAAATATATTTGACACAGTTTCCCAACAATTTGCAATTCTTTTTGTTCCCTCCTCTTTCTCCAAACAGGGTTTGCTTTATGGTTAGCCATTGCAAACCAACCCAATCTGTCCCCATTCAGACCAGGATCCCTCTTTTGTGCCTTCTGCCCTCTGCCACTGGTGATTCACATGGCAGATTGAGGTCATGCTATGTAGTTCCCTTTTGAGGATGGGGACTCCAGTCAAATGTAGCCACAACTAATAACAGCAATCTCCTCAGTGGGGTCACTTATCAGTGAATAAATAATATGTCATCATGGGCCTTCAATCCCCTTGTCTTAACCATTGTACACTCAAGAAAACTCATGCAGCTATGTGGCATCCATTTTGTGGCTAGTTTTCCTTTGCTAATCAACTTGAAACTAGCAATGTTAAACAAGGACAGTGGGATTGTTGCTAGAAATGTTGTAACTTGAAATGAGTAATAAATGGCATATCCTAAGACCATCTATATTTTTTCAATATCACTCGGTTCTGAGGAATGCCAAGAAATCAAATCTTGGAAAACTAAGTTGTGCAGTTTTGTTTCATAATGTCTGTGCTGGAGAAAGCTTTGTTCATGTTACTTTCACACCATACTCCTCCAGTGGACAGCTTCTGTCCAAGTGAAGCAGTGTACATGTAGCCCTGCTTTTTTGGCTTTTGTGGTTATGCAGACGTGACACTCCAGCACAATACAATTCAATTAAAAAAATAAAAGGTTATAGGAGAAAGTGACAATTCCATTTATTTTGACTGTC